>NW_005054325.1:1962413-1994981 GCF_000277835.1 Geospiza fortis | reverse complement strand
GCAATTGCCTCATCCAGCCCTGGCCCCTCCCAAAGTCTGTCAGTCAGCTCTTCTTTGCCATTTACCGGCAGAGACTGCTTTCTTGTAACTTGATTGGAGGGTCAGGTGTTGCCATGCCACACCCTCTAAGCACCAAGCTTTTCCATTCCCAAGTGCCCCGTGCAAGGGACGTATCTGCAGCCTTCTTTCTACCTGTCCTAGACAACCCGGGCTGTCTGATGGCAATAATATGGAGGAGAGGGGGAAGGGAACTATGGGGAGAACAGAGGACATCTAAACTACAATAACATAACTATACATCACTAAAGCTTTTCTTAATATTCACACAATAGTTATCTTTTAATTGCAAGAGCCAATCATCCCATTATCCATCTATAACATGAATATATTAAATATCTATTTGAGCTCAGGCTTCTTATTTATTAAAAAAAAAAGAAACTTCGGGGTGTTTTTATGTGTGGAACAAAATTATTTTGTTGAAGATTTGAGAGCAATGGATTTTTGAAGCAGTGTCTTCATGGAAAGCTGCTCTGTAGAGAAGGACATGGAGGTTATGGTGCACAACAAGCTGTCCATGAGCCAGCAGTGCCCTGGTGGCCAAGAAGGCCAAAGGGACTCTGGGGTGCATTAGGAAGAGCATTGCCAGCAGGTCAAGGGAGGTGATCTTGCCCCTCTGCTCAGCCCTGGTGAGGCCACACCTGGAGTGTTGTGTCCAGTTCTGGGCTCCTTGGACAAGAGAGACTTGGAGCTCCTGGGGCAGGTCCAGTGGAGGGCAACAAAGATGATCAAGGGACTGGAGGGTCTTATGAGGAAAGGCTGAGGGGGCAGGACCTGTTGAGATTCTAATAATATCTAGGTTCTCCTTTTGCACTGCCTGTTTTTAGAAGTTGCTAGATATATTGGCCTGTCTGTATGTGGTTCAAGTAGCTTCAGAGTTGGAGTCCTAGGGGTAATTAAACTCATGTTTAAAAAAATTATTTTCAATTGGGAAAGGGAAACAAGAAAATAAAACATAAACTCTTTTCAGATCAATAATTTGAATAAAGTGAATGGTAGTATACACAAAGTAGACTTTAATATATCTTTTAATTTACATGTGTTTGCATGTTGACATAAGTGTTAAAGCCAAAAGTCCAGCTTATCTTTCTTCCTCCATTTGCACTTCAGTAACACAACTTGGACCACTGTCAAAGTGTTGTTACAAGACTATTGCATTATAAGTCTATTTGATGTAAAACTAATGACCGACTCTCAAAGCAATCTTAAAGAAAACTTTGGGCAAGTTCTTTGCTTTCTTTGTGATAGATGGGTACTGGATTAATCAGAACTAATTTATAAAATTTCATTAGGAAGCAGGAGAAATGTTTTAGTGAGAAAATGTGCTTACCTGGCACGGTTGCAAATAAATTTTATTTTCTTTTTAATGACAATTATATGATAGTTAAGGATTTCCTTAAAGCCCTCTCTCTCTCTTGGATTCATATGAATAGTTATTCAGAATGCCTTTCCTTTTAAAAGGAAACTCCAGCAGAATAATTGCAGAGAAAAGCAGATTAAAATTCTAATCAAAGCTTTAAGCTTTTAAAATGGCTCTTACATTTCCTTCACAGATAATGAAGTAGGCTGTAGTCAAGAAGTTTGGCTTTGGTTTTTGTTTTGTTGATTTAATTTCTTTTTCCTCTTAAGTGGTCTGTTGTCTTACCACCAGAGAAGTGGCAGTTTCCCTTTTCAGACTGATGAAAGAAAAATCTGAATCTTTTAATAAGAAAGCTTTAGGGACCAGTAATAGAATGTATCAGAAAAAAAAGATTAGCATTTTGTAGTCATTATCCTGTGTGGATAAGTTAGGAATTTTTACTTAGATTCAACGTTTTTTCCTTGGTAAATTTTAGTAGTAAAATAGTTAAATCATTTTGGTTGTGCTCAGCCTCATCTGAGTTTCATTTACATCCTTTTAAAGCTAACAAATATCCCTTCTGTAATGAAGTACCCTAAACACAATGATTTACTTTTTGCATGGGATGTTCCCCAACAGCCCTCCCCAGTTCTGTTCAATGGCTGGTCATCTTGGTGTCTGGCTGGCAACATCCTTGTCCATCTACATGGGGTTTGGTAGGGCTAAGCCATTCTGGTCATCTTTTCACTGATGCTGGTACGGTGAGTCTGGCAAATTAGCATAGGAGATTTGTTCAAATAGGCTTGGGTTTGGTTGGGTTTTTTTAGTTTTGTTTTTGGTTTTTGTTTTTTTTTTCTTAAGTTTTTTCCCCTTTTCTTTCTTTTCAATCATGAGTAGGAACTCTGAGAAATATAATTTGGAGATGAGAAAAATGAACGGCTGAGGGTACCGTTAGTAAAAACACACACAAAACTTTCCCAGTTCAGAATATAACTAAACAGTGCCTTTGTAAATGAAATTAAACTCTTGCAGTGCACCACCACTTGTGAACAAACCATCCCATATCCATTCAATCCTTGGGAGACTTGGGTGGTTCACTTCACCCTTCACGTGGCTGTGACATTGTGCCTGGTGAGGTCTGCAGAGTTCTGTTTGATGTACATTGTGACAATATGTATGGCTTGCAACCACGAAACTTTATGGTGTGTCAAAAGGCAATTTTTATTTTTTTTAATTAAGAGATCTGGAACAAAAGGAAAGTTCTTCTATTTTTAGACTTCTTTTTTTGAAAGGTTTTCTGTGTCTTTTTCTAAAAAATGTTACCAACATAAAAACATTATTATTTGGCTTGATCTGAGGCTACTGATCCACCTATTTAAAACAAGTTGTCATGATTTTTCTTGAAAAAATCTTATATTAAGATATATAAAATGTGGAGCATTACCTGCTGTTAAGTATTTTGAAATATATTAATAAATAATAAAAGTTTTTTTAAAAAATTCTTCAACTTTATGTGTTTACTTCCATGGCCTCATCAATACTGAAGGAGTATCTTTCTTCTGTGAGAAGAAAGAAAAATGCTTATTAATACAAAGCTTAGAGTCAAGTGTTCAGAATGATTTAATTTTTTAAGAGAAACATTCTTGCTGATTACAATAATTCTGGAAAGGACTCTATGAGATACTGCTGCACTTATATCTGCTAGTCTTTTCTGGCCTATTTATCTTCCTTAAAATAATTTTTCATATCTTTCTGACATCATAATTGGAGAAAGATCGGTTGAAAATCTTTAAATTTTGCAAATTTTCTTGCCTCATGTCCAAGTTCTTATAGTGCATTCTCTCTGATATTATGCACACATACAAAATGTGGAAAAGCTGTGGGTCTTAACACTTCAGCTAAGCCATACTTTATTATGATCAAGATTATGAGAAAAATGAACAGAAGGGATTTTAGTTTAGGGGCTTTCTTTTCTTCGGTTTGGTTTGGAGGGTTTTTTTGTGTGTGTTTTTGTCTCCCTGGGGTTTTTATTTTATTATTATCCATCGATTCTGTAATCTCTAGTGAGCTGTTCTGTGAGCTATAATGCCTATTGTTACTTTTTAATGCAAACTCTTTGGAAATATTCATGTCTCCTAGTTATGGTTTGTAATATAGCTAAATACAAGTCTTGATTTTTACAGCTACATTTTTGTATATCTCTGGTAAAAAGACGTCTTGGGTTGATATAAAGATCCTAATACTCTGGGGTGGGTAATAAGATTTTTATTCCCAAATCTGTCCCTTGAATTGAGGTTTGTGAAAATATCTGGCTGAAATGGCTTTATGGTGAAAGATTGTGATGCCTATTTAACAGGGCTTTTTTCCTAAAAGCTGCCTTCACCTCTTAGCCAGGTAACCACAATTTAGTGTAAGCTTCATATAGAAACCTGCAATATATTGGTCTAGGGGCCAAAATGCAACTATTAATATTGCTGGTGTGAAATATGCTAAAAATTCTGAGAAGAAGGTAATGTTTTTCATTACATCCGTTTGCTTGCTTTTCACTCTTATATGCTGCATTTGTCACAGAGTTCCTCGGGCTGGCTCCTGGTGGGTCTGTCAAGCTCAAGTAAAATTCTGCTGAAAGCACAGCATGGTTAGCATGATTGGGTGTGTTCTTGATAGGCTAGCTCTACCTTGCACTCATGCCAAACTCTTTTATCCAGTTGTTCCTGCACTTCCCTTGCACACCTGATGAGAGGACCATAAGGAGTCACAAGAAGGAATTTCTCTGAAGAGCCATGGGCTTGCTGTGTGCAAGGGGAATGCTTTGTCTGGTACTGAAACAGGATTATTGCATTTGAGGGTCTCTGGGAATACCTGCTTAATGGTAGTGAAGTGATCTCAAAACCTTGCCAGCCAGTACTGTGTCAGGTTAATATGCAGGCCCATAGGAGGCAGGATTCTTCGAGATTTCAGAAGGGACATCTGTGTGACATTCTTTGATCTCTGATCACTTATATCCCCTCTTTGTAGCTATCTGGGTCAGTCATTACATTCTCAAAGCCACATACTGAGAAGATGGCACTTCCACACACTCCAAGATATAAAGAAGAGAATTTGCCCTGCTCTGAGTTACAGTCTGCCTGACTTTTCTTGGAGGCCACCATGTATTGCAGTGATGATGCAATGAAAGGTTGATTTCTAAAAGAAAATAAATAATTTCCCTTATAACATCTGTTGTAAATGGCGTGATATAGAAGCAAGTTCTCCTGATTGTCAGTTATTTTGAACTTTTTCTTCTGCAGTAATCCTCATGGATTTCCTTGGGGACTTTAAAATTGATGGCATGGTATAATGTGTGCATGGTGATAGAAGGGTGGCAAGTATGTACAGGATATCCTTTATTATTTTAAAGACTTGGACTTCACAAAAAATGATACTTTTTTTTCCTGCCAGTTACTGCAGTTCCTCATGATCAAAGCCTGATAAAAAAACCCCAAAAAACACGTATGCTTTATGCCATCCATCCAATTACTCTGGGTGGAGTTCTCTCTCTGTATATGTTCTGAAGAGTCCTAAAACAAATTACCCTGTGGTATTGTTTCAGATGCAATAGTTTTGTACCATTGAAGCAAAGCAAACTGTAAATTGCAAAACAAAGAATAAAACCATAATTACTGCTTTCATTTATTCATACCATATTAATGCAATATAATTATCTGGCAGGCAGGATTTTATGAATACTCAACAGAAAACCACCAAATGGTTGTTCTAATGAACACATAAAAACTAACACTTTTAAGCAGTAAATCACATTCTGTTACTTTTATATTGACAAATGCCTTTGAACTTTATAATTGGAAATAATGTATTTTGGCACCCTGTAAAAGGCTCTTCAAGTACTATTGTGTTTGGAAGTATTTCAAAATGGATAGAAGTGCCAATGGGATACCTTAAGAATTGTTATGGAGATTTTTGCAGTGCACTTGCACAGGGCAATATATTTTTTCATGTGCATTCTAGTCTCCTAAAGAGTTCTTAAGGAACTGGGATTCTAAGTAAGGCTTGGATTATATACAAATCACAGTAAATGGAGTTGCTTGAAAGCACAGTGAAATCACAAAACCAAAATTTTTTTAAAGTTATCCAGGATTAAAATTTTTCCTAAGGACATAAAGAGCACAGGTGCCCACCTCAAACATTGTTAAGGCCACAGAAAGACTTTGCCATGAAATAAGCACAGAAGGGAGTGACAGGATGGTGCTAACTCCAGGCCTGGTGGAGGTGAGACCTGGGTAGCACATCCTGGGTAATGAATCCAGACAAAAATCTCCACTGTGGCAAATTGTGAATCAGTGACTGCTTGTACTGGTCAAACAAAGAACACTGCAGGTTCTAGGACAGATGGCATCTGTGACCACCAACAACCGCTCCCCCAGAGGCCTCTGTGGATTCCTGGAGCCTGGACTGTCAGTTAAGCCTCCATGACAAGAACTTGTGATAAGATTGGGTGGTATTTTTGCCTGGGTGTTATCTCCGATATATAGTGATGCTAACAAAGATGGTGGAGAAGAACACATCACTAAAAATGGGCACAAAGAATGAAGGAAAGCCACCTCAGCAACTGTAGTGAAATCTGTTTGGACTGGGCAAAATGTAATTTTGACAAGGGAGATTGAGACTGTCAACTCATGGCCCACAGACTTAAGAAACCCAGCAACTCAAAAGACAGAGCATGGGACTAATTAGAGAGGGACTTGTTGGAATGCATGAAATAGAAGCCTCTCTGAGTCCCTCAGAGAGAGAAAAGAATGCAGGGTTTGACTTAGAACCTCTAGAGAAGCTGAAATATATTAAGCCACACAGATATGAAACAGAAGTGTAAGTTTTAGTTTTAAGGAAATAGAAATATATTTTAAGTGCCTTAAGAGACTGTATTAGCTAGTAGAAAGCCCTAAAGCATAGTTTAACTTGGCTCCAGAGATAACAAAACCATAGCAGAACATTGCTTGCATCTCTAGATAGAATAGATAGAACTATTTGTGTAAATAGATAAAAGTATATATGCAGATTTTAAGTAAGAAAACACATAGTGCCATTTGTGTAAATGTATAAAACTATATGTGTAGGTTTTGTGTACGATCTGACACTACTTTTGCATATTAGAGTTAAGTTCATACTGGTGTAGAAAGAATATTTTAGAATCGTGTTTTTAGCTGATTGAATGATTTATGAATAAAATCCCTGTATTGAGCTACAGAAAGAGGGAAGAAGAAGAAAGGTGTGGGAGCTGTTGTTGCTGCTTCTGCTTCTGCTCAGGACTTCATGCCAGAAAGCTTTTAGCACAGACTTTAATACTCTGAACTCCTTGCCTTTGAGACTGATGTATTCATGCAATAAACAACTTTACTACCACCAACAACTACTCTCATCTCTTTGAAGATCCAAGACCCACAAAAACCTCAACAGGGACTCATTTAACTAATAGAATAAGAGAACTGTGTAGTCAGTGAGCATTAATTCCTTTGTTTGCTAAAATGTATAAATACCGAAAAGTTCTGAATGTCCTCAGAAACCCCACCACCGAGAAGCCCAGGATGAAGAAGGACCTGTGGGACACTGCTGGATCCATGGGTGATGACTACCTTCTGCTTGATGTCTGTCTCTCTCTCTGAGACCACCCCCATGAAAAAGAAGAGAAAAAAAGGCTATCTTGACCTTCCTGAGAAAACGTATTTTTTAATATTATTTACAGAAACACTTTACTAATTGTTGTCACCTTTACATAGCCCTAAAAGCCTTTTAAAATGCACAATATGAGATAAAGCCACAATCCTAACTGAGTTGATTTTAAAGAGCATACATGGGGAGGAAAAAATCAATCAAAACAAATTTGTGAAGTTCAAGGTGTAACTTATCTTTCTTCTCTGGAAGTTCCTTTTTTTGGCCCATCAAAATGATGAACAAACTGTTGGTACAGAGTATACTAGAGCAGTGGCCTGATCTACAAAAGGGAAACTACATCATATTTAACCGATTTCTTCTCCAGAACTGACTGATAGAAGACAATTTATTGATCTAAAGATTTTTGCATTTTGTTCTAAATGTCCTTTATCCTCCATCTTTAAGATAAATTCTGTATTCAAAACCACCTTGATTCTGAATGATTTCTGTGTTGAACAGGGTTTTTCTGGGATTAAAAAATGACATAAAAACATGCAATGCTCGTGCACTGTGTTGCTGTTGACCAGACTCTGACATCCTGTACTGTGGCTCTGTATGTATGTTGTATCAAAGATGGAAGGGAATCTCTTATGCTAAAGAAATAATGTTCTAAAGCTGCCTTCAAGGTTTTCAATCTAAACTACAGGGGAAAAAATATTGATATGCAAACCTTCATTGGCAAAAAAGATCTTGTTTTTTTTCTGTAATCAAATATGCTAACTGATGCTAATCTTTTAGCCCCTTAGGAGAAAAAAACCCTGCGTGCATAATGGAATCTATTCTTTAAATATGGATCATATGTCAAAAGTGCACAACTAGATGCAAAATATTGTGGTTAGGTGTCTCTGTAAAAGAACAGAAATTATCTTCTCTAAAACAGCTTTAATATAAGCCAAAGCCATTTTCTGTTAGAGTGCTGCCATGCACTTGAAGGGTCAGGAAGCTCATTTTCCTCAAGTCTCAGCCTATAACACTGGTGCAGGTGTAACATACCTAAATAAACATCCACAATAATTTTGCATAAATGTAGAGCGACACAAGAATTGAGATGCAATTATTTAGCATTTGTGGGGAACGGAGATGGTTTATTTGGTATGTCAAGTACTGACTCCCTAGAGAGAGAGAAACCACTCACTGAAATGTCTAAACTTTTACAATGTGTTGGTACGGTGGCAGCATTAAATAGATAGCTTTTATAGCCCATCATGTGTGCAATTTTTACAGAATCTTATGCTATTTCTGATCAACACTTTCAAGAGTCTTTGGGTTAAGACAATGGCAAACAGATTTCATAATTAGCAAAAAAAAAATCCCCCAAAAAACAACAAACTCCAAATCATTTAATTCAGGGAATATATTAGGCAGTGCTGTGCATTTAGTATGCTTAGACTTAAGGAATTAACTGAACATAAAAATGTATTTTTAAAAGGCCTAGGGTGTTAACGTTTGTAAGTAGAGTGCTTTATTTACTTTATAGTATACTTATATACTATATACTTAGAGAGTCCAAAAAAATGTTTCTTTTTTCTTAGTATTAGCCTCTTTTGAGTCTTTCCTGTGTTCTGTGAAATGGTCTCTTCAAATGCTAGAAACTGCAATATGCAGTGGCTGTTTGAACCATATCCTTCAAAAGAGCAAAGATTTGCAAGACAGTGTTCTTGACTCCCCAGGCCAGTGGGGAAGACATTTGGATAAAGACATTATGCTTCAGGCTGAGGTCAAAATAGATTTTTGCTCTATTACCAATAGATTTGTTTGAAAGTATGTTTATATCTGTACTCCAAATCTATCTATTTATCATTAATCGGAGCCATCAGTCTGGTTGGAAGGTGGCAGAATCCCAAGTCTGGTTGTGAGGCAGGAGTGAGGATATCAAACCAATAGTTGGTATTCTTAACAAAGCACGAGGGACCTGTGGGGGCTCCAGTAGTGCTGTGATGCATGAGACACACCTTGCCCCATTTCAAGAACAAGTGGGAAGGATCCTGCTCTTATTCCCAGGTACTCTGTTAACTTAAAAAGTGCACCTGGCTCACCATTGTGGTATTGGAGTTTAAGATCATGTTCATTTGGTCCTCACACCTGACCCAGGGCCTTTCCTAAGCATCACAGGATGCTGGTTTGTTTAAAAGTTGGGAGTTTGAAGCCTTGTGGCCAACAGACATTGAGTAGGATGGGGCACACTGTGTCTGTGGTTTGTCTTCTCTGCTTTTCTTGCTACCTTTAGACTGGGGACTTGATGTGACTTGTTCGATTATGCACATCAGGGTAAGAGAGTTCCTTCTTCCCAGAAGTGCTGGCTGCACTTGGCTATCTTGATCCTGGAGGTGAGGTTAAAAAAGGCATTAGAATGAGACCAAGCTCTAGTGGCAGCTATTGGCTGGAACAGAGACTATTAGTATTAAAGCTCCCTAGCCCTTCTTAGGCTGGTCCTCAGGCCAGTGGAGTAAGGCTGTATTATTATGTTAGCTGATACTTCAGCAGGATGAGACCCCAACCCTGGACTCCTTATCTATCAGCTATGAAATATGTATTAAAATCTAGAATAGAAATTGTTATAAATTAATAAATATAGCTGGTTTCTCTGAACCAGGAACAGTGCTCTTTGTTGTTTTTTATCTGTGTAAATACATCTTGTTGGAGAACACTAAGTGTAGCAACAAGGTGAGCATGTTTGTTTGCTTTGGTATCTTATTGCAGCTTCTTTTATTGCATCTTGAATTTGACCTCTCTCCTTGAAGTTCACGTTTCTCTATGTGTAGTATTAATTAACAACAACAGTCTACAAAATGCATGTATATTTTGAAGTTCTTATGTACTTACGTGGAGTTCCTACCCCATGTGAAATTTTAGGGATTTTTTTACTTGCTGGTGAGCCACTAAACACTGTACTATAGCTGTGTGGTTGGAAAGTTTTGAGGAGAAGCTAAGTGTCTTCTGAAAGGCATGAAGCATAAGATCACCTGAAAAATCTTGTTAAGCTTAGCCCTGCTGCTTGCTTCCACTCAGGCCAAAGTCTTTGTAGTTTAAAACAGTTTCTCCTTGGGACAGCTGCTTTCATTCATAGTCAATTTAATTCATCTGGGCACAGTTTTTGATGCTATAACTACTTTGAGCTCTGCTGCAGTATCTCTTTGATACTGTCTTTCTGTTCCTGTGGTTTATGTAAGAAACTAATCTGCTTTACAATTCAGTAAATTTATTAAGTAACCCAAGAAAATATATTTTTTGCAGAATATTTTTCATCTTTTATATTTCTTAACAATGTTTGCAATATAACTTCTGATTCTCTCACCTGTCAGTTAGTAAAAGAAAAGATAATTTCCTAAATTATATTTTCCTGTGCATTGCACTGTTCACTATTCAAATTTTTTTTTTTTTGGTAGTTTGAGATCTTTATTTTATTCTTTCTGTAATGTAGGCCTAGGACATTCTTTCCTTGTTTCCAGGAGAAATTGCATAAATTTGAAATACATTCATTCTTTTTCCTCCCATGCATGCTATTTTTGTTTCTTGAACTTTCTTTCTCTCCTTTGTGATTTTAAAGATTACACCATGCTGATATGTTGCTGTGCTGTCTCAGTGCACTTCCTTCCTAACCTTTCTGCTTTATCCAAAATTTAAAAGTTTAAGTTTTCTTCCACCTTCATCTGCTGAAACCAGAAGTTTCTCCATTAATGATAGCTAAGATACCACCCTCACTGCACTGATTGATGGTATAATAACTGTATCAGACTTGTGTTTTTTAATTGAAATGAAATAATGTACTCTTTGGTTTTTAATACTGAATTAGTTGATGTTTCTCACAGGCTTCATGTTGTCACAAGCACTCACAGAACAGAACTCAGTTTTAATTGGCTCAAGAGTTTAGGCATGGTTAGGCAGGAATAAAACTTTATTTCTAACACTAAAAAGTTAATGTTCTTAAAAATCTCTTTACTGCAAAATTTAAAATCTCCTACTTACAGACTATTATATTGAGTGGGGAAAAAAAAGAATCAATATTTGACTTTGTTTAAAAAAGTAAAAGTTGTACTGGCAGCTCCTTGGCTGTCTCATTTAAATACCACCCACACTACTCCCGTTTTATTATCTTTTTAAGTCTCTGTGGAACAATGTCTGTAACCACAGATGAAGTGTGAAAACTAAACCTTGGTTAATATGTATTTTAACATATTTCTATGATAATATACATATGGCGTTCCTGGATCTATTGGTATATTTCTTGTTCATTTGGCACCAGCACTAGATGGATTAATCTGTACACAAAAATGGTTCTGAATCTTTTTATTCAAGTTTAGGAATCCTATCACTTGAGATATCATGGAAGCTGGTTTCTAAACATCTGAATAAATCTTTGACCTGTGGTTAACCTCACCTTCTGCCCTCACCCTTCTTTTTCAACAGTTTTAGAATTGGTACCTCAAAATTTTCTTCAAACTGTTTTGCAGGTTTGTAACTGTGGAGATCAATTGAAGTCGTATTACAGAGGAGCAATTATTATCTTTAAAAAGATAAACAAGCACCAAGTTCTAGTTTGCACCTGTTTCAAGGCCACATGCAAGTTCTTATAATTTATTGACCTGTGAAAGCTGCTTCAGCCACTTAGCTTAAGTACCTCCAATAGAATGTCATGTGTTCACTTTGTCTAGTTATTCAAGTAGATGTGCTATGGAAATATCTTGTTCTGAATGTAGTTCTTCTGTATATTATCATCTCCCTACAGAGAAGGGGCAGTGGTAGCAATGGCTATCCTGACTATACTGACGAGTGTTTCTGCCCTAATCTGTCATTCCCTTTCCCATGTTGCTTATGGTACAGGAAAACTGGCAACACAGGGAATATCAGGTTCCTGATGCCTCCTGCTGTACAGGTGGGAGGAATTGGGATGATGTGTCATCATGTCTTAAAATGTTTTCCCATGCTTACACAAACACTTGTGCAATTTTTTTCCTTGACTATTAATGTGCTCTTAATTATGTTATTTTTTCTTTTTTGTCTCAGTAGCTCTGATGATTTTGTGGCCTGAAGAGCTGAATGGGTTGAAGCTGGAAGTAACCAGTGTCCTCTCTGCTGCACAGTATTCCAGTGTGTGCTTGGAACTGGAAGGCAGTCATCTGCATAGTAAAGGAAGGCACTATTAATTATGCAGCTATTGCACTGTAAGGAGTGGATAATTCTAGGTTTCAATGGCCTTGAATCATTATAAGGGTTGTGTTTTCCAATGTATTAACTTTTTTCCACTGATCTTGAGAGACACAAGCAAGCACCTGAAGCTGACAGAATTAACCACAAGGATCCTATTGCTTTGCCGACTTTCCTTTGATTCTTATGCATATGCTTACCATTCTCTTTGCTTGGAGTTTGCTGTTGCCTAAGCTTTTGTCTCTTCCTTCCTCCCATCGTGACTTAGTAGCTTGTTTGGTGACAGGTTTCAGTGGTGAAAACATCCTAATATTAGAAGTGGTAACGTCAGAAAAAAAAAACAAAACCAAAAAACAAGCAGACTGAGGCAGTTCTGCAGTGCAATATAGAAGAACATACTTTCTGGGCTTTTCTGGGAAAATGTCTTGTACTCTTTTTTTCTGACAAAACAAATTAAATTTTTTCAGTGACTATTTTTTCAATCATTATTAATCACGAAGGGATGTGCTGGGTCCTTATTTGAAATCTACTTCTGGAGCAGGCCGCAGGCAACAGTCCCACCTTTCTGCAGTGGATCTGAAATACCTGTAGCGGAGGCATCGCTCCCGAGAGCGCGGGCAGGACCGCGGTGCGCGGCAGCTCCCGGCTCTCTCCGGGCGCGGATCCATCGCTCCATCCCTGCCGGAGAGCGTCCCTGCGGGCACTAGATGGCACTCTGTCCTCCGGGATGCGCTCAGCCGCCGGACCTGCCGCCCGAGCCCAACATTAGTATCATTTGGATCGGTTCAGTCGGTATTAAATCACTTAGATTGTTGATGAAACAAAAATTTACATCACAGATGAAACGCGCTGTTCACTCTGAAGCGTGAGTTCTGCTGCCATGAAGCACTTGGATTCGGGCCGTGCTGCTGCTTCTCTCTTCTCCCTGACCCCATCCTAAATTTTCAGTTTATGTGAGGTGGTTTTCTTCATTACATATATATATATATATATAAACACATATGTATTTTTTTTTGGTGAGAGGTTGTAAATAGGGTAAGAAAGGAAGTTGAAGGAAAAGTTGTGAATAAGTCTGAAATTTTATTTGCGTCCTCATAGCTCAACTAAACAAAAAAGGGTAGGGAATATGCAGCTTACTGCCAAAAGTGTTGTACTTCTCTTGCAATGATAATTTCCAGGGAAACTTGTAAGTGTTCCACTGCAACACTTAGGTATCACTTAATGTTTTTTTAAATACACAAACAATAATTTTAAAATGGTATATCTCTTTGCAAAAATATTGCATTTTCAGTTCTGCATTTACCATTTTATTAATATCCTTCAAATTTCAGTGCCCATTCTATTTTTCTATTTAATAACAGGAATTAAAAAAAATCTTAGTTTTCATATTCTTTCTCTTCTAAAAAACTGGTTTCAAAAGCTAATAAAGCACTTATTTAATACTAATCTTTTAACACCATGCTACCAAAAAGAGCTCGAAATATGTTTAATTATATAAATAATGCTTTCAGAACAAACAAAAAAATGTGCATGTATTGCTTGAAGAGTATTGAACTGTATAATATTTAGAATAGCATGTGTTGCATGCTTTATTTTTATTATTTCCCTGAAAAATACTCAAGAGTAATTTTTAGACATTTAATAATCAAACAGATATCTGGTGTATTCTACCTCATTTAACCATCCACTGCCTTCTGCACTTCTTTCTCAACAGTCAATATTGCATCGATATCATCATTAGAAATTTTAACAATCAAATGGATTTGCAGTTCATGCTTATCACGATTAGCAAGCACATGCTGCATATTTCTATTAACAGCACATCAATATCATCATCAGAAAATCAGCAATCAAATGGATCTCTAGAGCAAGCATATGCTGAGCATCATAATATTTAGAATCCAGAAAGGCTTTGCTTAGTATAAGTCTATTACTGCTAGTTTATTTTTGTTTCTTATAGAATGGCTATCTAGATGCCATATTTTAATATAAAACCATTAAAATTGTGTTTCTGTAAATATAGTATGATGTATGCCTCGGCCACAAACTCCAGTAATAGGGCATTAGAATTCACAAGGTATCATAAAAGTGTTTATGAAAGACTTATAGCATATTATGCCTTTCATTTTGCAACAACAGCTTTGATTTTCCAGGGTAACTTTAGTACTGCATACATACAACTATTTATCACTTTTTCCTGCTTGCCTTTAACTGTGTAAATGACTTTAAAATGCTGTCTCTGTACATATTATTAACTTGTGGTTTAAAGTCTACTATTTAGGAAAAAAAAAACTGAATAAAAAACAACCCAGTTTACCAAGACCCAAAACTTATTTCTCATGTATTTTATTAGATTTATATAAAGAGTGCAACCTAGTATTAGCATTCTAACATGATGAAAATGTAGTAGCAATAGGCTCTAATTTTGTGCCATATGCTGCAGAATTAATGGCATGCCCCTATCGCTGTAAGATAGGAAACAATTAACTGTTCTCCCACATGCATATATGTATTCCCTCTTTTGATGCTGATCAAGTGCAGGGATACATTGATAAGGGAGAAATATTGTAATTGGTAAATTCACTTTTGGATATCCAAGTAGTGTAGAATTTTTTTTCTAAAGAACCAGTAGAACCAGTTGTCTCCAGAAATAAGTTTTTTGTATTAGTTTCTAAAGATATTAATTGTAAACATAATGGAAAGAGGTGATGCAAGCTGTTTTTGTGAATTTTGTAATAATAGTTATTGCTGAGCAGAATTTTGGCCTTCTATCTTTACTACCTTTGAAACACCCATTTATTTTTAGGCTTGCTTTAAATACAGTAATATAATAAGAGATGGCAGAGTCCTACTTTAAAGAACCATTTGTTTGGGCAGTAAAAATATAGCCTCTCAACACCCTTAACCAATTACCCGTCTTCCTTTATGCTGTTTATGGCTTATAGGGTAATGGCTCCAGCAGAGCTAATAGCCAGCTCCAGTCTGGACATCATTGCAGGAGAAGGATTCACTCCTCCTGGAGATGAGTGCTGCAGTGTCCCCAGCCTGTGTGAGGTCTCTGTCGGGGTCAGGCTCCTGACATCCTGCAGTAGGTGAGGACAAGGACACAGCACACACAGCTTAAAGACAGATGGTTTAACCTTGCCTAACATTTCACCTTAGCTACTGCTGTTTTTCATAGCTCCCTTTTCAGAGCTGATATAGTAGCTTTATGGGTGTGGAAGCATGATTTTTATCTTGGCGTTGGTTTAAGGATAATCGGGTCATCTGTAGGAAAAAGCCTGAACTCCGACTCTCGTCATTTAGAACCAATGATCTCCTCAGCCTATCTGCCTTGACTGTGTACTTCAGCAATTTGATGATGCCAATTTATATGAAAATGAGTATTATACTTTTTCTTAATTTCATGTCCACTGTTTGCTGCATTAAATAAGTTACTCTGCTGTGGTCATGGTAATTGTACATTCTGGACTTCCTTCTGATACATCTGTGCCTCATGGGGGCCAGTCACATGGCCGCCTCACAGAGATTTTATATTTTTATATGTTTTATGTCATCAAATTGTGTCCACTCTGCCTCTATCCCATGCAGGGGTCGTGAACCTTAGGTTCACTAAGAGCATAAACCAGGGCTAGATAAGGAAAAGCTTTCTGGAAACTTGCATGGATAGTGCAGGCACAAACAGAAACTGCTGACAACTAAGCTTTCCTGTCAGGTAGTTATGCTCAGCTAATGCAATAATAATTTGCACAGAACAATAAGTTGTATTGCTGTATATAATATTCTTTTTTCTAATGACTCATTATCCTGGGATGATGAGGAGATGAGTAGAATGTAAGTGTATTAAAACATAATTGCTTTTCTATTCAAACAAAAGCATGCAGGGTACACATTGTGACAAATGCCTAATGAATACGAGTGGAGCTTTTTTGTTCTGTGTCAGTTTATGGCAATGCCTGCCATAACTGCCTGTTTAAGATCTTAATTGCTTTTAATTTTAACAGTTACCTGATAGTTGCTTTTGGTTGAAGAATCATTGAAGAAAAGACTATGCTGCTTCACTGCAAATGTTTGCAAACCAAGAGTGTCAACTTCTATAATTCAAGTTGAACAATTATGAGATTAATTTTGTATAGCTCCTGCTACTGTACCATATATAATTGTGTATATATTGCCCCAAAGTTTCTTTCAATCCATGGGTAGACAAAATGAACTAAAAAAAAAGTAGAAAATATTTGAGAGGAAAAATATTGAACATATAAATGCTGAACATATAAACAATTTGCTTCCCATAAATGTATTGGCACCAGACTTGAATAAGAAACTGTGAGAGTTAAAGTCAACCTTATGCAAGCTCTTACGTTCGGTTCCTATAATCATTGGTAAATTCCTAAACTTATGTTGCACTGGCTAATTTTTCTCTTCAGGTGACACTAGTCCTGGGTAGTCCCTTCCATGAATACATTTTAATTTGGAAGATGCCAAGATAAAGTTTCCTTTCACTTATAGAATCAGTCTCCCTTTTTTGTTGTTGACAAATGCTTGGGCTGTAATTTTTGAATCTTCATTCATCATCATCTCAGCCAAAACCACCTTTGTATGTGGTATCTTTAACTTTGTATCTATCCCTCCTCTAACCACTGGAGTCCTTCCCAAACGGGTCAGTGGGTATCAAAACAGTGCCTGTGCATTATAGCAATGAATCACCTCCTGTGTTTTTTTTACTGGGAAAATTCATTTTGGATAGCTCTGTCTCATGACTAATTTTGCCAGGACCATCATAATGACATCCATGAGAGAGATTGTGGTTAAACTGCCTTGAGAGTCAAATCAAGACAACTCACCTTTTTACTCCTCTCAGACCATGGTGAAAGCAGAAGGACAAATATGTACACATTCAGCTGCACCAAGGTGGGGTGCTGTGCAGGCACCAGGCAACAGGGGTTTATGCCTCAGCATCCCCTGGAGTGTGGGGTGTTTCTATGCTTGCAACACTCAGACTGAATGTGCCACATCTGACAAAGTGTTATCATGAGATGTTTGAATATACTTTCTGCTTAAACCCAGAGGAAAATAAGATCTGTTTTACTAACACTAAATGTAATGACATATGACTTGTGTAGAGCAGCCAAAACCTGGCACTTTATTTTTTCATGCTGCTTTAAATGTTTGCAAAAGTTGCATTTTTTTTTTTTGCTTCTTAATTAAAGCTTAACTCTATGAAAGCCATGGTATACTTCTTGAGGACAGTGGTGCTTGAGGACAGTGCTGTTTCCAAGTAGTACCTCTTTTTTTCTAGTTTCCCTGCAAACAGATGAGTGAGCCAACACTCAGTGTGTGGGATGGCCAGATATGCTGCTTGGCATGCTGTGGTACTACAGAAGTACGAGATGCTCATGTGTAATCTGGCTTCTTTGAGACAGTGCCCAGATTTCTACTTTCTTCTTTTTGCTTGCCATCTTGATATCAAGTCCAGAGCTGGAAAAAATGTTGTTCAGACACACAGAGTTTACATATCACTCTCATACTTTGCCTGCTGGATGATGTGCTCCTGGGATGCAGTTCCAGCTCTGCAGCTTTCTACTTTCACAGGTTCTTCAGCTAAGAGCAGGGCAGTCTCAAAGCATCTCTTTTTGTCGCTATAGAAGTGCTCCTACTCTGCACAGACTTGGCTTTAATGTTGTGATGTCACTGGCTTCCCTTGTGCGTCCCTTGTGCCCCACGGTGGTGAGGGAGGAGTTACACAAACACAGGGGAACATCACCTGCCAAGCACCTGAGAGATCTCTGCTGTCCAGCCCAGTGCCTATGCCCAAGCTGGCAGAGTGGCCGGAAAGAAACACTAGAAAGGTACTATTGGGTCTAAAATCCAAACCAATCCAAATAATATTGGATCCATGATGAGAAACTAAAATTATTGGATGGAACAAAAGGGCATATTTGAACTTGCAACTACCAGAAACTCTTACAGAGATATCTCAGTGCTTAGAGTGGCAAAACAGAGCATGAGACCAGAAAAATTTGTTTCCTGCTACTAAACAAGATTCCTCCTAAATGCCCAGTGATCTGAAATCTCTTCTTGGGACTTTGCATCTTCACAACTGAGATGAATTATTCTCAAAGTGTTGCCATTTCAGCTTAGCTTTTGGGTTTTGTTGTTTGGTGGGTTTTTCTTTTTTATCTAATTTTACTGGAGAGATTTTGGGTTTTTTTGTTTTTTTGGTGTGGAGGCTTTGGATAGGGTTTTTGTTTGTTGGTTTTTTTGGTTCTTCTCTTTTTTTTTCTCTAACCATTGACTTTTTTCCTTCAGGGAATTTGTTCTTAAAAGTTCTATGCTCATGCAAAATGTCAGAATGTCTACATTTTAGACACAACCCTGATGGACATTAGCTTCCTGAGGTATATGGAAATTAGTCAGATGCTTCCTGGTTGTGACACAGAAAACCACACAGGGCTCTCTGCAATCCAAGGCCTCCTATTGTCCTATTGTTAGGGCAGGTTCTACCAGTTGTACTGTATTTTCTGGTAGCAAGTTAACTCTACTAGAATTCTCTGATTCTATGACAATAAAGCTGCCTCTCTCCTGCTACACTTTATGTCTGATGCGCTATGAAGAAACACGCTTCTGTTGCTGGAATATGAACTACTCTCTAATGAGTGAATTGGAAGAGTGTTATGTTGTGTTCCTCAAACATGAAGAAATGTCTTACTTTGTGTGAGATTGGGCAGAAATAATGTGAAGTTATTTTTAAGCAGTGAGGTAAATAATAACACACATGATGGTTTTATAGATGTCCAAATTTCAAGAGGTCAACTTTTTTTCTTTAACTGTTTATTACATGTAGTAATATATTTTTGATCACACGTACGTTGCCAAAGTACATTGTAATTTATGTCCATATTTATATACAGTATTCAGGGATGAAATTCCCCAAAACTGATGTATTTTACTTCCCATTGCTTCTAAAATAATGTGCAACTTTTCCTTTTAATTAATACATTTAAGTAGATACCTACTTTATTACCAAAGTTCTAGAAAATGTATTGCAGTCTGAGATTACACACTACTCTATCTGAAAGAAATATTTTTCTGTAAAATCTTAATGTAACTGCATTAATTTTACTCATTGCTTTATTCTATGTCCATATTGGCAGTCATTGGAGAAGTATTCTTCAAGTGTAGAGAGCATGGAAAGAAGGAAAACAAACACCCTAAATAATTTAAACCCATTCACAGCTTGTAGTCTTCTATTCCCCTTTCTCCTTTTATAAAGGTTTTGCTTAGATTACTCACATACTGAAGAGGAATGGGGTTCTGAACAGATATTATCACGAGATAACACCAGGCTCAACATGCAGCAGAGAATGGGTTGTGATTAGGTAGTGTTCCTATTTTTCATGCATAGCTCTGTTTGTACCTCTGTTTTCACATCTGGCTCTCTATTTGGAGAACGTTTTGTTCATTCACTACTTCTAGTATTCTGTCAGATTGTTTTGATTTTTTTTCCTTCTGTTCCATCATTGCAGACTTTTCCTTTTTTAGCTATTGCTATAGCTCTGTCAGTGGGAGGAGTGAACTTCATATTGTGCAGTAGGTCTTCGGATTTGTATTTGGGACCTTTAAAACTCAATATTTCAGGCTACAAGGCCCTCTTTTCAGTGTCTATGGGTGCATTTAATTTGAAGCTTACCTCTTAGGTTTCTGTTCTTTGAAGCATTCCCCACTCACAGAGTTTATTCCTGCTTTTCAGATTAATTTCTTCAGTTAAGTGTTACATTCCTCAAAGCCAAAGCAAGTTGTCTGCTTATTTTGTTCATGGGTTTTCCACAGATCCACAAATGTTGCATATTTTAGGATTTTCATGTTACCTCTCCTCCATATAAATGGCTAAGCATGGCTTATATCTGGGAATTGAATTCAGAGAGAGCATAGAAAATAGCAGTCCAACTTATGCAAAGTATATCCTGAATCTACAGCTGCTGACCTATTTGTGTCCTGTCTGTCTTCCCCATGGATGCTTGTTGAGTTGTGATTCACAAGCACTGGTTCTGCTTTCTTGCTGGGTGGCATCACTTCATAAATATTTCTGTGTCTTGCCTATGGTCCCAGCACCCTGGATTTCCAATGTTTGTAAAGCACTTGCTGAGAAGTCATTTGGCATATTATCAAATGGCTGCAGCCCAGCAATAAGGTATAGGTGGAATTTTTAATATGAAGTTGGCAAGTCTCATGTCTCAACCCAGTTATTTATTTCTTTTTCCCTAGTTGGTTTATTTCTTTAAAAGAAAAAAAAAAAGAAAAACCAGGAAGTATTTGCAGAAGTAAATTAGTAATTTCGTAAAAAAGAGTAATTATTGTTCCTTGTGAAATTCTGAAAGAGACAGGTCTCTACAGAGTTTTTTCCAGTTTAGTTTTCAGGTTAACCTTAGTGGGGAAATTAGATGCTGTTCTCTGCTTGGCTGATTTAAAGAAGCTGCCATTATCCTTTTAGCCTAGAAATTAAAGTTCTATGAAGCAGACTACACTGAAAACAAAGTCATGGGCCAAAGAACTCTGCTTCTCCAGGAGTAGACTTCACCTCACCTCGCCAAGAATTATCTGGTTCTACTCATCCTGGTATTTTAAAGATGCCCCAAGATAATAACCTCTTAGTTCTTCTAACTGAAGCTCTTATTTATACATAAATGCTCCTGTAACCTTTGGCAGTGGATTGGTAGAGTAACTGAGTGAAGGTGACTGTGAAGCCTGGCGGTGAGGGTGCTCACTTGCCAGGAAAGTCGCCTTGTGTCCAAGTCCCGTTTCTAGACAGGACTTAGTTTATTTAGACTAGCAACAGGTTAGCACTGCCTAGTTGCACAGTTGTGTTATATCAGGCCAAAAAGGCTTTTACAAGCCAAAGCTCAAGTAACATAAAAACAATTTTCAAAATAAAAGGCTGCCTAAAATGTGTATACCTTCTGTAGTAGAAGACTGAGTTAGCAGCATTTGTTTCTTTGCTGTCTGGGAGGCCATCTTCTATAAAAGCACAAATATGTTTTTGAGACATAGACAACTAATTTATGGCAGACTTTAAGAGCTTGCTAAGGCAAGACAGAAATACAGAAGGAGGCAAAGTAGAAAATGTAGTCATCTTTGTCACTAAATATCATACTGCTAAGAAAGACAGTAGTATGCTGCAGGTAAATAAATGTTTGTCTTCCAGGAGATGTGAAGCAGTCTCCTGTTCTGTGCTTAACAGGCTGGGCACCCAAGTTGACTTTAGCTGATTCCCAAGCATATTCACATGAAATGGGGATTTGTAAAGTGTTTTATTCTGTTCTGAAGGGTGAATATATAATGTCTGGTCTACTGCAAATTGCACTGGACTGTCATATCTGCATGGGGAGATATTTTTTAGCTATTTGTGTTGATAAAAAAGTTTATGATTTAAGCTGTAATAATAACTAGGGAAAAAAGCCTGCAAACACCCCACTTTTCCCCCCTCCAAAAAAATAAGACCAAAACCAGTCTTCTAAACTTTTCTTGTCTTCTTTAATACTTAAGAGCTTATACAGATAAGTGACTCAAAACAAGTTTGAAAAAAAACTTCATATAATTATTTTGTTTTGGAATCAAAACAAAGCAATAAGCTATCCTTTTCTTCTTTCTTTCTACCTGCCTATGGACACACAGATCATACAATAATATTGAGTCCATTGTTCCAGAAGAAGGCAACAAATACTCCTGATGTAATGACAGTGCTTAAGAAATATTGGCCTTCCATTTGTTCCTGCCTAGTGTTGGGATTGCATTTGAATGCATTTTGTTTCCTTGTGCCAATTCACCTCCTCTCTGTTCATAACTGTAGAGAAGGAAGGTGATGAGCACTCACCTTTCAAACCACCACCATGGCTTGTTTTTCCTGTACACATCTAAATGCATGTGAGCATTTCGATGAGGACACCATGTGTAATGAAGTTTAACATTTTTTTCTTCATGGTATCTTGTTACCTTGACTACCTGTGCTTCTGTTTTTGAAGAATTTTGGATCTGAATTGGTTTACTGTGTGAAGCTTGTGAAGTTTGTTTTGGAAAGAACAGTTAGAGCAGCTCTGTTGTAGTTTTTAGACTTGGAAGTAAAAATTATCTTAGCTATTAGTTTGAAGGTAGGATGGAAATGCCACTGGATGAGGAAAGAAGAATATTTGTGAGCCACAGAATAGCTGAGGTGGGAAGTGACCACTGGAGGCCATCTAATGCAACATTTCCTCCTGATAGCAGGCCCAGCAGCAGATTGCTCAAGGCTGTGTTCAACTGACTTTTGAATATAGCCAAGGATGGACAGTCCACAACTTCTCTGGTGCTGTGTTCTAGTGCTTGATAACTCTCAGTAAGGTTACTGCAGGGTTTTTCCCTTGTCTGTTCACTGGATGTCACTGAGGACAGTCTGTTTCTCTCTTTCTCTGACTAGGCACGAGGTTTAGTCGAGCCTGAGACATTTCATGTGTATCTGCTGAGCAAATTGGTAGGCAGAAGATACTTTGGGCTGAATTTAGTAGGGAATCTAGTAAAACCTGGGTTTAGTCAGCTCAAGAGTGATCATGAAAACTGAAATGTTTTCTATCTGTTGCTCTGCTAATGGTGGTCTTCAAGGTGCAATTATATTACTGTAAAGATATGATGAGGTTAATGAGATCTGATTGTTACTGATTTCTGAATCTATTGGTGCTGTTGGGAAGATTTGCCAAACAGTGAGATGCCAAACACTAAGCTTTTTGCTTAGTGAACGTGGTTGAAAAGCAAAATTCCCAGCAGGGCTGGCAGTGAGGGATTTCTAAGAGAAATTGCCATAAGGAATTGTAAAAAAATCCAAGCTGTGGTTGCTTTTTATGGAAAAAAAAATAGAATTACTTGCAGTACT
The DNA here is from genome assembly GCF_000277835.1 of Geospiza fortis. Classification (NCBI taxonomy): domain Eukaryota; kingdom Metazoa; phylum Chordata; class Aves; order Passeriformes; family Thraupidae; genus Geospiza; species Geospiza fortis. Next base: position 1,971,831 of record NW_005054325.1, on the reverse strand, counting down.
GCACATTTCAGTTTTGTTCAGTACCAAAAAAACCTAATTGTCACCTTAGGATTTACATAGTTTCTTAATTGTCGTAATTGTCTTAAACTTTCTGCTTTATTCCCAATAACAGCAGCTATTGGGTGTGTAAAGAATAGACCAGTCTAAATCCTGTTCTCAGAAATATATTTTCTTCCTTTTTAACACTGCAGTGTCTGACAACAGGGTTTTCTTAGGATCAGGTTGTTTAGCAATACATCTGATTTTATGATATTCATGTGAATTATAAACTTTGAATACCTGATATGAAGAGAAATCTTAATCAGCTAACAAGGGTTCTTCATATACATATAATTTTACTGTTTTATTGGTGTGGTAAATATCAACCTGCTTCCATTTAGAAAAAAAAAATAGCTGAGTTTGATGTGAAAACTGATGTATGTAACATGGTAAAGGCTCATATCCTACCCCTGTGTGGATTATTAGTCATAAAAGGACTAAAACATCACATTGGACGTAAGTAAATGTTTCAAGGAAGTTGTCAAACAGATGGAGCTGTCAGGCAGGAGCCTCAACTGATGTACATAGTTTTGGATAATAATGTGTTATAAAGATAAGACTGAAAACCAGACTAAGAACTGATTTTTTTAATATCTATCTCTCTTTCTATCTATCTATCTATCTGACAATACTATAAGTAAAAATAGAAAGCTTGTGCAACATATATTGGTTGCAAATGCTTTCCATCTTGTGTTTTACATGGAGGAATTTGAAACTATCTTCCCTTATGCAGGGTTAGAATATATTTTAGGCAACTCTTGTTTAAGTGAGGCTGTCTGTATATTTATCTTTTTTTTTTTAATTTCCAAGTCTGTCAGAGTTTCTCTTTTGCTTCTGTTGATATTTGGAGGCATGCTTGATCTCTTCTTTTGGAGCCTCTTAGTATTTGTTTAATAAAATCGACATGCCAGCAACCACTGGCATATGGTATGGCCACTGTAGTAAAATGACAGAAATTGGTGATGAACTCCATTCTCCTTGTCTTTCCTTCATGAAAGCATGATGACCAGAACCGAAGTAGGGTACTTTGCACTATTTCTGTGCTGGTGTTACATGATACAGACAGACATAGGAGTGTATAGACAGTATTAGACATTGTCACAAAAATCTCCAAAATGTTTAGCATCTATACAAGATGCAACACTTTATATTTACATCTAGTTAGGCTGAGCAAAGCAGGTGAGAAATAGAGCTCAAAAAGTGGGAAGAAACAGGGAAGTGACAGAAATTGGGCAATGAGAGGATGGAAGAATGTGCATGGGAAGGAATTTTCTTCTCCAATTAAGACAAAACAGCTACTTCCATAGAAGCTTCTGTTTTCCAGAAGCTCCTTCATATGTGCCTGCAAGCCTAAGTTGCTGTTGTCATGTGTGCTTTCCTCTTCCCCCTGCTATTCCCTTTTCCCACCCTCTAACAAAGAGATGTAGAGAATGCAAATAAATTGCCTGTCTGAAATGGAGGGAGCTGTGGGCTTTAGTTGACATTAGTGTATTGTGGAGGGATCCAGATGCACGATACCCATCAAATTTCTATCAATACTAATTTACTAATATCAATAATAATCTGTTTCCCAGTGGATCAGCTTTCTCAAGCAGGGTCTGTGCACTACTTACAGCTCTCTGAGCCCTTCAACTAAGGTGTCAATAAAGCTGACCGCTGTTCTGGGGCTATTGACAGTTATTAAAAATGACCTTGATGTAATTTCATGCCTATCAAAACAAAGGCCATATGTTAAGGATTATGAAAAGCTACAGTGAATGAAAGCAATGACAGGCTTCTGCTGGGTGAGGGTAGAGGGAGGTCAGCACGTGTGATGATTATTGGCTCCCCTCCTCTCCTCCTTTTCCTAAGGCACTGAGTGGTGGTGCCCTTTGGTAGGCAACTGTTATGCTAAAGGCATAATTGGAACAATTTAGAGCTCAGGGGTGCACTTTTTTAAAGATCTGTCATAGCATATCATCTCGACAGTTAATGTGGCGTAAAATATCATAAACACTGCTGAGGAGCCTGGAGTCCCCATGGCAGGCACCGATCGATAAGGCCCGGTGGATGATCTGTCTTCCCTCACAGATATAGGGCAAGCAAGGAGCACTCTCACTGGCTTTCTTATTCTGCTGCTTTATAGGCATAGCCAGCTCTTACCTGGGTGTGCCTCATGTGAAGGCAAGAAAAAATCCTTCGGGTGTTCCTCAGGTACGGTGATCAATAAGATTTTGAAAAACTGTGTAGATGGCAAGTTCAAAACCCAAAATAAATAGGTTCCCATTAACAATCCAAGTGTGCCACATTTACATGCACTAATGTTGTTACAGGTAGAAATCCAGAAAAATTAGAGGCATGCTAGCATACTCTCCTCTCTTTGCTCCTAAAAATCAGCTTGCAAAAATTCCCTTATCAACTTATTAAAACAAAAGAGGTTTTTTATTTTCCTTCTCTTGGGATTAAGAAAATGCCTTCCTAATTCGGTAAGTGTGCCTGCAGCCCTCAGGCTAGGCAGATCTGTGAGTGAAACTGGCTCTATAACCCTAACCTACCCACAGTGACACCAAAGCCACTTAATGCAGTGACAAAGCCAGGCAAAGGGTTTATGATTTCCTCATGCTCTCACCAGTCCCACCCCCACTGGCTCTAGATTGCTTTTAGAAGTGCTAAATGTCATCTCTGGATTCCCTTCTGTGAAATCATCCCTCTCGTGATGCTGGAGGACCAAGCAGGGAGTGGCACTGGGTATCCTTGGTCACAACATGGACCCTGGGGACAGCAGCAGAGTGATTCTTCTCTCATACCCAGACACTAAATCAATGGCAAGACCTCCATGGAAGCCTCCTCAGCTTGAGAGGATAGGCTTTAAATTACAAATCTCTAGGCAGGAAATAAATGGTAAATTTAATTGGCCTGAAATAAATCATTTTATATCACATCAAACTAAAATAACTTTTTTCCTGTCAAGAAAAGGAAATAAAAATAACTTCAGAAAATCTACAATTTTATACAGGAAATTAGCACACAGGTTTTTCTACAAAACCCAGAACCTTCTCTTAGCTAGTTCAATCAGGATTTTATTCCCACTTTCTTTTGTGTATGGCACAAGGCAAGCAGCTTAATGTCTCCATCACTGTGGATACAGTGTGGGTCTTTCAAGATTGTTGTGAATGAAAACATTAATTTTCATTCTTTTTGTATTTATGAAGTCTGCAGACCATGTTGAGTTATATGTAAAAGTCTACATATAAATTATGTCTATAAAGACATAATTTAAAAGAAAGCTAGTGAAAATATTAGCAATTTCACCTTAAAGTAAAATACGGCCTGTTACAAGTTTTTTTTGTTTGGTTTGGTTTTTTGTTGGGTTTTTTTTTTCCCTTTTTTTTTTTAAAACTCCTTATAGCATGATTCTGTGACAACACAAAATCTAAAGCCACAATTTGAGGAGTTCTATGTCTGTCTTCTGTGTTGCTCCAAAGATTCAGCAGGTTGGGTAGTGGACAGACACACTTGATGCCTGATTTAGGAGAAAAAAAGATTTCAGAAAATGGAAATGTTTCTTAATCACATGAGTCTCTCCATCCAGTTTTCCATGAGATCAAAACATGCCTTTTTTTCTGATTCAGTACTGTGAGCACTGTGTAAAGGTGGAAAGAAGCCACTAGATAAACGAACAGATCATGGCTGTTCTATTTTTAATTTACTTAAATACATCATGTAGAACCTGACTCTGTTGGATTGAGTTGTTGGCATAATGGCACCCCACTAACATCAATGGCCAATACTCTCCTTCCAAAGGTTTTCCTTGTTGTCTAAGCAAGATGCACATGGAAAGTTCGGTGTGGAAGCCTGTCCTGGAGACAATCTTGTTTTCTTTCCAAGACTGCATTTTGTGGCAACTGAAAATATGACATACAGTTCAGTTTATTGAGAAAACTTCTGCTGCTCTGAGTGGCTGCTCAGAGTATGCATGTTAATGGTAACTAAAACTTGTAATCAAGCGTTACCCAGGAATTACTATGGATGAACAAACATGCTTTTTTAGTTGAAAGTTTGAACTTGAAAGCCTTAAAAACCAAATTAAAAGAATCCTAAGATGTTATGAGTATGCTTGTGGTTCCTATGGAATTCTGAATCTCTCACTTGTCCTTTTACCCAAACCCCCAGCACCTCCCATCCCCTTCCACACACCACCTGAGTATATCTTATCACCTGTAATGTGCTTATTTGTGCAACATCTCTGTAAGGGAAGGAAGTGTTGTCATAATCAAGTTTACAAATAATCTAGGAAGTATAGGTAATAAAAATATTCATATAAGCAACTGTGGGGCCATTAAAATGTTTGTGCAAAGAAGGTAATTTATCCATTTTTGTCAGGGAAATAGAACAGTCCTCTTTACTAAGAAATCTTTGAAAATGTTAAAAAAAAAAGAAAAAAAAATGTTATTTGAAGGGATGAACTATCAACAACCAAGTCACTTTTCTGCAATAGGATTTATTTGTAGTGCCTTTAGGAGGAAAAGTAACATTTTTCAAGTCTTGATTTTTTTTTGGTGTCTTTTTGGCAAATTAATTTTCCTTTGTGCTTTTTCTTTGGGAGTACTCACCAGGATATATTTTAATGTGCTTACACAAAAAAAAAAAAAAACAAAAAACAAAAAAAAAAAAAAAAAAAAAAAAAAAAAAACAAAAAAAAAACCAAAAAACCTCTCTGAGTATTGGCAAAGTCTCAAGTTTCGTGCTGTGAGTTACTAACACTACTACCCACTACTATAATTGTGCATAGAAGAGAAAGGGAGGGAAAAAGCCTCACATATAACTAAGTGTAAAGTTGCTTAGAGGCCTCAGTTATGTGTCTGGTAATTATAATGCAGTTGACTTCCATAAATAATGAGAAACATTATTAGATTAAAGCAAGTTATAAAATAAAAAGCAGAAATGCAAATAAGAGGAAAATATGATAAAAATAATGACATTGAAACATAATATTTAGCAGATCTGTTGATGCTGTGATAAAAAGGACTAATTTAAGATGACAAAGACTGTGAGGCTTCTTCCACAATCTTCTTTTTTCAACCTAACCTTTTTAAAATTAAAAGGATTTTATATTTCTGTAATTTATGATGTGAAATTAGCTTAGGTTGGTATGGTAAAGTCTCCTCCCTTTTTCATAGAAAAAGGCAGTGTCATTCAAGATTATATTCAGGCATTTTATTACATGTCAAATGTGTCATTGCTATATTACCAGATCAAAGACTTTTAAGTGACACTTTCTAATCAAGACTGCCAAGAGGTTTCATTAGTAAACAGAAACAGGAAACACTTGGGATAATGGTTCAATACAAATTTACAGTTCTGAAGGAAGGATAAATCAGACTATTTTTTTAAAGTAGCAAGTCACTTTAAAGCTGTGAAAATGAATATTTAGTGAGATCCTAAGACAATGTTTAAAACTGGAAATGCACTCATTTATCTGAATGGTGTATTTCATCAGACCTCTGTCCTGTTGCTAAATGTGTTTAGGCTGAATCTCTTCACAAAAATAACTTCAGCTAATAGAAGAATCCTCCCATCCAGAGCTGGCTGCCAGAAAAGTAATTTTAACATTGCATTTAATCTTCATCAAATTTTTAGTGCTTGTGAGAGATCCCTTGCTGAGAGAACTGAAGCTATGAATGAGGAGGAGGAGTAAAAATGTGGGCCTGTGGCAAACAAATGTCTCCTAACAGCCTGGAGAGTTTTTCCTATGCTACTTTTGAGAAATGTCCCAAGGGGCCAAAAGAAGTGCATATGTCTCTGTGTTATCAGTTGCACTGTTTTGTGACACTGCCATCTGGCTTTTGAGACACACTGAGAAGCCTTTTTCAACCTCTTTTTAGAGGCAGAGGGTGGGCCTCGGAAGAACCTGTGGAAACATACCACAATATGTGATATTTATTATCTCTTTGGGACAAATTGGATCTACTGGGTTAGGATTCTTCAAATAGGTGGTTTTGAGATGAGTTTAAGGGAGGTCTGTGCTTGCCAAGCATGGATGGTATGCAAAACAGGCTTTTTCCTGCTCAGACTTTGGCCATCTGTCCAGCCTTTCTGGATGTTTGACAACCCAGAGAGAGCGTGAGTTCCACATGGGCTTGTAGATGTCTGACAGAGCCATTCTTTGGTTACTTTATGCAGTCCATGGAAGTTATGAATGAGAAATAGGCATCTCAAAACTGAAGACTGAATGTGGCCTCTTGGTCTTCCATTTCAAGGCTAAAACCTATTAGGTAAATTTTCCTTTAAAAGAAAATAATTTAAGGATAGACCTCTGTGTGAAAAGATTTCCACCAAAATAACCTTCAATATAAACTTCCCTTAATCTTTACATGCCCTCATGAAACTCTTACAACTGTGAAGATTAATATTAGTCCAAAAACTAAAATAGGTATTCTAAAAGGGAAGAGTATAATGTCATGTTGACTGATAACAATCCTTATAAGGGAAGGAAAATGATGGTTTTATATTAATGAGAAAAATTATCCAGCAGTTACTAGAGAGGTTCCTCAAGATTCAGTCATTGGACAAAGACTAGTTCATGTTTTTCCTAATGTTTGGGATAAAAGGCAAGGATGCTGTAAAACGATGTCTTGGTTGCACAAATCTGGAAGGCATCGTAATGTAAAGGTCTGGAAAAATCTGCAGGAAAAATTGGATTATTTCAAAACTCTGCAGGGAAATCAAGTCCTCCTCAGGCTTATCTTTGTCTCCTTAATCAGGCACATCTATTACAGGATTAAATCAGATATTTTTTATATTGCCATCCTTGTATTTAAGTATTTCTGCAAATTAATTAGAATTCTGAACAAGGAATGGCCCAGCATGGATGTTGATAGGAGACTCATCTGGAATATATTATAAATCTTTTTCTCACCCATAAGTCTTTAATTTTGTGCATATTAAGTTTTTGTATAGAAATCTATTAGAAATATCTACTTTTTGGTTTTTAAGTTTTACCCTAAAACCCAATTTATCTTCACTAATATTTTTTTTTAATGCAGGGACTTGCTTCAGTGTTGTTAACCTGTGTTGCCTTCTTCTTCCAAAACTGAGTATTTAATTTGCCTTTAATTGCCTTTAATTGACAAGGAAAAGAATAGACTTCTTCCTTCTTTTCCAAATCAGTCTTTTAAATGATTGAAATACTTAATATTCCAGAGCTCTGTCTCCCTCTCTGGCCTCTTTCATCTGTAAAATATATTTGCAGATCAGTTTGCTGCTATGGAAGCACATTTTGACATCCTTAGATCATCATCTGACCCATTTTGCCTCTCATAGTTTGGTCCTAGATTTTGATCCTACTGAATCATATGAAATATGATTCCAGCGTGGTGACTGTGCTCTTCTGTATTAATCTTCTGTGCAAATGTTCTGTCTGGTCAATGTACCACACAGTCTTTTCTAATAAGTCTAAAGCCGCCTTACCAGGTGTAGTTAATCACAAGGGCCTGCATGCTTTAATGATCTCTGCAATGGAGAAGTTCCCTTACAAGTGTTGTATCCTATATTATTTATAATGTTAATTTCCCAAGTGTTGGCTAACAATATTAGGAACATGGCAATCAGATTTTGCCCCTCTGTTATTATGTCCTACAAAGGGGACTAAATACTGATGTGATGTCAGCAAATATGATGATAATACAAAGAGATTCTTAGCTGTAAACACTCTTACTTATAGTTTCCATACAATACACTGCCTTGTGTTCCAGGAAATCCAGTTGTATGGTATATATAAAGGCAGAAAAAACAACTTGCCTTGAGAAACACTAAATCTGTCAATTTTGTATTAAGGAAAAATAAGCTTAAGACCATGATCTCTGACAGCAGGGAACAAGAATTACTCCTACATACCCCTGGCTACTGTGTTTACCAGCTCACTGCTTTCAGAAGAAATAATGCACCAATTATAACAGCACCAATTCAACCACATCATCCTAAACCAAACTCTTAACTTCTTAATTTTAGCCCCTAGGTGCCTGGTCTTAATATTATAATGATGAGATTATAGCACAATGGCTTAGAAAGTACAATGGGTATCAAAGTGTAACATTTACCCAGTTAGGCACAGTTGTATCTTGTCCACAACCTTACTTTTTTCTTCCACCATGCTTTGTTTCTGTGTGTACAGTTGTGAAAGAGTATCCCTACCTGTTTTTCAGTTCTGTGGAATGGAGTTCTTAGCTGAGGGCTAGTTGATCTGCCAGTCATGAGACTGGGTATTTACACCTAATCTTAATGAAATTTCCAAATTTTGAACTAATTTGTGATGCATGACATTTTCAAACTTGTTCTGTTTTTCTCCTAGCAAGACTTATGTTTCAGTGGTGCAAGAAATAACTGCTTGGCAATGGAGCTGCACTTATGACTTGGAAATCACAGTGTCTTATAGATGTTCCCTGAAAGATAAAAGGGGATATTTAGCCCTGTTACCTTTGGCTGTCAAAAACCTGAGTGACCCTCCAGCACGTTTCCTGGTCATAGGGAAGACCTACAGAGAGACATTTTAGACATGATTTCTGTATTCCTGGTCTTACTGACTTAAGTAAAACTGGCAGAAAAATCTGACTTAATTTTGATGTTGAGGTGGGGGACTGTAGTAGTAAATGAGCCCTTCCCATTCTGTTCAGGAATCTCAAAACCATGCACTATATCCATTCATTTTTTCCTCTCACCCATACTCCCACTGTAGCTGCCATAAAACCTTCGACAACTCCCTTGGTTTAGCTGCCTGTGTTGGGAAATACATCTCTTCACATCATATGTGGTACACATACACATTGTAGAAATGCAGTTTTCCTCTATGTCTCCTCCTTCAGAAAGGAGAGAGTGTTCAAGGGTATTCACGCTGCTGTGAGGATTTTTTGTTGCATGGTGTCTACATACAGTACAAGAAAAAGAATTTGTTATATTAGATTTGGAAGATCTCTCATCATATTTTGCTTGTGAGCTTGAGATCTGTGATTTCCGTCTCTGATGACTGATGAGAGAAGGACTTTGCTGCTGGTCCTGGACTTGTATAACAGCATGGAAGCAAAATATAGGGAAAAAAAAAAGTTAATAGAATCAAAAACTAATGCAAACTCCCCCTCTCCAAACCCCATAATCCCCAAACCAAATGAAAAATATCCTGAAACAAGCCCCAAAATCACAGTGACCACCACCACCCATACAGCTGATAAAATTCAGAAGAATGAATTCCTAGGAATGAGGTTTTTAAAGTCTTGGCCTACATCCAGCTGGATGTTGGTGCACACGAGGTGGGCTGACTGCTCAGTTTTTAACAAGGGGGTTCTGCCTTTTCCCTTGTGCAAAAGCACACCAGTCCAGTTCACCTGCACACATTGTGCAGGAAGAT
>NW_005054325.1:1927413-1957413 GCF_000277835.1 Geospiza fortis | reverse complement strand
GTCTTTGGTGATTCTGCCTTTATTTCTCCCTTATAGATAGGAGAAACATATACTGCTGTTGTCTCTCAACTGGATGAAGCCATTGAATTGCAATAACTGAACCCAATGTAAAGATACATTTCTTTGAGAGAAAGGGTAATGTTATCTTTTTTTTTTTTTTTTTTTTTTTTAATAGTTATATGTAGCTCAGTAAAGCTCAGGCTCTAATCTACTTGTTTTGGTCTAATCAAGAAGTTCAGTTAAAAACTAAGGTTTAGGTGTGTGCTTAAAATCTTCAATAAATTTATTAATAACTCAGTCATTAAAGAAATTTGGTGAACCCTTAAGAACTTTCATGACTGCAATGAAAAATAATATTAATTGCATATGTGCTTAATGGCTTTTCTAAACAGACATTTACTGTTAACACCATTACAAGACACTTAAATTGTCATAATGGAAGATTCACAGGACTGAAGTTAACTTCTAAGATGTCATTCATGTGCTTATGCTTATTACCTCCCTAAGAAATTTTGTATTTGATGAATTGTAATATCCTCACCAAAATTTCAGAAGAGTTAATCATGAGTAACACAAATAGATTAAAGATTTGACCAAATACTCTTATAATAGCTTTGCTTTCTTACACAAATGTTGGCTCAGGCACTTGACTGGTGAAGCAACCTGGATTCAGGGTCATTATTTTAAGGTATAAGCTGCCATGTGGAGCTGATACGGTGCAGATTCACAGTTAAATACAGTTTTGTAATTGCTTTACATTGACATTAGGTGGGACTCAAAGATCTCACTGTTTGTACTGAAGATGTGTTAGTGAGTTGTTATGAAAGGACATGAACATTAAAAAAAACCCTTCCGTTGAGGATGCAACTATGTGAACATCTTGGAAGACTTTGAACAAAGCTTGTAATTCTAACATTGATTTGCCTGGGATTTGCTGTGACTGAGTAAGAAAATGTTGAAGCATTCGCTGATGTGTCATCAACAATAGTGAAAATGAGATTTGTAGTATGACAAAGCTTTCTAAGTCTCCCTGGCTCACTTAAAAATTATTAATCATTTCCAGATGCAGGCCTCTGGTCTAGAAGTCTTATTTTTGGAAAATAAAATTCAAGACTGACTGCAAATTTTGCAGCCCTGTCTCTATTTCACATGGGAAGGTGACTGACTTGGTGACTGATACAACTGTCCCTGGGCAGGAGAGAAGACTTCTACAATTAGAACATGTCTTGTTGATGGAGTGGGGCAGCATGTACCATTTCCATTTATATGTGCTTGCATGCACATTTTCCCTAAGGTAACATTTCCTATTATTTTTGGGGATCATAAAACTTCTTCAAGTAAGTAAGTATATTTATTTCAATCTATAAATAAAGCTAAGATTGCTGGCCAAAACTCCAATTGCTCTTTAGAATATATAACCATCACAAAAGTAAAAAAATAATAAAGTAAATTGTTTCATGATTTATTTCCATCATATATAATTTCTATAAATCCACATTTGTGACTACAGATTCGAACTGACAGATCCTTTTTAGATTGAATAAGGCTTAAGAGTTGCAGGAAACTACTCCTATTCCTTTGTCACCTTTCATCCCCAGAAGTTGCATTGAGTCTTACCACCCTGTCTTCTTGAATGTTTACTTTATTGCCCTGCCTCCTACATCCTCACCCAACATTTTTTATTTGACTTTCCTTTCTGCTCTGTCTCCAGGCTTGAAACTTCCCATGCTCTTTTCAAACCAAATTCTGTCATTCTTTTAATGTATACTTTTAATACAAAAGAATGGGCATTTCAGGACACCAGAGATGCTACTGCAAGTGGCTTTAAACAAGTTGGATATTATGGATATTTTTCATATATACAAGCAAGGTGCAGTTTAGGAGCATTTAAGTTCAGGAAGACTGCATTTTCTGTACGCTGTCCAGAAAGAGGTGGTGGCCTGGAGGAAAGGAGAGAGGAAGTATGTGATTTCAAGGAAATTACTGTTCTAGATTTCTCAGTTTTCTATTCTTCCAAAGATGACATCTTCATAAATCCTAAAGATGTATTGCCAAATGAGTGTGTTATCTCATAGAAATAGTAATGAGGGATACTTAATAACTCTAGGAAGATTTTTCTTCCTTGTCCTTTTCTTTTATATGAACAGTGATGTAGAAACCTGTCTCTCACCAATTTAATATGCATGAGATTCTAAGGTTGATATCAAAATAATTTTCTCCAATGAATGGCGTGATCTTCCAGTTATTAGTGTCATGTATTGTACTACTACTAGAACCATCCTATTCAATAAATCTAATTTGTCTAATCTAACCTGTCCAGCCCTGTAATTCTGATCAATTGTTATCATTTGGCAAGAGTGTGAACATACATTTTCTTTAGCATTGTCTTACATTTGCACAAAGCTGAATGACTATTAGGGCTATTAATAGCCCTTAAACATGCAGACTTAAGAAGTTTATGAACCGTGAATTCTTGCTATTGCCACCTTAACTCTCTGCAGAGAGTCCAAGTTTAGAACTTAAATTTCTTGGTATAAAAGCAGAATATTTTCCCCACCAAATTAAACCTCTTCTGATTATTTTGGATTATTTTGCCTTACAGTATGAGCCAAGTGCTCACATAGCTTGTGAGCATCCATCCAACAAACTTTATTCAAATGAGAGATTTTTCAGGAACTGTCACATTCTCAGTATACACTGGACCTGCTGATCTTTGTCAACTGAAAGTAAAATCCCTGAGTAGTCTGAGATGGAAGGGATCCACACAGATCATCAAGTCCAACTCTTAACTGAATGGCCCATAGAGGGGTTGAACCCCTGACCTCGGTGTTATTAGCACCATGCTCTGACCAACTCAACTAAGCTAGGGGTCAATGGATCAATTTAAAACACTTCCAAGTAAAAGAGGACTCACTGCTGGAGTTACACCACCATGACTCTTCAGTTTCCAGTCTTGAGGTACTTCTTCCACTTCAGACTGGTTAGATATGGTGTTTTTGCTGCTTTCTACTTGCCATGCTCATAACCCAAAGTGTAAACCCCATCATCAGTCACTGGGAGACTATCTATCTATCTATCTATCTATCTATCTATCTATCTATCTATCTATCTATCTATCTATCTATCTATCATCTATCCCCTATATACCTATCCATGCACTATGTTGAAAGCTTCTCAAATTGAGTCTTTTATCTGCCTTAAGGAAAATTTGGTATTTGTGCCATATCTCAAACAGGACAGTGTGTCCAGGACTTGCAAGGAAAACTGGACTCTGTTCTTCACGCCCTGGCTTTGGGTAGCATTACAAAAGGTTTTTCATACCTCTGTCAAGTTGTAATGATGAAATTTGCAATGATCATTTGGGACCTATTTGTGAGAAGAAATAAAAGTGAAGATGTATTGTTATTACTTAAAATCACGTAGAACAAAGAGTAGCTGCTTTTTGTTTCTTTGCTTCCTGCCCTCTCACTCTCACATCTTAACAACCTCTACAGTGCCTGCTTCCTTTACTTTCTTTCACTCTCTCCTTATGTACACACATCTATTCCCTGGTTGAATTTTTGTATGCCAGTGTGCAAACTAGAATGAACCTTCTCTGCCTAAATTTAACTAACCCGAAAACAGGAGTTCTTAATGGGAGTGCTGACACAACCTTAACTAAAGCAGTGTGAACACATTGCTATAATTTATAGTGTCAGTCTATATTCCAAACAGTTTCTCTATATACTGTGTGCTCCACTCAAACAGGAAAGGAAGGCACTGCAGTGAATTATTGTGTAATTAATCATTCGACCATGAGGGACTCATTTACTAATTAAAAACGTAAAAAGAGTAAATTGAAATAGCCAGTGACTACTAAATCATGTCTTTTGACATGTCAGCAGCATTGTAATATATCATAATGTATCAGTCAGAGACATCCAGATCCTACATATTCTGTTACCTTTTATTTCAGAGCTGCCAAAATCATTCATTATACCTCCAATGCAGTTCCTAGTGCCATTCACACAGCCACCACGGCATGGTGAATTGAGATACCAGACACCACTCAGGCTGATGTATGTGCATAGGAATAGTCAGAAGCGCAGGATTCTCTGTTCTGCTGACTGTGCTGACTGTCTCTGAGCATGTCATAGCAGTACAGCTGTTCTGTGCTCTCGGGAAAAGAAACTGTGGCTTACAAGTCTAGATTTTGGGTCTGTCTAGATATTCCTGTCTCTGGAGCATTTATGGCAGACGGAAGAGACCTGTGCCTCAGCCACAGCTGTGTTCATGCTTTGGCATGCTGGCACAGACCTGCCTTCACTGGCAAGTTAAGGAGCCTTAAGGTGTCTGTGGAACTGTGGATTGAAGGATTTGACATATTGCAGTGCTAGTGCTGAGGACCATCATCTATGAGGTCGTGTAGAAGAACTGAAATAGGACACCTGAACCAGAGACAACTTAAATCTTCACAAATTACTCTGCACTCCCGAGTATGGATATTGAGGCCCAGATCTGCACGGATATTATGTGTTGTGACTTTTTAATCCACCACAACATTTGGCAAGAATTCAATTTAGAGGTTTTTAAGTAGTGGAGGAAATTTCTGCGCTGTTTTGTTTTACAATGGGGTGAGGGAGGAAGTATATATTTTCCTATTATTGGTCTTAACTTAAAAACTCCTGCATTGTTAATTACTCTGAAGCTGAGTTTACTTTGTGTGGGTAAAAGATGGAGATGCAACTATGGCTCCAAAAAGGCTGGTAGAGATGTGAGAAGTACAGTTCTCATTTGCAAAACAGCTTAACAAAGTTGCAACTTTTATTTTCTCAGATTTGGTCTGTGTTAAGCAGGAAATTAATCTACATCCCATGCTGTGGAAAGATATTTTTAGTATGATTTTATATAAAATCATCTGAGGGAATAGAGCTGCAGTCTCTTTTCTTTAAAATAATATTGAATTTATTTGCTTAGCTTTAGTTTGAATGGATCAATTCCTGCATTTGCATACTGATCTATTGAAGAAAATAGATAGGGCTTATAAGTACTGGGGTTTGCGAGTTCTCTATTGACATTGGAATACAAATGAAAAAGATAATATGCCAGTTTAGCTTTCATGTTCCAAGCTGAGCTTCCAGACTTGTAGCAGGGATTTTTATTTTCTTAACTGGAGAGACAGATTGAGTTCTGGAGGCTGTTGTGTGACAATAAATGTGTAGCCTTATTATTTCCCTCAAAACAGTTTACTTCAGTAAGTGCTCGGTAGTCTGGGCATGATATGATATTAAAGATTGCAGGTATTAAAGTTTTCATGCAAAATCTACTGATTCATTCCCACTCTGGGGTGTTTTGCACATTAGAATTATAAAAATTATTTTCTTCTTGAACCTTTAATACATCAATTTATACTGATCTTGAAAGTAGAAGGCAAAGAAACTATATTTTTGCAGCTGGACATTAGGAAACAAGTAATGTTTTTTCATTGAGTGGATAATTGTATTAGACTTTGCTCTGAAGAGAAGCTGAAAGGCAAAAAAAGCATCAGTTATTTGCTAGTCCTTAAAATTATGAGGGGTAAAAATATGTGGCAGGGGGAGAAGTTTTATCTGTTTCACCACATGATAAATAGTTCTCTTTAGAAGAATCTATGAATATACAAAAATAATGGCTGATCATGCATTTTTAAAATATTTTTGAAGACAAGCTTGGCATTACTATGGAAAATACTGTTATATTTAACTCTAAATTGCCAAGGTTTCATGCTTAGAGTCTGGAATCATGGTTTATGTTAGCAAACATATTGTTTAATAGTTATCTGCTCTCTCTACTTGTCTTCAAATATTGTGATTTAGATAGAACCATAATGCACAAGAGCAACTTGTCCCCAGAGCATTATTCAGAATATAAATTAAGTGATATTATAACAGAGCCCTCACTTAGCTCAGCATAATGAATATGAAACATCATGTACTAGTGACCAAGGTCATGGTATGAGAATGAATTACTCTATTAACTTCTCTTTTAAGTAGCATTAGAGATAATAAATGAAGAGATTTAATGGGATTCTGATAATATTATTCATGTAAAAGTAGCGTACTTTATCTTGCTAAAACAATTAAGATCTGTTTTGAAGATATTTTACACTTTGGAAATATGATGCTTAGAAGTGTTTACTGCATGTTGCAGAATGCATCAGCATTAGCCAGTAATGCAGATAATCTGATAAAAATCAAAAAGCTGATTTGTATACCATGCTAATTCAGGATCATCTCCTTGGCCCTAGGTACTGTCCAAATGCTCCATAAGATTATGCAAGCTTTAGTGATATTAGATTAAATTCAGTTCTTTTGCTTATAACTTTTTTTTCCACAAAAGAAAATTACATCCATCATTGTTCTCTATAAACCCTCTTTAGCTGCCTGCTAAGTAGTATAGAATATCGTATTTTAAGCCTGGTATATTACTTTTTTTTTTTTATCCAGACATATTTAAGCCTCCTCTGTCAGTTTTACAGTATATAATTTCAGGGATAGAAAGTTTTGTTATTATTGTGATACCTCCGTATCTGAATCATAAAGAGACTTAGTAATTTGCCATGTGTTCCATAGCATACTCACATGTGTTTGAGGAAAATGTAAGAGCAGCTGATAAGAGATTACTCTTCAGTTTGCAAATGATCCCAGTGCATGAAAACTTAATGCTATATTTGGTTTTCCAGGTTTGTTTTTCTTTTTCTGGGTTTTTGTTTGTGGGTGTTGGATTTGTTTGGGGGTTTTGGGGGGTGTTTGAGTTTTTGTTTGTTTTGGGTTTATTTATTTAATTTCCCAAATATTTTTCATTAGTTATTTATATTGCTGTTCTAAAAATAATTTTATGACAATAAAATAAAGATGCAAAATTCTGAATTTTTGGGGTGAAATCTGCTCTTAAAATATTGCAAAAAGCATTAAGAAATCTTACCACAACATGAGTGTGGACAATGGCTGAATATCATGGACTGTTCCACTGTGCTCCCAATCGAAAGTACTTTCAGGATTTTTACAAGAAAATTTTTTTTATGGAAATCATAGTTCAGTTTGGTGTACCACGAGCCTGTTAATTGCTTGTAAGCTGAAACTTTTGGACAGTGCAGAAACCAGTGCCAAACCTGATCCTGCTTCCAGAGAAATTTAGAGCATTGAGACCACCCTTTCTTGTTTGTGGGAGAAATGTGGATGTTGAAATTTTCTGCTCTGCTTGTTCCTTTCAATAATATCTCCATATGTATAATGACAGAATTCTCACTGAACTTCCTGTAAACTTTGTCTGAAGTCAGGAGAAATACTATAACTTAGCTTTTTTCAATAAGAGAAATAAGAACAAAGTTCTTGCCCATTGTGACTTAGTGTGTAGGCAATCCAAACTTAGATAACTCTTTAGGGTATTCCATGCACTTGCTAACTTGCACTTTTGGAAAGATTGTAAGGTATATGTTCTCCTGAAAGCTCACAACAATGGTTAAATGCCCTGACCTTTTAAATTTACCAACTGTATGCCTTTTTATCTCGGGTGAGGACTTTTTTTGTGTCATTGCACTTAAGACCTAATTCAGATTATGTGATGCGTTTGGGAATGTTTCCACTCTGCATTTTGGTGAGGTAATGCAAGAACATCTTCACCCATGTGCGCTGTTGGGAATATCTGCTGTTCAGTCAGCTGTTTCCCCACACACATTTTCCTCACTTGTGCTGTGATCCCACATCAGGTTCCTGACCACTAGTGTGGTGAATAAGGGTTCTGATCTTGTTCAACTCTGCCATCAGTGGGTATGAAGTTCAGCTATGAAGTTAACCCACACACAGCACTTCCCCTGGTGAAGGGTAGCAGGATAACCATTTCAGCTTAGTTAAGTTTCAAGAGATGAGATAGTTTGGTGCATTTATTGCATTTCAAGTTGTAGAAAAATTCCATCCTCTCAGACTCTTGTCAAAAGCACAGTACCCTGGGGGAAATGAGCCATTGTAATTAAGACTGTAACATATCTCTTCAAAGCACAAGGTAGAGCCAGGTAAATGAGCATCCTTGTGCTATTTATACCAGCTTCTTAATTATGCTTAACGTGACCAAATCAACTTGATCCGGCATCACTTTTGCAAGTGTAAATAGACCTAAAGTTTCAAGGGTAAGATCATGTTACACCTCAACTTACAAAATGTGTATGCATGTGACTGAAGCAGATTGAAATATATTTTATAAGCTGAGGGACACGTGTCCATAGGATTGGTGGGAAAGGAATTAAAGTATTAGTTTCTCATATTTTACAATTAATGTTCTCCTTTGCATAAGACCGGAAAGTCTAGCTAAGATCATGAAAGGCATGTTGGGTTAAATCTTTCTTTGCTATAAATTATTGTCATTATATCTCAGCTAACTCTAACAAAATCCCTAATATCTATGCATGCCTGGAGCCAAAATAGGTCAGCTCATGGGCTATTGCATTATATTTTATTATTTAAACTTTAAGTGATTAGTTTAGCACTTAAAAGCTTTGGAAAGAATTAGGTTACTGTTCTTCTGTTTATCCATAAGCAAACTGACATGCAGATGGACACTGAGAAGACTTACCCCATGTTTTCTCTCAAGGCTTTTCCCAAAAGTTAAGGGCTGTAATTTTTTCCCATCTGTTAATTTCAGCATATTGTGAAAAATAAACCTGTGATGAGGTTATCTTTCCTGATTTTGAAGAGAAGGTTACATTTTGCCTGAAGTCTCAGAAAAGACTTTAAAAACATGCACTAAGTAAAGGAGAGGGAAAAATGCTCCCAATTTTTTCTAGATCTGGATTTAGGTAGCAGAAAGCAAATGGTAAATACCCTGATTCCAGCAAAGTCAGAAGCATTTTATTCATCAGGGAGGAGTTTTTCTGTTGTGTATACAAGGAAGACTTAAGTAATAAGTGGATATGATTTAATTAATCACAAGTTCTATTACCTTCTGAGATCTTTTATTCATGCTCTTAAAACACAGAAAATGTTGGAATTGCATTATATGCTATGCTATATAGTTACTTTATTGTTATGGAGGCCTATTTTGTGAGAATTTTCTAGGGCTTCCACTGACGTTTACAGTTCTTTAATTTGTTAGATTTCCTTTCAGGGCTTTATTTTAATTTATGCATCAAAATGGACAATGAGTCAGCTGTCTGATAGAAGTGTCCAGGATTTTAAAGACACATCTCATTGGGTCAAGTTTGTGAATGAATTTTATGCCCACTACTGCACTGATGTCAGAGTTGAACATGATCAGAACCTCTACTTACCACACTAGTGGTCAGGAACCCGATGTGGGCTCAAAGCACAAGTGAGGAAAATGTAGGGGTACAGAGCTTTTTCTTTTAGGAATTATTAAAATATCTATAGTCTTTGAAAAGTAGCACATTGCTAGTTTAATTCTCTTTTCCTCAAACTTAGTGCTTGACATTTATAAATCAACCTATGTCTCATGTGTTATAGAAATGGGTTGTAGAAGTATGTGGAAAAGCTGCTGGAGTTTTGAAAACCATTTGGACTGAAACTGGTATGTATAAGGCACGTTACAGAAAATAGCCACAAAATGAAATTCTCTAGAAGAACAAAGAGGATGTGCATCACACCAGCCCTTTTAATAAAATAGAAAGCAAGAGCCCTGTTTTGTTTTAGTCTCTGTTGGGAGTTGAGTCAGTGATTAAACCCATTTGAGGACCCCATCTTAGACAGAGATGTGCAGAAAAACAGTCATTTGGAAATTTGCATAAGAGAACTAGCCAAAGTCATCACAGAAGCAGGATTTAATACTTATCTTCATGTTTTCATGCTGTTACAGCACTTAATTTTAATAGTGGAAATATTCAACTTTTTAAAAAGATCAACTCAGACAATAGAAGAATGTTGCCTTTATTTTTTGTTTACTTAAGCATAGAGAGTGTAGAGAGCATATAAAAGTGGGGGTTTCTATTCCTGTTATTTTGTTATATGTACATTAGGAAGACCAATATTTTCTTAAATTCTTACTGGTTATCAATATCAGAACAGTAATTTTTTCCTGGTCATGTATCTCAACACCCTCCTTGCACCTTCCTCAGATGCAAACTGGATACTACTTAATAAATAATAAGGTCCTATTTAGTTATGCATCATGAGGGAATAAACAAGGAGTTAATGAGTTCTATCTTTACTGACTGAAATATAAATTTCTGTAATCAATTTCCTATTTTCTATAAAAGATTGTCTCATCTAAACATTTATTTCTTGACAAACATGTAAAATGACTGTTTTAAAATACTTCTTTTAATCATGCGGGAATGTGAAAATATTTTCTTTTAATATCCTAGTCAGAAACACTTTTGGTGGATAAGTAAACCCAGATAATGCTAGTAACTTCTAGCTAGACTTGATCTATAGCTCTCATTGAGTCAAGTCTGAAGAAAAATGGTTCAATACCTTAAAAGTAATTAAGACCTTTATCTGAAAAACAGTTATATATGTGCTTAATTTAATGAATGTAAATAATCCAATTGACTCAAATGGGAATATTCATAAGCATTAAGTTAGGAACAATTTGCAGGATCAGGAAGTAAAATCATCCATTTTCTGCCAAATGTTGTATAAATTTTCTGTGGGTTTCCCTTGTGTTTTGGGGACAGAGAATAGGTTTTCTGTATATTAGGAACACCTTAAATCCAGGCTATTCAATTTGGTATCTGCCATTTTCTCTGATTATGGTGAACTGAAGCATGTGAAATAAGTGTTACAGCACCAAGATTCACTCATTTCTGGACAATTCTAAATCCTTGCTTTGATATGTGAAAATGTAGGCTTAGACTGTGTCAAACCCCAACTGTATTTCAGACAAGCTTTTGGACTCTGTCAAATCCACAGAAGTTTTGCTATTGACTGTATGGCCTAATTTTCTCTCCAGGTTTCCTGCTTCAATACACTATCAGCTGTGTAGCTTTCCTTCCTTTTTATGTAGAAAGAATGGGAAAAGATACTTAAGTCTGTAATCCTTAGTTCTTACACATATATCACATATGACTTCTGTGTTTCCAACTCTTAACAGTATGTTCATTTCATATTTTTTCTTTTCTTCTGAAAATAGCCTAAAATTTAATAGTTTCTATGTATTTATATAATAGAAATTTAAGAAAAAAAAAGCCTTCAATTCAGTGATAGGAAAGATGCCTTACACCTTTTCTAAATTGCTATAAACTTGCAAATTGAATTAAATTGTTTTGTTTGTTTCATGCATAATTGACAAGGTGACAATTAACTACATGGTACATTGTCCTTTGCCTCAGGTATACAACACTAAATTTGTGTGCTGAGAAAAGAAACAGAATGAAATGGTGTTCCAGAATTCAAAAAATCAAAGCCAACAAAAAATTGATTACTTTGAACAGCTTCAGCTCTTTCATTTGTATCTGCTCCTACCTGTTAGCCTAGGCATCTGCATTTAGTACTAGTTAGTCTACTTGATATCTCTGTAGTATTTTGTAAAGGAGTCTTCATATTGGACAGTAAATAAATAACAAACCTATGTAGGTATTAGAAAGCAAATCATAGAAATATCTAAAACACCCAGGAAAATTACAAAGCTAAGTTGGAATGAAAGCTGTTTTCTTCTTTTTGTATATTTTAGGTCCTTAATTTGGATGACCATACTGGCAATCCACAGCTGCAACAGATCTCTTTCTACACCTAAATTGCAAACTGTCTCACTTTCTATAAATGGGTGAATTGACACAAATGGAATTTTGGGGAAAAATTGTTGAAAATGAAATTAAAAATATCCTCATTAGAGTCTGCCTCAAAATTTGTAGAAGTATGGCTGATAAAGAGGCAGATATGCAACATGTATCACAGGCGATCAAAATATGAAAATGAAGAAATAGAAAAGCTAATATCCTTATTTTTTTAATATAAGACTAAGTTGTAATTAGGTAATCAAAAATATGACATAAAATGTGTGATCCCAGGAGAATCCACAAGACCCTGATGTCTATCATCATTGATTTGAGTGTTGAGATGTGTCAAGGAGAGACAAGGTCATGAAGCCAAAGCAATAAGACAACATGCATAGTTATAGATTTAGAGCAGGCTTGGCTGTTATGTTCTTGATATTTCTATTAAGAATGGCAAGCACATCAGTCTGCCGTATTGCTGTCAGAGCCATAACATTCTTTATATTCCATCCTTATTTATAATACATTTCTTTTTCTTGCAGGCCACAAAACCATGGGTGTTTTCTTTAGGAAAGCAAAATAGTGCACCTCAAAAATTACTTTTTTATCCAATGAAATATTTTAATCTCTAAATTTTGGGCTATGCATATTTGATCTGATGTTAGTTTTCTCTTTTAGTTTACATGATCAAGCTGTGTTCCCTGCAGTAGAGTTGCCGGGAAAACTGAGGTATGCACCTTTTTTTCCAAAGAAAGCTAAAGAGATTAGGATGTTTGCCTATACAAATATACATCTGAAAGGAAAAAAAAAGTACTCCTCTTTCTTTAGAGGGTAAACAACATGTGTGTGAAAAGTAAATTGATTGTGTAGCTAATACAAGCATTTTGTCTGTCCTCCAGAAATTCCAGGACTGCAGATGTAATTGAAATCTGTTGGGTGAGGCTTTTTTAAAACATTGTCCTTGTGCCCTCATTTGTGGCACTGGCTGTCTGCAGAGTAAAGATTTAAGCAAAGCTCTTTCTGTGGTGTAACTTCCTGTTGGCAAAGGAAGGCACAAAGGAGAAGGAAGGCACTTCTGCTGCTGCCTCCAGCTTCTTCAGCAGAATGTGAACAGAGCCATGGGCTCTGCATGTCAAAGCTGTATGTCTGCAGGAGAATAAATTCTCTAAACTCAGTCTTTCTTCCTGGATTAATGCAGTGGCAACCATAATTTTATCCATGATATTTTATTTGGAAATAAATGAGGAAATTTTTGTTATCTTGGAAGAACAAATGAAGCTTTTGATTTTTTTTTTTTAATGCAACTCTTTCCTGCTTCTGTTGTACCATTACAATTAGCCAAGCCTGTAAATTATAATAATTCCCTGACCTAGTATGTTGATGGAGACAGACATCTCTGTAAAAGGATGTACCTATTTCAGGTAGTGCATATATACTTGCGCTTAAAAGCATGTTCAAGGATACTTCAGGCAAAACCTAGAACCTTTCTAAACACTGCTATCATTTTTTAAATGAATAGTCAGTTTCCCTCTTTTTCCTTTTTATATCAAAACTTGATTCCACAGTGATGAGAATAAAAAAGAATTAATTCTTCATGTCTTTCGCTAAGTATAAAATTAATATACCTTAATTTGGATCAATGAAACTGGTTGTTCTCCAAGCATTCAGACATAGAACATCAATGAAAGTGCTTGTGGGAGACCACTCAGAATTCTCTCAAATTTAGAAGTCTAATAAACTGTGGAAGGAGATATAATTTTTCTACTAATATTTTGAAAAATAGTAATTTTCTTAAATACTTGTTGTGCTGCTGCTTTTCTGAAATAACAGTACTGCCGTAAAATACACTGACTCAGCTGTAAATAGAAATTATGATTACTTTGGCTGTTTTGAAATGCTTCATTTTGACTTTTTTTAATGTTGAATTTAAATGTTAAAAACCTACATGATACCTTCTGATTTCATCAGCCTGAAAAATTTCCAAATGTTGAGTTCCTGTCAGCATTTTAATTACAAATAGAATTTTGAAATATTTTTCCCCTTTTAAATGGTAGACGACATATTTTAAAAAAGTTCATATTATTCTAATTCTTTTTGCATATGGCACTAAAGTTAAGCCACATAAAGAAGAAGAAAAGTCCAATGAAAAATAAAATAATAATTCTGAAAGGAAGTTAGTCATTCCCACATTATTCCAAAACCTGCAGCCTGGTATTTAAAATAAAATAAATTAAAAAAAAAAAAAGCCTTCATCATCATCTTCTAATACCATTCTTACCATTCTTAAAGACAGACTAATAGAAGATTCAAGTAATTTTCAGCTTGTCAATAACAGCTCTTCATTTCTTCATTTTTGGGAATATTTTTTTATACCCTTTATTTTCAGTTAATAACAAGATGAAATGACTGATCTCTTCTGATTCTTGATTATCTTTTGCTCTTTCCTTTCTTGAAGATATAAAGGTTTCATCTTAAGAATATAGAAAATAAACTTGTATTGTAATCTTTCATTAGCTATTAGCTTACTGGGAATTGCAATTGGAAGTGCTTTGGGTTTTTTTTGCTTGATTTTGAAATTATCAGAAATGTAATACAGACTGACAACCTAAAAATGCTTTTTATGGGTTATCCTCTTTTGTTATGTCTGCTCCTCCACATTTTCCTGATGTTTGTTTATTTTCAAATGAAACTGATGTAATATTTTCA
Source organism: Geospiza fortis (assembly GCF_000277835.1). Lineage (NCBI taxonomy): Eukaryota > Metazoa > Chordata > Aves > Passeriformes > Thraupidae > Geospiza > Geospiza fortis. The sequence continues at coordinate 1,943,027 of NW_005054325.1, read as the reverse complement.
TCACCAACCTTGTAAAAGATAAGATAGCATGTTCTGCAAAGCAGGGAACATAAAGACTCTCTTGCCTGAAGTAGGAGAAAAAACAGTTAATTTCAATCCTGATGACAGTTTCTTGGTGAACAATAGTCTCCCAGAATTGACATGAAGAAGTAATGAATGAATGAAAGGAGAACTGAGTCACAGATGCACTTTGCAATCACTTTAGAACATCTACACTCTTCCAGCCAAAATACTATTAATACGTGTGTCAGCACAGTGAGTGAATCTCATAGTGTGAACGCATTGGAACAGTTCAGGAAAGAAAATGAAGACTATCCTCAGGGACAGACTTTTCTTTTTCTCTGAGAGACTCTTCATTATTCAGGCATTGTGATACTTTTCCTTTATTTGTGTAAAGATTAAATTGCACATGATTTCTAATGTTTCTGCTACTCCAACTGTCATAGGTCGATGACCTTCATGGAAGTGAGATAATAGATACATCGTCTGTTGTTCAGGCAAGTGCTGTTCTTCCACAGCCCAGTACTTTCCCATTGTTACAAGTCGAAAGCAATTAAATAAAAATACAAGAGAAAGTTTCTAGAGAATCCTTAGTATTTCATATATGTCCTTATGTGACTGTCATTTAACATTTATATGTGATATTATCTAATGTTATAATGACCTAGTAGCATACACTGAGCCTCCTCTACATGGCTGAGACAACAAATTAGTGAGGGATGTCTGTGTGTACTCAGAAATGCAGTTTCTGGGAAGGAGCCCTCTATTGTTTGAAATCTGTAATCCAAAGACTTACAATTGATGTGTTTGTCTTCATGTGTGTTACTATGACTGCTAAAATCCCATCCAAATAATTTTTCTTCACGTTGCTTTACATCCTAACTGGCAAAGAAAAAGGTCCTTACTTCTGCATTGTAGTCATATTGCATAAAACTCTGCACTGTACACACTATAAAAGAATTTTCATTTAGAATAGAGACCTATTATTTCACTTAAGATAACCTTTACTTATTAGTAATTTTCACTTGATGTTTTCATCTCTTAGCAGTTTGATCAATGTTTATTTTTGGTTGGCTGACATGACACTGGTGCTGTAGGGAATACTATTGAAGGCTGCAAAGGGCAAGGGTCCAATACCAGAAAGTGCATTCTATAGTTTGTGTATCTCTACATTCACTTTTTTTTTTCCTTTCTAATTCACATGTTAGTCATGGATAAAGTTATGGATACACCAACAAACTGGATACAGTTTTAAGGTTTTCCATAATCAATTTATTATATAACATTCTGCAAGTAATTTGTGGCTTTTGTTATAGATATCAAAAAAAGGTCAGGTTAAAACAGGATTAAAAATACTGTTGGGAAATGAATTTAATGATACCCTAGAAATGGCTTTTAAAAGGATGGATAGGGAAAATAATCACATTTTTGACCCTAGAAAGAGCTTCCTACAGGAACTTTACACAGTCATTTCACTAGTACTTCATAGCCAAACATCCTGTCCACAAAGCCCTCATTTATTCCAAATATTTTTAACTTAAGCATGTTACATAAGGACAAGGCACAACTGTTCTCCCTCTAATACTGGCTGTATGTAAACCATACTTTGTGACAATTACCCATAATTTACATAATGTTAAACAGAAACATTGGTGTTACTAAACTGCTAAGGGTTAGTATTATCCTTTTATGAAACCTACTTTAGTTTCAATTAGTCTAGAACTACAAAAAAAAAAAAAAGATCTTCAGATGCTGAAGAGAATGAATTTCAGTTTGTATAACTGTAAGGAAAATTGTTAAGCTATGAAGTACTCAGGAATTTTTGTAGTTTATTCTTATTTTAGCAACCATATCATTTCTACAGCAATAAGTGATTCTAAATAAGTATTCTTCTCATTCCACATCCTGTTCATAGGGATACTAGATGCTGACAAAACGTGTCCTTTAGCAGATGGAATTATTTGAATATTATTCTGCTATATGGGTATTTAAAATATTAGCTCAGCATTTTAGTATTTGATCTGGTGTAACATTTTTCTAGATTTGGACAACATTGCATCTCTCTAAGCCAGACTTTTTTTAAAGCAAGTCTGGAGTTCACATAAATATTTTGTTTATAGTAGGTCACACACTCAGTATGCTTTTGACACTGCAAAAGAGAGCAGTGTTTTTGTTTCTCAAATGTTTAATATGGACTTGCATATTTAATCAGGTGTCAGAACTGTAATAATGACAATAAAAAATGATTGTGATTGATATTTATAAACAGAATTTCTTGAATGTAGCTGAGAATATAGTGCTGCAAAGACAGGCATCTGAGACATACTCCTTTTACTTGATTCAAATCCAGAAAACAGCATTGGTGCTAAACTTCTACAAGCAGTCCCTAGGACAAAATTCTTCAGTGATTCAGAGAGGTGTTTTTAATGTGGCCTTCAGGCGATTGCTACTTTTTAGGCTGCTCTTCTAAGGAGACTTTCAGCAACAAACGTATTTTAGACAAAGACCCCAATTCAAAGGTAGATGTACATATTCAGTTTAATGAATCCATATTCACATCTGCAGCCTTTCCTGGAAAACTTTGATTTCTCACCTTGGAAGCTCAACAATCTAATTCTTGAAACCCTTCTGTACCCTTTCATCTCATAAATAGAGCTATCTGGTACCAACCCTTTTCTACTGAAAACACAGCTTTTGTGGAACATCTCTTTGGTAGGAATGCAATAAACTGGCTCAGCCAAACCTTGATAATGGCATGTTACACTATCTTTGCCAGATTTTGATCACAGTAGATAAGGAACTTTCAGTACTGTTGAGTTTAATTTTATTTGAATAGAATTCAGCTTCTTTATACAAGAAGAAGCCAAAGAAACCTAGTTGTTCTGTCTGCCTGATTTTCTCCAGCTCAAATATATAGGGAAGCAGCTATTATAATTTTTGTTAGTGAGACTTGCTTAATGTTGAATAACAGGATATTTTCTTTACCACCACAAACCAACATAATTTTCTGAGTTATACGCAGTCTGTGATGCCAGCATCATAGGTAGACTCACTGTCTCCCTATGGTCTTGATCTTGGTCACCTGCCCATTGCTCACCCAGCTGCTCTGCCTCTGTCCCTCCTCACCAAGATGTGAGGGGAAAGCAAAATGGAAAAATTCTTGGGTCAAGATTAAAACAGGGAGATCACTCACCAGTTACTATCAGATCTGAAACAGACTCATCTGCAAGAACTAATCAATAATTTTTTAACCAAAGTTTTCTGTGTATATATACATATGTTTAATGAGTACAAGGTAAATACGACCCTTAAAGATCTAAAAATCCAATACAATAGATGCCAGTTGGGAGTAAAGACTGTATTTTTCTTAATATATCTACCAAAATATCTTTCCTAATTAGGACTTTCAATGTATATTTTTGTCTCTTATTATACATGCACAGAGTATGGGATTAAGTAATTGAGTAGAGGGTAAATAAATGAAAACACAGCTTGACACCCTTAAACAGGAGAAAAACATATTCTGCTCCCTCCACCTGCATTTCTACTATTTCCTCCTAAATAAAAATCTCTCATTGATTAATCCTCTATGGATTGCCCCTGAATGAAACATGGATTTTGCCTTTATAAGTGATCATGTATCTCCTGGTCTGTTAATATGGGAAGGTCAGTTTTCTCCCTAGTCTCTCTTACAGATTTGCATCATTTCGTAGTCACTCTAAGAGGATCCTGGATGAATACTTTGTTTGCATGGTTTTAAGAATCACAGAATGGGTCAGGTTGAAAGGGATCACAGCAGGTTATGTGGTCCAGCCTTCCTGCTCATGCAGGATCTTCCTAGAGCACAGTAGACAGAATTGCATCCAGACAGGCCTGGAATACCTCCAGTGAGGAAGACTCCATAACCTCTCTAGGAAATCTCTTCCAGTGCCTGTCACCCACACAGTAAAGGAGGAGTTCTTGCTCATGTCTGGTGGAACTTCCTGTACACAAGTTTCTGCCCATTGTTTCTTCTCAAATTGTTTGGCGCCACCAAGAAAGGCCTGGATCCAGCTCCTTGACAACCTCCCTCTGCATATTTATAGACATTGATGAGTTCCTCTCTCAATCCTCTCTTCTCAAGGTTGAACAGGTCCAACTCTCTCAGCCTGTCCTTGTAAGAGAGATGCTCCAGTCCCCCAGGAGCTCCATGTCTTTCGTGTCCTGAGGAGCCCAGAACTGGACACAGCACTCCAGGTGTGCTCACCAGGGCTGAGCAGGGGGGCAGGATGACTTCCCTTGGCCTGCTGGCACTGCTCTTCCTAATGCACCCCAGGGTCCCTTTGGCTTTCTTGGCCACCAGGGCACTGCTGGCTCATGGACAGCTTGTTGTGCACCAGGACCCCCAGGTCCTACTCCATGGGTTAGCAATTTTTCCAGCACATCAGCCCTCAGACTGGGAAAGACAGAAACCCTCTGGAAAGCGCGATGATCTCTTGCCTGGCCAGCTCTGCAATGTCATGTCACTGAGATCCAGCTGCAATTCCTCAAAGGGAATAGTGGAACCCATGTACGGTACTGTAATTTCATTACAGGTTTCTGCAACCTATTTTCTCTTTTTATGCTTTGGATCACTCTAAAATTACCATTTTGCTTGCAAATGTGATGATTTTTATTTTTTCCCCCTTCCTTAAATCTCTATATTATTTATTGCTAATTCATAACTGTTGGCTACTTTCGAAGACCACAGCTTAACACCTGAACCTATCAGCCCTCCCTTCTTTTTTGTTTCATTTTTCTGCCATCTCTTTCTCCCTTCATCATGAAATCAGTGGTACAAGGGCAAATATATATTTCCTTTTCATGAATTACTCTTATATTTTAATTTCTTGGTGATCTGATCTTATCTTTTAATTATTCACCAAATTTCTTTTCTCAGTGCAGCATTCTCATCTTTCTTGATTGCTAAGTAAAAGCAAAATAAAAGACTAGTATTTGTTAGATTTATAAAATCATATTCCTAACCTCACCTGTGTCTTGCCTTTTTCTCAATTATTGATTTCTAATGACCTTCCATAAGCAAATAACACTCTGCTACTAACTACTAACTTTTTCTTAAACTCTTTTGCAAAACATTAAAACATGGCTTTCACTTAACAGAAGGCAGAATATTCCCTTTACAAGAGCCACTCCTGTTTATCTGCATTATGGAAGACCTAATTTATTTTTCTTGATCATTCTGCTATCTCTGACAGAATAATTCTTTCTCCTCTGCGCATCTTTACTTTTCTCTCTTGTAACTTTAATGTCAGGGCTTTGACAGTTCCCTCTTCTTTACACTAAAAATTGCCTCTAGACAATTCTGTTTTCCCTTGAACTTCCAGCTTCCTCATCTACCTGCTATGATGGCTCTGTTAATGGTGAAATAATTTTCTGATTTTTCTTTTTTTCTCTAAATATAAAATGCAATTGTTTGTTTTAGGAAATAATATGGTAACAGAAGGGATTCACAATTCTGTATGGCAATATGATTGCTGGCTACTTAGGATCTGTAACTTGAAAACATTCACTATGATTTTTTTATTTATCAATGATTTTTTCCTTTATCTCAAGGATGTATTAGAGAATAACTTTTGTATATGCATCTATTTTAGAAATTGTACCACAAACTATGAGCTGTTATACTATTTATTAAGCCAAAGATAAATCTAATTTTTTATTACTGCTATGTTTGTTCTTATAGATCAATATTGCTTGAAAAGTCTATTAAGATATGGATTTATCTCCCATTTGTCACAAAACAAATAATCTAAGGATACTGATGGGGTTAAACCACAGATGTGTCTGCTTCAGTATATCTAGTTTGACTTAATTTTTTTAGCTGACTCTTCTTTAAATGTCTCTTTCTTGCATAAACTTTGCATTGTTTTACACCATGTTGAGATATAATAGTTCAAAATGTCAGCATAGTGCCATCATGCTATAACCTCAGAGTGCCAAGATGTTTTGAGATTCTCAAATTTCATACAAAATCCTTCTGTCGGAAGAAGATTTAGCCAAAAGCAAAGTTTTACTCTCATTTTAAATGTTGCTCCTGTAGTTGATACTTCAAGCATTTGTATTCATAAAGACCTATTTATATTAATCCTTTAAATGTATAAGAATACTTCAATTTTGTTTTGAGTGTCTGTTGCTAATATCAGATTCAAAAACCACTTTATGCATCTGTGTCAGTTCTACAGAGATTGCTTCATTATCATTACAATACTAGCTGTCGACAATACACTGTATGAGACCGTCTTTATGTTGGCAAATTACTCCAGTCTTTTCACATAACTGGATGACAAATCTCAAATTATGGTGGTTTGATTTTATAATTTGTCCTTCTTTAGGCATGTTATTGCCTACATGCGCTGTGGGAAAGAATCCGGCATTGGTAGGGATTGCTTAATGTAGGTCTTTAACTCCAGCATGCATGTTGAGGTGCCAGAGAAATGAGAGGAGGTTGTTGATAGCAGAGGAAGTCCAGTCCTGGGACCAAAGCTATGTATGACTTAGAATTAATTTATATTAGTGCAGAAGTAGTTTTCTGTATTTTCTTCATATGTTGTATGCTACTTTTTTTAAATGTGTGGGGCTTCATGGGGGGATGTTTCTGAGTAGTTATAGAGGGTTTATTTTACAGTTTACGGCCATCTGCAAAGCCCCTGCAATCAATAAGGGGCAATGGGAATTCTATAACTGTCATTAACCGGAGTGTTTATTAATTCTCAATTAGATTGCTAATCAGTCTTACCTGTGCAAATTCATTGGAAGGAATAGGGTGATCCAGATGTCATCTGAGGTATATGACTAATGTGAGATCACAGACATTTCTTTGGGGGAGTAATTTGGCAAGTACAGGCAATCCTGTACAAGATTTAACCCATATTAACTTTAAGACCCAAGTGTTATTTGACAGTTAAGGCTACAGATATTGCTGTAGTCATTTGGGTACAATTATCTTGGTATTTTAGAGTCGTTATTCCATATGGGAACTACTTTTTTTCTAAAGATACAAGATGCTTTGTGCTTATAAGAACAAGCTGATGTACTCTCCAAGATCAGATAGGAAAATACTATTTTCCTTTGCATGTCTAAAAGAACAGAAGGGAAAACAAGTAGCTATCAATAGACCATCAAAGTCTGAGTAAATGAAAGTTGTTAGAGAATCAGGGCAACACACTCGACCTCACAAAGGCCACTGCACACTTTTTTACTGTGAAGAGATCTGTTTTTATTGCATAACATTACGTTGGTTACTGTTGCATGTTGATGGGTGGCAGCTGTTCCATCTTTTGCTGCTATCAGTGGGGAAAGACTTTTTGTACAATTTAAACACACACATATATTAGTATTTGAAACAATTAGAAGAAAATGGTGACTTAAATTGTATTTCACACTAAGGGGCAATAATTTCGATTGGTAGGGAAAAAAATCCATTTAACACTGGTCAAAAAAACCTCCCAAATCAAAACCAAAACCTAAAATGAAAAAGATAACCGTTCTAAGAAAGAATTTTCTTTATCAAATAACTAATGCAAACACTGTGGTCTAATTTAAGGAATTTAAAATTCTACAATGTTCATTCTTATGTTTTACTTACCTTCATCTTTTGTCAGATTTATGCCTCTATTTCATTGACATTAGAAGCATTTAAAGTCTACTCTAAAGTTTTGAAATTCAAGTCACAGGCAAGGTTTTTAGTTGGCAAATAACACTTGTCACAATTAAACATTGGAGTTAAGGCAAATCACACCACAGTGGAGTGTCTTCTGTATTGTCTGGGAACAAACCAAAAGATCTTAAACTGCAGAAGTAACTAGGAAATATTCTCTAGAAATTGTACCTCTTTCCTAAAGGAACTCCACATAATGCAGTGAAACTTGAAAATCCAGTTTTCCTTTTCCCCTGATCAAATATTAGAGATATACCATTGGAAGGTGTTTGGGGTTTTTTAGTTTGTTGGTTTTTTTTTTTTTATTTGGGTTTTTAATTTTTTTAAATTGACATAATATTGGATGGCAAAAAATAAAGAAAGAGCTGTTCATCAGTATTCTTGTAAGTCAAATAAGGCATTTAAAGGATGAACTCGAAATGTAAATTGTGCCTGCTAATTCTAGCCACGTTCCGTGTTTCTCGTGTACATGATAATACTGTGAAGTTGACAATGAGATCAGTAAAGGAGGAGGGGTATAAATGATATGGCAGACAATAACACAAGAAGCAGTGTTGATGTTATACATTATTAAGTATTCCAGTACTGTGCCAGTTCATGTTATTTGCACTCTCTCTTTTTTTCTTTTTATTCTTGCACTCTCTCTTTTTTTCTCTTTTCTTCTTGTTTATTTATTTGTTCCATATCTTCAATTTTCTTCTCTGCCTTCTTTTTCCTCAAACTTTCTGCCTCAAAACCATGTTATCCTTTTTTTTTCTTTTTCCTCTTAAATTCTGGAATCAGAAAGAATGCAGCTGGAGCAAATCTTTAGTTTCACCAAACTCTTTGCTTATTAGATAACTGCTCCCCTCTTTTATGCAGCTTCAATTGATATGCAAAATTTGAACTTGTGTAGCTCAACTAATAAATAAACTGATTTGTTTAGCCCCATCTGTGTGGAAATACAAATTCACACATACAAAATAAGATAGCTTGGCATCTTGGCTGAATGCTACAGTGTCATTCACAATCCACTTAATCCGGATTTTGCTCTGCCCCTGGATGGTAGCTTCCTTTTATACTTAGCCTCTAAGTATTTTACTTTCAGACTTCTAGTAGTCTTGTTTTCCTGTGTGTAGAGTGCTTAGCTATTCCTGGCTAAATTAGCCATATCTCAGACTAGTACCATGAGCTTACTTCATTAGGGTCTACAACATGATCCAAAGTCACCCGCTGAAAAGGAGAGACGGAATTTGTGCGGGAATAAACACATGCATCTGGTCACTCACTCCCGGATGAATTCCAATAAAAATGCACTTCTCTGTTGCACTGATGAAAGGGGTGATGTGCTGTAAGAGATATGTTTTTGTAATCGGTAATATGAATCTGGAGCTTTGGCTTGCTCGTGTTTGTTGCTATTCTCTCCTCTATAAGCATGTTTATCGAGGTTTGCTGAAAGCCCAGAAGCCCATAGGTCAGAGAACAGCATTTTGATGGATTATGGGATTGTAACTGTCCCTGCCAGCTGACAGCTTTTATTGGCTGGGAGGATGAGCCTGTAAACCTTTATATAATTATTGTATTAAAGCCACTGTGCCTCTGTGTTGCTGGCGCTTGTTCAGGGATCAATGTGAAGATAATTTCAAAAATGAATAGTAAGTATTGATCGTCCCTTGGTGGAGCCTTATCAGTGGCTGAAGCAGACTACTGTAGATTATAACTTCAATGTCATTTATGATGATATGATACGTATTGCAGAGGAGCAATTTAAACAAAGGGCTGATTTAATTCACAATGGATTTTTGTAGCGTGATGGGTAATAAATCACAATCTATGTAATTTTTAGAAATGAACACATGTTGGCAGTAGTTCAGGGCAGTTCCTGGGAGATCTGAAAATGACCAGGGAGGGCAAATATCAGCAGCGAACCCCTTCTGAATGATTGGCCCTTACTTGGTTCTGACATTCAGATGACCTTGGGGCCTCTGCTGGCAGCTGCTGGTTAATTTTCTTCACTGAGGACACAGTTTAACTTTCTATCTGTCTGCCAATTACCTGACATTTTCAACTTATCACCTTCTATTTTTTAAATTATTGGAGGCACATCCACATTTTGACACTTTTTTAGGCAAGTATTCGTTTTTTGCCTGCTGCCGAGATGTCTCTCTGCCAAGCATCTGTAATGTCCCTTTTACTCAAGAAATTAATAGCTTGTCCAGCTGTGAGGTGAAAAAGCAGAGGCATTATATGCAAGACTACAAAGATTCCTTCCAGTTTAGCAAGAAGCTGTATCTGTATATAAAAAGCAAATGATACCTGAAAAACCCCACAACACAAAGTCATTACATAAACAAAGGCATAAAAACATATTTCACAACTGACAAAAGCTACTTTAACCATATGATATATTTTAATTCTTTTTCTTGCCAGAATGTTTCGTTTGGGTTTGGTTTGCTTTTTGGGCTTTTTTTAAGATCACAAAAAATGCCCCTTCTGAAGTAACATGAATAGGTTGCCTTCAACTGTGGAAAAAAGGGGCATTAACTCTCAGGGTGAACTGAATCTTACAGACTATAGATATTTTTAAAGTGTTTTATGCAGACTCTCATAATCTTGTAAATTACTCTGATCAGGATGTCTCCATAATAATGAAAATGTAAAGCACAGTAGGTTAGTTTGCTCTGTCTGGCTTTCACGGCTTTTGTTTCAATTCAGAATGGAATACTATTTATATACAGTGAATTAAATGTTATCTGGTTTATTTTTATAACTCTATAATCTAACTTCTGCTGAAATCCTGAAACAAGAGCATTTATAAGTCTAAGAGAACATAAACAATAAGCTTATGTGAGTCAGTCATAACATATCAAAACACTCAGGGCTCATAAAAGATAATAATCAAGGGTAGCTACTAAAAAAACCTAAAAAAATGGAAGAATACTGCAAGGGAATTATAGATATCAAACACTGGGAGTTTTGAACATTCTGGGAAAAGTAAGGGACTAAAATGCCATCATTGTCATATGAAGCGTTCTCTGAGAAAGCATTACAGCACGTATATTATGCATGTAATTAAGTCTCATTAATGTAAGTCAGCCATGAGAATCTGCTTAAGTGCTTTCCTGGAATAACGCATTAAATCCAAGCCATAGTGATGCAGTTTAGAATCAGATCTAGTCTGCACTAGGCTGTTTTGCAGAATTACTATAAATATGTCTGACCAAGTAGTGTGTAGGTGTTTTTGGCACACCCAACTCTGCATCTATCAATGCTGGAAATGTTTCCTGGGCTTGCTTTTGGCACATGAAATTTCAGTCTCAGCATCACAGCAGAGATGCTAGCCTGCCTTGACCCAGACAAAATATTATGTTTCATTAACAGAGCAATTAAGGTGAGATTATGGATAACCCATAACTTCCCATGGTAGGGAAGTTAACATTTCCTGTAGAAACTGGTAGCATCTTTTTTTTCTGTTTCTTCCTTCACAAAGGCCCCCTCTCTGTTCTCTTAAGGCGATTTACTGCCTGCAACAGGATAGGGTCCATGTTCACAGCCTTTTATTGAATGACTGTTCTCTGAATGATTCTGTATAGAAAAGTAAATAGTTACACATCTTCTTTAATTGAAATTTTAAGTTCATCATTCCAATAAGAAAAATCATAGTAACTTAAAAATCTGTGTGGAAACAGACAAACACCTAACACAGGTAGAGATATCATATGAGGGCTCAAGTGTGATGCATTTGAAGACCAAACAAGGGCAGTTTGGTCCATACACCCATACACACATTGCAAAGCAGGATGAGGGGAGGAAACTTGCAGTAGTTTCCACATCTTTAAAGTTGTCTCTACAGTAATCAGTGCAAAGAGAGGTGAATCTGTGTGTTGGAAAAAGCAACTGCCAGTGAAGACCCAAAATTCAATCCTGTTTTGATGATTAGTTTTAATCTTATCATGTGGACTGAAACCGCATCAGCAGTTGGAGAACACTAAATATAGTTTACTTGAATTCCATCAGAAAAGAACCCAGTCACACATTTTTAACTACCCCACTACTCCAACCAAGCACAGTAACAAAGGCAGTCAAGAGATTAAGTTCAAAAAAGTGCCCTGCCAAATGAAAACATTAACACAGACCCACCCAATGTCTTCCTAATGTGTAGCCATCCCTCACTACATTCCAACAGTCTCATGGGATATGCTTACAACAGAATGCAGAACTGAGTATTTAGGATATACAAATATGAATATAAAATATATGTAACATATATATAAAAACCATAATGTTACATGACAACATCAAGTGTGTTACAGTCTAGATATTACTAAATCTGGTGGTTATAATATGATTTTCCAGAAATACTGCTATGATTAAATTTTAGCAGAAATAATTGATTAGGATTATTAGATTTATTGTCAATTTTTTTCAGAAGAATTTTTAAAAAATAGGTTGACTTTTGTTTTTCAAATTATTCTTCTCATAAATAATAATATTTTTTTTTTAATTTATGCTCTCACAACTTTAAGATCTTCTCTTTTTAATTTTAAAGAGGCCAGTTCAGGATATCTGACAATAAATAGGAAATTATTTACTTGCTAAATCATTCATTTTCTTCATGCTTAGAAATTATTTGATAGGTAATTTCTGGAAATGTATAGATTCATGAAGGGTTTTGATTATTCAGTCTTTATTCCAGGCTAAAAATATTTGCACTAGAGATCTAGGTTGAATAGTGCCTTCCTTGTCCTAGTCAGAGTGAATGTACATTGCAATTATTATGCACCACTGTCTCTCATAAACTGGGGAAACCAGTCTGGACATGGCATTTTTGAAATGGTTTCACAAGTCACATTTAAGAGGAAATATTAATCTTCTTTCTTCATTAAGTTAATTTATCTACAAAAATGATATTTTGAACATACAAAATGGTTGACATTGTTGCCTCAATAACCACTGAGGTTCTGTCTGTCCTGTTCCTCTCTGGATTATCCTAAGAAACAAAAGCATATCAGCCAGATAAATTGTTTTTACTTCTGTTTTATTGCCAGAGCAATGATAAAAAGCAGAGAGACAAATGAGAGACATGAACCCAGGTTTCTTCACCCAGCCTGCCTTTTACGTATCCACAGCATCTTGTTCCTTTTTTCCTTTGCTATTTCTTTTCTCATATAGAATTTCTTTCCCCCTGCAAAGTTCCCCATGCCCATTTTCATTTGACCCAGCCAATGTCTCAAAAGATGAAACTTTCTTACAAAATTAATGGGCAAAATGATTGGCAATTTAAAAATCTTTTGTATGCATGAATTTTGATAAGTCTGTACTTTAATGATTCTATCCCTCTGAAGAAAAAGTGACTGCTGTATACTTTGGAAAGATGTGTTTTTAAGGTATTTTAACATAAACTCCTCAATTTACTTGTAAAATCCAAGACAATATTATCTGAAATTCAAATGTGCATAATTTCAGATAGTAATTTCATATATAAAAATTAGTTTGCTTATCAACTTTGAGTCCAACACCCAAGTTAGCTCTAACCATGTAGTGGAGAGTGCTGTTTCTTAAAGAATGTTTTTTAAACAATTGTGCTAAATGCCTGTTGACCTTTAACTACAGCATTGTGACTTCACCATGCAAGTTATTACGTAAGTTAATGAGGCCTTAAATTGGGAGATTTTAGAAGATTCCGCTGGTTTTGGTAATACAGTAGGAAGCTGTTAAACATATAATTCTCCTTTACAGTGAATGATTTTTTTTTTAAATTGGGCTTTTAAACAACCAACAAAGCTACCTAAGTTGACTCCACTAGTTTGAAAATACTGTCCTTTATTAACTAACATTGACTTTTTATGTTGCAAGGATCAATTTTGTAAAATAGTATGTTTCATACTTTTTTATAAAATTTGAACAGGAAAAATATTAAAAAATATGGTATTTAGATAAATAACTTGTGGGGTTTTTTTTGTTGTTGTTGTTGTTTGGTTTTTTTTTTTTGTCTGGTTGGTTTTTTGGTTGTTTTTTTGGAGTTTTTTTTTGTTTTGCTTTGTGGGTTTTGGTTTTTTGTTTGTTTGTTTGTTTTGTTTTTTGATTTTTTTAATGGAGAAAGTGGGAATATGGAAGATGGATTTAGAGATTCCAGGAAAAGGATAAGCTGGAAAGATAACATATTTCTGTTTTGATCTTCCTGCAGTCTCAATTGACTTAGGCAAACCCATTAATGGTTTCCATTTTGATTTATGTTTGCTTTGTTCTCACTTTGTAAAGTAGGGAGTGGTTAGTTATTCCAGTTAGATCTTGCTTGATCAAAGATAGAGCTGCATGGGCATTGAACAAATCAAACTGATGGGTGTGCAGGTATTTCTGTAGTAAATGAGCAGAAACATGATTAGGCAATTTTTTTTTTTTTTGGAAGGGGTAGGTGATAAGAAATTAGTATATTCATAGAGAGTATATTAATGCACCACATGTACCATATAATTTTTACAGTGTTTTTCTATCAGCAGCAACTTTTTGCTCACTGTGGTCCTTCAAATTAACTGAATTAACTTCTAGATAGTGCCTCTAGCAAAACAATGCTCTCATCAAATTGAAGATGTGAATAGAGCAACTCTGTAATGCTCCCTTCAGTCTTCTTTCTTTTGCTCCTGTCTTTTTTTTGAGAAATGAAACCTCTGCATCATTATCCAGGAAAATGAGCTGTGCATTCCAAAAGAACAGTGGTGCAAGCTTGGAAGTGCAAAGGGAGTTGTTTGCAACAATTTAAAATCTTGAGCAAAGACTTTAACAGGATTCTTAGAAAAATATATTCTGCTGCCAAAGCATGAATAAACTAATTGTAGTTTAAGTAGTGAGCTTTATAAGGAATTAGCCATCTTTGTATAAATGGAGCTGTGATTTATTAATAATCTCAGTCATTATTTGCTGTGGAATATGTTTAGTACTGCACTCATAAGTCACCATCTCCATTGATATCAATAGTGAAATTACAATGTAATCAGTGTAGGATGTGGAGCTTATGTGACTAAGACAAGTGTACTTAAAATAATCAGTCAGGGCTCAGCCCCTGAAGCAATATAAGGTGCCCTTCCCTAAGCAATGTATTTTCTCACTTTCACATCTGTTCCAGCAGAAGAGGGACCAAAGATAATTTTGAATGTGGTGAAACAATTAATTAAGTAGGATTTGGTGTCATATTTATTTCCCCATAATCTCACTGCCTACAGAAGGTAGTGTAGAGGTACAGTTGCCATCAGAAGATGGCAACTAGTTTGCTGCATCACATCATCAAACTTCCCATTATTGAATGTGTAATGATTATCTTCTTTTATGCTCTTATTTTGGGACAGGCTTTACAACATCAATTCAAGGAGAATAGAATTTTCCTAGAAAAGGGTTTGTCTATTTTTGAAAGAATTGACTTAATGAAGAATTACACTTAAGTGCACTCTGGAAATCTGCCTAGCACAGACAGAGAACTCAAGTTCTGGACTTTCACATCAGCCAAAAAGCAGTACCCATTGCTTTCTTCTGCCATACAAACTGCACCCCTGCTCAGATCTAGGTGTGAGCAGCCTCTGCTCAGCAGAGAGGTGGCACCTCACTGCACTGCTGCACAAAATACCTTCTCCAGTCTGCTGGTGGCAGCACCAAAAAGAGTGGAGTAGCTGACAGAATTATAGAGTGGCTTGGCTTAGAAGGGACCTTAAAGACCATCCAACTCTAATGCCCTGCCATGCGCAGGGACATCTTCCACTAGACCAGGCTGCTGAGGGCCCCAGTCAACCTGGCCTTGAGCACTTCCAAATATATGTCTAATAGGAGCTCCTGAGCAGTCTCTAAGTGCCTGTGGGCTCTGTGGGCTCTTCTCTGCAGCTCTTTCACTGCAGGGATCTGTCTTGTCTAATCTGGTGTAACCATAGGTTTTCCTCCACAACAAATAATC
>NW_005054325.1:1901924-1927373 GCF_000277835.1 Geospiza fortis | reverse complement strand
GGATAGATTGGTTGGCAAGTTCCACTGAGGCCAAAACCACACCTGCATGAGGAAAATGGATGGACCAGGTCTATCTCCATCCATGAGGAAACTTGTAGCTGCATTTCTCGTCGCAGAGCAAAGCAAGGCACAAGTTCCCAAGGATATTTCTAGGATTCGCATTCTCTGAACCCGAGAAAGAAAAAACAATTCTTATCTCATTTACTGCTCCTGTGTTGTTCACAAGTGGAATGCATTGTGGAAGATTATTTACCTAAAGGAATTTGCTTAGTTGGATTCTGGTGTGAGTGTTTTGATTCACTGACCAATTGAATCCATGTGTGTGTGTCGGGACTGTCAATTGACAGTCACGAGATTCTGTGCAGCTGAGTTGAGTTGGGTGCTTGTACAGATTCAGTTTAGATGTAATGTAATGTAATATAGAATAATATAGTATAATAAAGTAATTAATTAGCCTTCTGATTTCCATAGAGTCAGACGCATCATTCCTCTCCCCTCCTTGAGGGTGCCCTGCTTTTCCTGTAGAAACTCATACTCTTTCCCTTCTATACTTAATGGAGGTACAAATCAAACCAGAGAGGGATGGGTAGCTGTGTGGCTGTTCAGTGAGCTTTGCTCAGAGTGCTCGTGACTATTGTTATACAGCAATGAGCACAAACAGAGTAAATCTTGAGAGCAGCAGCTGCTTTTCTCTATTTCTTCAGTAAAGTTTATCTTCAAAGCACAGCACCCAAACAGTGACAGAAAAGGAGAGACAGGATCTGAAACAGCTTGCATTTGTGAGAAAAAGAGGTTATGTTATTTTCTGACAGGAGGTTAATGGAGAAATCTGTTCTCAACATGGTCCCGAGTGTTTGGTAACAAACAATGATATGTGCATGTATATGCAAATATTATATAACCACTGGTGACAAAAACCATCATACAGAAGACCTGAGCAATTTTTAAAGCATTGTTGACAGAACATAAAGTACCTTGTTTTGAAAGATACTAAATTTGTTAGTTGGAAACATGGATGTGGAAGGTGGAAAAAAGATTTGCTGTCTGTGTTCCCTGGTAGCAAGGATCAGGGAGGGGAAAACGCTTTATGGAGAAAGAAAGAAATAGCTTAAAAAGGAAAATATAGTAAATTTGGCCTTGAAAAATGTATTCACCTAATAATATAAAAAAACCAAACACATGTAAAAAGTATGGAAATTATGATAATGAAAGAAAAATGTGGACTAAAGGAATGAAAATAAAGAAGTAAAAAATTTCTCCCTGATCCTTATTTGCCATATTTACACAGATTTATAAAAGCAACAAGGGAATATAAGCAAATGAGAAAATAAGATTCAGAATTCTGAACTGTATCATATTTGCAAACTTACATTATAAATGTAAATTTAAGCTTTGCTGAGCTTAAAAATATAGTTTCTCTCCAGGACTCAGAGATTTTAGGAAAGGCTCTTGTACGATATTTTGGCTGGTCAGAAACAAAATATTTCTTATACTGGTGCTTTCAGTTGCCAATAGACTTTGCCCCAAGTTACTTCAGTGTAGTTCATTTGCTTCACAGTGAATTTATCATAAGTTGTTTTAGTAGAATTCAGGTATTAGACAGCAACTTTAAGCTTTTTCAATTTCTTTCAGGTGAATCACAACTGGAAAAATATATTATTAAGTATGTGGGGAATAATGAACATCATTGTGCTATTGCAAGATGTCATGAACAGTTCTACTTAGTAGAGACTTTGTAATGCTTTTCATAGCAATAAAGGACTGTACAAGGTGAAAAATATAAAAAGTGACTTGCTCCCTTTTGCCTACGTTGCCCTTTCCAGTTATTTCATCTTATTGCTTGTTTTGCTGTTTGTAGTGAAATGCCTTAATCCTTTTGTCGCATTTCTTCAGGAAAGGAATACTGATTATTTCAATGATGGCATTTTTTAATCTCGGAGTGATGTGAATGAATGTTTATGGCAGTCTATAGAGAATCATTTTTCCATGCTTTGTTCCTTGTTTAGCCTTCAAATGCAGTATTTATCAGTCTGCAGAGCAAAACTATGTGCATGCCATATCATTACTAGCTCAGGGGGAATCATTGGAACCAATGTAATTTACTCAATATTGGTCAGTTTGACTCCTGACCCTAGTCCCCTGACAGTGTATCCTTGGCAACCCCTGATGTGTGTTAAGTCAGGATGTGCTTATTGGTCTCATCTGTGACAGCTTGCTAAAGGCTGCTTAACATAGCTTGGTCTTTTCAAAAGAAAATTAAAAATCCAATAATATACTGTATTCTGATTAGGCTGGTATTTATACAAGCACAGAAGCAGTAATTTTTATTTTCAGTTCTGCAAATCTGATTTCCCATTCAAATGGAGAAAGAGCTTTTGGAAGTAAGCTTTAGAGAAAAAAACTGTTTTGAAGCAGTGTTCAAAAGAAAAATAATATGGAGATCACCCAAACATCTGTCATCTTTGTGAGGCGTTTGGGCAGTTTTTCTGTTCCATTGCTGCTTACATCTTAAAAGGTGGAACCTGAGAATTGTTCTCCAGGTATATACACCATTGTAAGGCAGTTTAGAGTATTTTAATGTAAGAGACCTTGCTCAGTGATCTAGAAAAACGTCCCCTAGATTATTTTACTGGTTTTATAACATTTGAAGTTCTGAAAAGAAGCAGTTGTACTGAGTTTAATCGTAAGTCTTATGATATTTTCTGTCTCACTGATGGAAAGCCAAAACCCTGGGATTCAGGGTTTCTGGAAGAAGGGGACTTTGACCACACATCTCACTATTTTTCATTTCCCAGTGCCTGTATGATCTAATTAAATATGGATAGTGAGTAAAAATTTAACTAAAACTGCATTAATCTTCGGCCAGACTGATCCAGATTTGAAATGGAATTGATACTTACAGACCGAGACTCATGGTCCGTGTGATCCTGAACTGAGAATGCTGCCACTGGGATAGAGGATCCATCTGCTAACACAGTATTCTCCTGTGCAGCTGTGCCCACCAGCATGGATAGTCTATAGAGAAAATGTCATTTAATTAGTGATCAGCAACAACAAAAGTAGAGAAACAAAAAAAACCCCTTAAAACAAAAAACGAGCTCCTTGGCTTGTCAGAACAAATACGTAGGAATTCTGTTTAGCTTCTGTTTAATTCTCTTGAAAATCTACCTCTTGAAAGCAACCTCTGCCAATATCTACATAATGTTTTAAAAATAGGTACTTTCATTTAAAAGACCATGTAAACAAATCCTTTTTTTCTATGCACTATTTATGTTATGATTATTCAGCCACTGTTAAAGACCAGAAATCAAGGATTCATTGAAAGATTGCCAAAGGTTAGGACTCTGCTGAAGATTTTCTGTCATTAAGCATATTTAATGAGTTTTAGAATACTTGAGACAATTATGTTATTAATACTTTGGGTTTATTGCTCCAACTCAGAAAATGGGGACAACCCTCAGGAAAAACATATTTTCAGAAGTGTAGCAGAGTGCTTCCAGGAAAGCATTATTTTAACCAGCACTCTGGAAAGCAGTGGTAACTTTAGGGGCTCACTTTTTATTTTCAGTATTGTGCATTTTGAGCTGAGGTTGCTCTTTATTTTCAAGTGCCTCTTGTCTCATTCAGTAAAGCATCACCCAGTACTTAGAGAGGTAATGGGGATCCATCCTGCCTTCAATGAGGGTGTAAAGCAAGAATGTTTTCCTAGAATGTATCCTGGCTGCCCACTGAGGCAACAATCCTGTGCAAATAGCCAAATGAGACTGTGTGTAAAATCTGGTGATAGTCATGTAAATGTGAATTTTATCCAGGTAGACTTGATTAGATGAGGGTATGTGAGGACTGAGGTCTGAGATGGTGGGTAGTTTCTTTTTGGTGTAGGGGTATTTTTTTTTTAATTTTTTTTTTTAATTTTCTTTTTTTTTTCCTTTTTGGCTGTTGATTTGTTTACTTGTTTTGGCTTTTTTTTTTAATTTTGTTTCGGCTTTTTTTGTTTTGTTTTGGTTTTTTTTTTTTTTTTGATTTGTTGGTTGGTTTTCTTTTTTGTTTTGGTTTGTTTTGGTTGATTTATTTTTCTCACTCTATCTCTATGTTCACTTGAAACTTTCAGTAAGCTTTCTCAGTCTCAGCAGCTGTCGTGTGAAATCTAGCATTTGCCCAAACACTAAAATGCCAGTTAGAATGTGTTATCCTATTTCAGGGTAAAAGGTCTAGAAATAATCCACATTTAGGTATGGTAAAGGTACAGCAGGGAAAAAAAAAGTCCAATTAACATAAAATTTGGAGGAAATGACCGGATTTCAGTAGGGATCAGACATGTCTTTAAATAGCAAGTAGTTGCAAGTTTGATGTACCTGTCCAGCAAAAGCAGATTTATGACTGCATTACAAGCAATTGCTGAATCAGACCCAAAATGTGTAATGTATCACTGGCTCTGTTTTGGGAATTGATACCAGCTAGAGTGCTTTATTTACTGCAGTGCTTCAGTATCAAACCCATGGGCTGCTTTGGTTTAAAACCACTAATTTTGCTCATCTCAAAAGTATTGGGACCTCATGGGTTTGGCTCCTGACTGAAAACACTGTAGTGACTACATGTTAAAGACTTTAGAATATTTTGTTTTGCACAACACTTGAGCTAGGTGTCTAAGGTATCTTCTCTTCATAAGGCTTACCATTTAAATTCGGAGACATATGCTTGCAATAATTTTTTGAAATAATTTGCTAGCTAAGATATTTAAATAGCAGTGTAGTTATAAAACTGCAGATTGTATAATAAAGTACTATACAGCTTTAGAACACTAATATGAAATGTTATTATTCTAACAGGCACACACCAAGATGTTTACTCTCTTAATAAGTTTTGATGTTCTATGTTTTAAGGCATCAAACAAATTATTATTTAGTAATCAATTCCCATATGTGGGGAGAGAAATGCTGTTCATATCTCAGTTTTACAATGCCAACCAAGCATTATATAAAATGACTCAGATGCTTTTGCACTATTGCTAGAGAAGAAAAAGGGAAATAGAGGAGAGGTGAAATATAGAATTGACATGCATGTTTTGACTTTATAATTACAAGTGTAGATGTAAAAAATTATAGAGACTAACAGGAAACAAAGCAGTTGTCCAAAAATTTTAGTTTTCTGATACAGATACAATTTTATTAATTTTAATGCTGGGAAATTTTAGTATTACAGTCATTGTTCTCCTGCTACCAGTCTTATTTTATGTTTTCGGTTTGGGAGTTTTTGATGATGTTTTTAGTTTTGTTTTGGTTTGTTCTAGTGGGTTTTTTTCAAATATGGCACAAGCCATGATTGTTCCTTAAAAATTGACTTTTTCTTTATGAAAAAATATACTGTCCATGGTGTTTTTGTGTCTTGAAACAACAAAGATAAATCTAGTCACCACTCTGTATGAAAAAATGGTATGTATACTATGATTCCAGCTGATAGAAGTTTTCACTGAATTCCATGAGAAAATTCACCTTCTGTGGATTTGTCTCATTGACTTTAACAAAATTAGGACCTCAACTAGAGATGCTTAGTTTTGTTCCTTGGGGTGCTTATTAAATACCTTAGAATCTGAGCTTGAGATAAATATGCCGTGGTTCCATTCACACCTATGCTCTTTTAATTTTGATTGCACAAATAGTTAATTGTTTTACTCCAAACCCAAGGAATGATACTCACCCAAAAGAATAAAAAGGGAATTGAATAGTTATGTTTTAACTGGGAAGCTTCTGAATTAATTTGTCCTTTATTTATGCAGTTCTTTATTATATGTAAAGGTAAAATATAAAAACTGTTTCATTATAAAAGCAGCCAGCAGTACATTGAATTACATTTTTGAGTTGTAGCCTATTGAATACCAAATCCTTCAGTCTGCAATGGCTTCAGATCCTCAACTTCATGAATGTTGCTTCACTGACTTGAAGCTGTAATAAGTCTTTGAAAGACTACAAGTTACTAGGAGATAATGTGCATCCACTCAATTTACAAGTATTTCCTAATACATGCTTTGCTAATTTCTTTCAAGTTAAGGCCACAGCCTTCCTACAGGTATACTAAACAAGCTGAATTCATGACAGTAATGGAAAGTTTGCTTATTCTGCTTTCATTATTAGGCAGAGGATGAGAGCATGTAATTGTCTTATTTTCGGAGGTTACCTAGAATGATACACAGAACAGACTTACCTGGTTCAGAAAACTGACCATAATACACAAGTGTTAGACTACATACATACATTATGTATGGTACTATAACATTTTCCCCCATTTTTTATAATATTTCATATATGCTAAAGAGGGAAAAACACTTGGTCAATCAAAATTTACATTTTAGAGAAAAAGAGACAACATATGAGAAGGGATAAACATTTTGCACCATTTATCAAAAAGAAAATGTCAGCATGCAGATATTATGTATGTGAAACTGTGCCTAACTGAATTTACAAGAAAATAAAGAGTGCTTTTAGCAAATCCAACTTGTCTGAGAAGATTGAACTAGTGAGATTACCCTTTCATCAACACACACACATTCTCTCTGTCTCACACACAGACACACGTACAAAAACAAACTTGTAATGAGTGGGTACTTTATCAAGGCCTCCCTCCATCCTTCATTAAATGACAGAAAATTGCTCTTTGCTGAGTTTGTCAATGCAGCTTTCCCTCCCAGAAGCCCATTTGTTTCAGATGCTAGCACAGAATATTGCAGGAATTTGCAGATTTTAAATGACAAATGTGTCGAAGTTTACCCAGTTCTGAATCATTCTTTTCTTAGGCTGACTACAAGGTACAGTAACTCCCAAAGCTGGACTGGAATTTTTATTGCGAGTAGATCTCGCTAGTTCAGTAGTAAAACAGTATTGGACTGTGATCTTCCCCTGTTTGACAACGTCCCTAAAGGATTCTTTGGCTCCAAAAGCCTTTTCTCTTTACCTTATGTGATAGATGTAGCCATATTAAACTGAGAGCATGAACAAAACAACAGACACATTCTTCTACTAAAACTCCTCTATTCTTTATTGAATTTGTCATTTTATTAATTGCACTTACACGTAATGGAGATGAAAGGATGCTTTATGAGATGAAAACGTAACACTTTAACACCATGAAAGGAAACTGTTCCTTCTAGCACCTTTCAGGACAGAAGGCACTTACAAATAGCAGCTACGGTGTTGCTTTGTTAAAGTAACACTTTGATGTGTAGGATTATAATCAATGTAAATTATTGAGTTTTGCTACTGTGCTGTGTTGAAGGTATAATGTGTTACTCTGTGCAGCCATTATTTACTCATACCGAGAAATCAGCTATATCACACTTTTTTCCTCCCCTTTAATTCTGTTCTAAAGGTGAACTTGTAAACATAAATTTAAGAACATATCTGTTGAAATTGCGTCCAGATTTCTAGCTTCAGTAGTCACACACCAGGTCTCATTGCTGCATTTACATATGCTATGAACTTCAATCCAAACAAATGGAGAGGAGTTTTAGGACAGAGCCTGCAGCATGGCATGTCCTTTAATTGCCATTTACATAGCAGAGGAATCATTAATTTCTAATTCACCTATTATTCACTCTCTTTAGTATGCTGCGTCAATGTCAGTTTTGGGGCAGTGGAATAGATGTGGCTCTGCATTGCATTTGCAACCTACTTTTGTGTGTGTTTTTCTTTTTCTTCTCTTAATGCTTTTTTGACCTTAGCAGAATAGTTCTTCGACAGAGGCAGTTACAGGGCTCTTGTTTGGATATGATTTATGGTGCTACATTAACCCTTCATTGACCTAGAAATGCCCTAATATTAAAACAGTTTGACACACAGAAAATCAAAAGCCCTTTTATTGGAAGTGCTATTGTCCGCATCATAAGTTTCCCCAATGCAATGCCACTGTTACACCATCAATTTCCTACTGCTATTGAACACTGTATTGAAAAACTAATGGACAGAATCCTTTGTCATTTCTGTCCCAGTGACCAGCAAATAGCTCAGCGAATGTCTTCCCCTTCATATCACTTCAGGTATTTCAAAATGACACGTCCAAGGTACTCGCTTAGCATTTCATTAAAGAAGGGGTGGGCCAGATCCTTCTGGGCTCCATGGAGCATCTGCCATCAGCCAGCTTCCATGGATTTTGGTGGAGGCTGGAAGCATGCCATAATTCTGTTCAGCTCGGGCTAGAGCCCCTGTTGTGTCGTCCTATGATACCAAATTCATATTTGTTAAAAGAAGAAATAAATCCTTTTAGAAGACTTTCTGGAGTTTAAGAGTAAACAGTCAATAGAACTCATGTACAAATCCAATCAGCTGTAGCTATTATAAGAGCTTATTAATTTGCAAATGAAACACTTTTCTGCAGATGGGATAGTAACCTATTGCTTTCTGTAGAAATTTTTAATGAATGTTTTCTATTTAAGCCTACAGCTTTTAGCATGATGTTGAAAATCCTTAATGCATTTTTTATAAAGCTGCTTGATTCTAGAGTGCTCTTCCCTAGTGAAAATGAATATATTTCTGTTTTCAATTTATATTATAACTGCTACTTCCTAGTTCCACATTTGGCACCAAGGAGGTGCACTGTTAAAATAAATCTACTCTATTTTCACAAAATATTTTAATATTGCTAATGATATTTAATTCCTTGATTTTGAAACTCACTGAAATATAGTCACAAACAGAAAACAAAAAAAAAATTTGTGAAGTTAGACATATAAATGTTATCTATTCAACAGTTACCCAAGCTGTGCAGTAGAACAATTGCAGGTTTTTATTTATTTTTCAGTCAGATGATTTTGCTTTTTGTTCTGAATTTCTTCATCACTGGTTAGTGATACAAACTCCTCTTCCATAGAAGAAACAGTCTTCTCTTCAACTGAACTAAAATAAACACTAAACTAAAATTTTTTTTCCTTGTTTTTTTCATTTCACCACACTTCAAGGCTACTGATGCTTTCTGCAGAATTAACCTGGCCTGTGCAGAACAGGCACCAAAGGCTCTCAGTGTGCAATGGGGAGCAGAGTTCTGAGTGGACCCATTAGATCTACCTACAATTACATTCCAAAAATCCAGAATAAGTGAAGTTAACGGGCTTATGGCAGATTTACACCCATACAGCTATGCAAAAATCAGGTACCCACTTTCTCCCAGTCTTTTCCCACTTAATGAGAAGAGGATTTTAAAATTCTACCACTGCTTAAAGCCATCTCTCTAACTTCACAGGGGAATGAGTGATATATTTTCATATGGGATAAATGCAAGAGGATGATTTCCAAAATTCCTAAAACAGAAAAGAGGTTTTGGCAAAATCTTTGACAATCTGAAAGTTTATCCTTTGTGATACTCACATTTGTGTTTCATAGGTATGCAATATTCAATCCATCTTCAGCATTGGTAGAAATTTGTGTAATGATGTAAGGTACAAATAATGCTAAGAGCAATAAAGAAAAGCTGAACAGAGATATCTGAGAAATGGAGTATATAACATCACAGTTAGAGAAAACAGATGAATCAGTATTTCCAAGTTAACTAAAACCAGTTCCAAAATCATATATAAGGTAAAGATTAAAAAGATTTAAAAATTTCCTTGCTTTCTCAAACATTGCTCTCTTAGAGAATAATGTGTGATTTTGTTGGTTTTTTTGGTTTTTTTTTTGGGGGGGGGTGGGGGGAGCAACGTGTGTGCTGTCTGTGCAAACAGGACAGGAAGCAGACTAGAACCTCAGGCATAAATTTTAAAAGCGGTCCATGTAAGATTATAAGAAGTCAAGTGTAATTCTTATTGTGTAAATGACAGCAAGGTAATTAGTAATACTGGAGACTGTCACTAATGACCTTTAGGGTCACAAAGCAATGTACTTTGCCTTGTTTATTAGCTTAACACAAAGGATCATTATGATAAACAACATGTTTTAAAAACAAACAAATTTTCTTTAATATCTTGCTAATATAGTCTTTCAGAAGCAATATTTGTGATACATGACTGACTGTTATCATAACTCAGTTCTCTCAGAACTATGTTTAAACACCCTGTTAAAAAAATAATCCCCCAGCTTTATATAGTGCAATATATCAAGCTTTACATATACAAGTTAATTTCTATCAGAATGGTTGCTTTGAACCTATTAAATGAGGCCTCCTTTTTTTACTTATTTCTTTGAAAAGTTAGTGTCTGTAACTTTAATTTCTACACCATTTGTCTTTGGAACAGGCATGTTTTGTTGTTTTACTGTACTAAACTCCTTTGGCTGTTTCATAAGGGCTGAGTATTTCACTAAGCTCTTGCAATATTGAAAGAATCTATATTCTGAGAATTTGAAAACATGTCAGCCCACCTAAATTACATATTGATCAGGTTTAATTGCATGCCACCCATCAGTATTAGGTTTGAAAATTCATAAAAAAGAAATAATGTACTCTTTGTGGATGATTACTTCTGGGGCATTTAAATGAATTCCATCACTTAACCCTGAGCTGAGACAGATTATTGAGCTTTGCAATCTAGCCAGTCAAAGTCCAAAGCAATAGAACAGCTGTTTTCTAACTATCAGAGAAAAGCAAAGAACAAACAATATAAATTTATATAGATTTTCTTTTTAAGTAAAATGCTAAATGTAAACATGCATTTTCTTGAACCTCCATTCTCGTTTTGTTTAATAACAGCCTGCATTTTTAATTTTCTGTCATGTTCCTTATGTAAATTCACATTGTAATTAAGATTCCAAAATTAAAGAAGTACTCTAGAAAAAGTTATTTTCTATTAATTTTCACTTTGACTGTGTGTTTCTTATATGTCTGCCACCACTCATCCTCCCGTAAAACACAAGGAGCAATGGGATTTACTCATATTCAGTATGCTTCCTAGGAAACACAGGTTTGGAGGCTGTGTTCCTCAGAAAGCCAAACTGGTGGAGGGGGAGTATTTATTATTAGTTTTCTGGATGTTCTTTACATTTAAAAATTATGCTTGTTGGTATTGGGTGTGTTTTAAGAAATTGTGCTTATGTGTGTTTTTCTGTACAGAATATCAATACTGAGTAAAAAGAACCAGTTAAAATCATTGGTTTTGCTTGGATAATAGTTTAAAAGCTACATTTTATTTAGACACTTTGAGGTAATAAATATCTGTGAGCATAATTAACTGTCTTTTATCTGGGTCTGCTCCTTAGTGATGCCTTTTTAGGACTTTTCGTAATGTCTCCTCTTAATGCTCAGTTTGGCCTTGAAAATAATTTTACGAGTTAAGATGTTACAAATGTTTTCCACAATTTTCCCCCATGTGCTCATGAAATTCACGTCTCAATTTGCTTCAAATGTTTACTATTTTTTATTCAGAATTTCTTCATTTCTTGTGGCCCAAGACTTCAGATTTAGGAAAATAAAATAACCTGGTTTAGCCAACATGTGTTTGTAAATGATCCTTTGATTTACCATGCACCTTGGTTTACTGTAGACTCTTTATAATCTAGGGTTCCAATCCTACAAAACATAAAATTATATAGCTTCAAAACGGGGATATAAAGCTCTGTTTTACTCACCCTGAGAATTCATCTGCCAGTATTTAAGGTCATGTTATGTACATATTACATATGAGATACATCATATCACTCTAACCAACTCAGTTCTGCAGTCCTTAGGAGGAAAAAAAACCATAAAATTCCATACGCCTCCCCCAAATAATTCTATATGAAAATTAGTTTGAAAATAAATAAATAGTGCAGGCATACGTATACACGCACACACGCACACACACCCTCCAGCACTGTAGTAATCACTTAAATAGGTGATTGCACATCAGAAACAAAAACCCCATCTTATGCTTATGGTACTTTTGATCCCTGGAGCAGATTGACTCCCTTACTGCACAAAACATGAGAGTTATGTCAGTGGCTGAGCTCAACTTGTACATGGTTTTGTAGTCATCAGAAAAAATAAAGTCCTTTACTGCAATTTTATTGCAGTTCCCTCCATTTTTTTTTTCTGGAGGAGAGAATTATTGAGGGAGATACAGGCATGGAGGCGAATTTTCTAAGCTCTCAGACTCATCATTTCATGTTTCCTAGCTGACTAAAGCCACTATTAGTAAAAATGGAGTAGACTTAGTATTTGAGTGTGAAAAAAATTTTATCAGGCATGGTATACTGCTGCTGCTGTTTCAAACCATTATATCATAGATTGATTGGGAAAGGAACTGGCTCATCAAAGGCCAATTATTTGCTATTACATAAGTTGTCCTTGAGCAGGGAAATTTTTAGTAAATTAAGCCTAAACCAGAGTTTAGATGACTTTGATTTTGTAAAGCAGCCTGAAGAGACAGAAAACAAAGTTAAAAAAAACTGCCAAACATGCCAAAGCAATTAAAAAAAAAAAATTGAACTTTTCCTTTCCTTTGTTTCATGACTCAAAGGTAGGAAGTCTTACATACTCTGCTTTCATAATGGGATAAATTTTATCCCTATTGGAAAGTTCTACTAGCAGTTATGTTAGATTCAAGCTATTCCCTTTGCCAATTGCATTCAGCCCTTATTAAATGTAATCAATTAATACTAATAATAGTTGTAAGGTATTGCCATTTTTTGTAAGATTCCTGCTTCTTTACTTCTGTCCATGGGAAATGTCTATTAGCAAAATTTTGTTCTTTAAAGCTCAGAGAAAACAAAGAGCAAATTCCTGAGATTTACTCAACCAATGAGTTAATCTATTTTGTATTTAAATATTATCACTCTTAATCGATGTATTTGGGATATAGTGCAGTGATACAATATCTCATATAGGTTTTACTCTCATGTAACTTTGTTACATCTGAGTAACTAAGTTTGAGTGCTGAAAGACATTTCTGAACAATAAATACAATTTCTTGCATTAAATATTTTTCATATATTATTCTGAATGTAAGTCCATAACATTACAAACCAGAAAGAAAAAGCAAGGCAAAACTTTTCCAGAGCAAAAATTGCCCTTAATGACAAATTCATCATCCAGCTTTATGATGCAAAACACAGGGGTTAGCTTTGTACTGTTTTACACTAATGATGGAATTAAACAATTAAGGTGCTATGTAACTGGAAAAGCATTCCCTATAGGTTGGACTTTTATGTTCTTATACTTGGCAACATTTTAAGCTCTTTAAGATAATGCTTACTGTATGTTGGGAATCTGTGCATGGGATTTCAGCTCATGACTGTTAAGGAATTATCTTTTATCATGTACTTCTGTTATTAGCTATGATCAAACACTTTGATTTGAAGTAAAAGCAGTTGTGTAGGGTTTGATAATATTAAAGCTTTAGCTGGAGCATTTCTGGGAGCTAGAGACATGGCATGTTAAAAGTATCTGTACATTTTTCTGTCTGTGTGCATTTCCCTTCTGTAACAATGTCCCTGAAGTTCCCATTCACGTTGGGGTTACAGCACCAATCCACTTTTCTTCTGCCTGTGGACAAATCAATAGCAAATCACTTATTACTTACTGAGTACATAGGAAACAAATCTGTAGAAGTCTAGATCAAAGAATGTGCTTATGGCCTCCCAAATTGAAGCTTACCACCTATAAATCATCACTACCTGTAGTCCATGAAGAATTCTGCAGTGACTGATGTGTTGCGTTCGATGTAAAGATTTCACTGTACCATCCCTTCTACCCCTGCTTTCCCACTGCCACTGCTGGCTTGATTCCTCTCACTTTCAACACATTTAGTTTGGAAGACTCAAAATCAGACAAGTGTGGAGTATTCACACTGCTTTTGCCCCCCTAACCTTAGACTGTTCTCTGAGACTGATCTCACAGCATCCGTTAACTGTCAGGTCTGGCTCTTAGGGATTTGTCAATGTCAATCCATTATCTCTTGGCAGGGGCCATCATAGAGTGATACAAAATCCCTGTGTCTCACCCCTCTCCTAAGATCTGAAACCCATTGCTCAAAAATCAGATGGTTTAAAAAAATTTCTGAACCAAAAGGAAAAGACAAGCAGGAAAATTCAAAATGACAGGTGGACACCAGCTGTAATTTATTGTGCGTATAGGACAAAGGTCTCAGGAATATAAGCATTCTGGATGATATTCTGTTCTTATTGAAGTCAGTGGGAATTTTTCTTTTGACTTCACTGGGGACCAGGATGCCATCCTTCACTTCCTAGAGGGGAAGAAAAAGCAGAAGGAAAAAAAATAGAGAAAAATCTTTTTCTGGGCGAAACAGAAATGGAATATCAATATATTACTCTATCTACAGAAATGGAATATCAATATATTACTCTCTATCAATATAATACCCTACTATTACTTCTAGCTGGGAAGGGTGAGGGAGAAGAGGGGGCAAGAATAGAAGAAATCTGCTTTGGGGTATTTGGAATTTTTAGTACAATAGAATTAAAAATAAAATTGAAAGCTCCTTTTTTGAAAATCTTGACAATTATATTTTCCTATGTTGGAATCCAGTAGATTCATTTCAAAAATGCAAAAATACTGAAATACTTAGCCCTTTTCCAGTCCCTTCTGTATGGTATCCCTCCTCCCTAGCTCATTCAGGAAATTGTTATAATAGGTTTACTTTTAAAATTTTTTCCCAAGTCTAATGAAGGTAGACATAATTTCTTTGGTTTTCATTTTTTAAACACGTAGAAATCTGCATGATAAATGAAATATTTACCTCTACTTTTAAAGAAAATATTTTCTTTAGAATCTACACCAATTAAAAAAAAATTATAATTGATTCATCCCTAAGTTCCAGTTACATTTTTATTTTATCTTATTTGGTTAAAGAATATGATGCTAAAGAGATGTAAGATAACCTTTTAGCAATAAATTTCTTTTTAGCATATGCTAGTGTTTTCCAATATCAGACTTTTAATCATAACCAAAGAGAATTATGTGAATAGAAGTAAACAAAAAATATGATCTTACAGATTAAAACTACTTCATTCTAATAATTTCTTTTTAAGATCTTGTAAATACGAAAATTATTTATCAGACTATTATTTTGCTCCTATATATAAATTTTTTATCTTTCCTTTTTTTTTTATTTTCTTTCCTAAACATAATTCAAATTCTTGCCCCATGTTTTGGGTACCTACATAGTGACTAGGATATTGTGCTGTGAAAAAGTGTGAATTTCAGGTGGTTACTACTGACAGCAAAAGACCAGCAGGACCATCCAGCTGCATTGCCACTTCCCTGGTTTTATTCAAGTACTGGAAGGCTATAGAAGCTCAAATATTCTGGACAATTAAATTACAAACTTTTAAGATGTATATGAAACTCACTGCAACCTGAAATTTCTCAGAGTCATCTCCTCAAAACAGATTTTGGGTTTTGTTTTAAGGATTTCCTTTTCCTACTTTCTGGCCTATTTGAAATCACTCCTTTTGACATGACATCTTTGTTCTGCCTCCTGAACAAATGGGGATATCAAACCACAACAATTCAAATCAGGAAAAAAACCCAAAAGATATGAAAGTCCCCATCTATTTGAATCACTCTTAATATAAAACACTACAATAAATAAATTTAATTTCTATAATAAATAACTTCAATTTCAGGAGAAGCTTCAGATGGAAAGGCATGTTGATAGAATGCTAGGTGTTTCTCATCTTTTTACCTTAGACATTTCCACAGCTGCCTTGAGCATATGCCAGTAGTGACTTTTATCTTCATTCTCTGTGAGCGAGTCTCAAAAAGCCACAAGTGGAATTGGAGCACGAAACTCTTGTCAATATAAGGATGAGCACCATGACCCAGTTAGGGACAAATTTGCCTTTTCAAGCCTTAGCCTCTCAAAAATCTGCACAAGGGAAGAAATGTGTCCTTGTCTAATTGCAAGAAGATGGTGCCACCTTAGAGACTTCTACAGTTATGCTTGTTGAAAACTCTATCAGACATATATATATATGTATTCAAAAAAAGGATAATCATTACAGATTGAGAGAAACATCTTTAATTTTACTATCAAAGTTTAATGTATTATTGTTTCTAAAATATGAGTTCATTCTGCATTCTCTGCAAACCAGAAATATCTTTGCAATTCTTAAAAGCTTATCATTCTTTAAGAATGGCCCAAGTGCATCACTTTACCCTGACAACATGCATGCCTTCCCACTGTAGGCATGTTATCTCATAACCCAGCAGAGGATGCAAAGGTCTACCTGTGCTGGAATATTAACTTTTAGAGCTGAGGATTCCCTGACAAAGGTTTTAAGAATGACAATTGCTTTTTCTTGCTTTGGAACACTATGCAAAACTATTCACAGAGGAGGCCTTTAACTTACAGCGTTTTTAATCATAATTAATAAATACATGCTGCATGACTGGAGACTGCATAGCATAAATGCTTATGGATGGTTCATTGTTGTGTAAACATTCATTATTTTCATATCCCACATACCCAAAATCAATCTAATAACAAAAATAGTGTAATTATGAAGAAGAATCTATGTTTTTTAGAAGTCTTGCTCTGTTGATGAGTCTTTGTATAAGTATCTCTATTTTGTAGTACCAGTGTAAACATAGAAAAAGCGGATCCAAAACTTTTCTGAATCTGTAATGCAGTGTTAATTCAATTTGTTTATATTGGAAGTTTTGGTATGGTGGGGGGCTGCAGGGGTGATATCTGAGAGAAGATATTGGGGGCTGTCCCATGTTGGACAGAGTCAGCTCCAGCCAGCTTCCAAGTGGACTGGCCAAATCTCGGTGAAATCAGAGATGATGGTGGTGTGTCTGTTATATCTAAGAAAGAGTAGAAAATGCAGGAACTGCAGCCTGTGGTAAGTACTCATGTTAGAGTAGCTCATGAAGGGCTGAGTCTTATGGAAAGGACTCCATGATGGAACAAAGACAAAGAAATAAGGAGAAGCAGAGTGTTATGAACTGACAGCAACCTTCATTCCCATCTGGTCCACCCAGGGTGGGGGGAAATGTAGAAGAGTCAGAAGTGAAGATAAGCTTGGAAAAAAGGGAAGGGTGGGAGGAAAACTTCTTTTTTCAGTTTAGCTTTCTCATTATCCTACTCTGTTTTTAATTGTCAATAAATTAAATTAATCCTTCCAAGTTGGGTCTCATTTGCCTGTGACAGTAATTGGTGAGCAATCTCCCTGTTCTTATCTCAACCCATGAGATTTTTCATCTTACTCTCTCCTCTTGTCTTCCTAAGAGGGAATGAGAGAATAGTTTGGTGGATAGCAGTCAGCCAAGGTTAAGCCACCAAATAATTTCAGGGCTTTTTAAAACAAACTGAATATTAAAAAATAGCTATAAATGCTGAACTCCTTCCTCACACCCTCCTTTTAATTATTTTTTCACCATTTTTTCTTTGTCTATATTGAATTTGAAAAGCAAAAAAAAAAAAAAAAGAGTGTGGAGAAAAAGGATTATGCTCTGGAGAGAAGCAAGTCCAACCTTTTAATAATGCAAAATATTCTTAATTTGGAAGAAATGGGAATAAAAAAAAAAGCAGACAAAGAAAATCCAACAGATATTCCTGTACGTTGAAGGTGTCCTGGGAGCTATTTGGAAGAGAAATTGCAGATTGCTCTTATATGTCTGAATCAAATGGAATATAAAGTCTTTGCTCTAGTACAGGCCTTGAGGTTTGAAAAGGTGAGAATGTTGATGGTTGCACACTGATCTCAACAAGCTATTTCATGTCACACAGGCAGAGACCTAATAAGATGAAAGGCTTTGAAGGGGAAGTCACAGAAATTCTAAGTAGAAATAAGATATAAACTTTTAGGTTTAATTAAGTATTGAAACCATTTCCTGTCACTTGGGTTTTAAATTAAGATTGGATATCTTAACTATCTCATTTAGTTGAGCAAAATAGGAGAATAACTGGGGAAAATTCTGTGGGATGGCCAGTCACAGGAGACCAAGTTATGGAAGATTATTAAAATCTTTCATCTTTGATTTGGTAATAAATTCTATATTCCTTGAAGAAAGAGGTAGATGAAAACAGTTCCAAATATAGATAGCCCAAAAGATAGATTTACTATGGCAAGACAACCTCAAATAATACAAAATGTGGGACCCTCCACAAAAGGCAGGCAAAATCTCTGTGGTGCAAAGTCAGTTTTCTGAATTCCTTGTGGTAGGAAGGAGAGAAGAATATTTGGCCTGAAAGTCAGGCATAAGCATTTTGCTATTCTTTTCCACTAGTTTGAATCAGCTCCTGACTACAAAAGGTAGGCCAAAACTGGCTGTTTTTTTCAGAAGCTGAGATGCCAACCAGTTCTGTCACGTCACTTAACAGGAATAAAATTTCCACACGGCTACGAAAGTATCAGAAGGCTTCTCAGCGTGCTGGTCAATGAACAGATTTCATGTGAAGTTTTCAAGTTATTTTCAGGATTGTTGACACAGCCAGTGTCAAGCTCTACCTGGCTATGCCTCCGGGCATTCATTCTACATGCCTAGTGATGGACTACTTCTGTGTAATCAACACTGTTAGCATATAACATGATTTTTTTCTACTATGGTAAAAAAACGTTCTGGGCAATCAACTGGAAATCCTGTTCATGTTTTCATGTCCATGTAAGTCAAGCTCTTCATCCAAAAAGACAGTGCTGTTGATGAGATGGTAAAGACCTCATTCAATTTTTATGTGGTGCTGTTTCTATCTCTAGAATTCATCTGACATTTACAAGTCTTGTCCATGAAAAAAGCCCAACAACTTTTGCCAATGAGTGTAAGTTTGCAACTAGAATTACTATTGATGCTGATCTTGCAGTAGTCACGGAGCCAGACTGAATCCATATTTAGGAAATGAGCACTAAATGCCTTTGTACCTTGGCAGAACTCAGTTCAAGGTGTCTTGGTCTACCTTGTTTCCTTTTTAACATCAACATGAAAAGTGAATAAAGCTTTTTCCACTTTCTAATTGTATTATCATATTTACAGGAGTATTGCATTAGTTTAAACTATGTTTGGACAACTTTTGATTAAATAATTTATATCACATCCATATCCAAAAAAGATACAGCCTCCTCTTCCACCAGCCACAAACCATAATCACCAATAATCTGTTGCTGATTTTATTTTTTTTTACTTTTCTTTTCCTTTTTTTTAATTAACAAACATACCTGTTATATGTGTTTAAGAAAGGGGAAGCTATAAACACTACAACACAACTATTCAGTGTTTTTTAGATAACATCTAAGCCTATATTCTGTTTAAAGAATATATATGTCCCAGATTGAAGTCAATGTTAATCTGTCATTTTACCCATCATGCTTCTCCTGGAAATATATGGACTTAAACTTTTGCTCAGAACCTTTCTTGCACTGAATATGTTTCAGAATATGCTTTCAAATTCAGATCCTAGCACAAGTGACTTTGAAACAAAAAGCAAGATATGCAACATTTTTAGCTGATATTGTAGAAATACTTCATAATAATAAGGTAAAATAAAAACAAAACAATCTCTCTCCCCCCCACAAAACAAACAAACAAAAAAAAACCCAACCAAAAAACCTGAGAAGCTAAACTGCCAGTACAGCACGATTTTAGCCACAAATAGAATTGTACTATCAGCTTGAAAGTAGCTCTCAGCAGGGACTCAGACAGCAGACGGGATTGTATTATTCTGCCATTCCCCTATCCATCTGTTAAGTTCTGTTTGGAATCAAATGCTCCTCTTCTTAATTATTTTTTTAAGAATAATCTAATTTTTGAACACAATCAGTGGCACTTCATATATGCACACCTTGCAAGTGTTTAGGAAAAAAGCTTCCTTTGTTTGTTTTCATTCAGGGAATTCATCTCCACTACCTTTATTCGTTCTAGAATTGAGTTTGTGCCAATCCCAAATACCCATTTGAACATCTGTAACTATAGAATCCTCCCTTGTTTTCGTCTCTATGTATTTTTTCTTTTTTTTTTTTCTGATTTAGCATATCTTCCTCCTTGCATGAAATTTTCAAATAGTATTTGGTTCTTTTATATACTGTCTCTTTTCTCTATCCAGGAAATGTGTTCAAATCTCTATTGTAGCTACAAGGAGGGAAAAGAACTATGATATTGACACATGAATTCCCCCCCACCCAATAAACTGCTCTTTACTCTAGGTGGTACTTGTGTTATTATCTGGTTTTGAAAGCTTTTCTATCTCATATAAAGCATGAAAATAATGGTCCAATAAGGGATACTATACCAGCAAAGTGCTTGTAAGGTGTGTTCATTTATATTGGTGAATACTGCTTTTGTGCTGTATATATGTCCCAAATGAAATAAAATGCAACAAGAAAATGGCATAACTGAACCCACGTACTTCCCAGCATAACTGAACCCATGTTAGAGATTTCCACTCTTATGTATACATTGGCTAGAAATTGCTGTTCATCATGCCTCTGTATCAGGCAGTGGAAAAGAAGAGGCTGTCGTGGAGGCTTACCTTTATTCTTCCCACAGTTTGGATTTTTCTGAAATTAGAGCTGATGAAAAAGCTATTTGCAAAAGACAATAGAAGGTATTGACAAAGACAAATGCAATTTCAAAGGAGTCTTTGAACTTTTGTCCCTTTGAAATTGTTATCATCTCTTACCAAAAAAACCCAAAAAAAACCACTAACCAAAACCCCCCCAAAAAACCCCTAACCAAAACAACATGAAAACTTGGCAAGAAGAGTGCAAAGAAAATGGACAGAGCAAATCTCATCTCAGGAAGTCATGAAAAGTCAACCCTAGAAATTTAAATTTAAACAAAAAAATTAATTCATTCAGTTTGAGATTTGATGTGTCTGTGGGAAAATTAAGAACTATCTTTGGAGCAGTCTAGACCACAGTTTTGTGTGG
Organism: Geospiza fortis; assembly: GCF_000277835.1. Taxonomy (NCBI): domain Eukaryota; kingdom Metazoa; phylum Chordata; class Aves; order Passeriformes; family Thraupidae; genus Geospiza; species Geospiza fortis. The sequence continues at coordinate 1,906,593 of NW_005054325.1, read as the reverse complement.
GGTAGATTTCAAAGAAACACTTTTCTCTAGTGCCTGAACCAAAACATTGAATGAGCGTAGTCAGATTGCCTGTTAAGTCTCTTTTTCCTTGTGATCTACCACAGACTCTGGGGTCCAAAACTGAGGTAATCAGGACCAGCAGCTTCTGGGATTATACCTGCTATATCCTGCCTCAAAATACCTACTTTGCATGTCGATGCACTTTCCCAAAAATTTATACATTAAAATAATGGGTTCCTGAAAATCTCCTGGTTATAGTGGCATTGATATTCCTTGATCAGAGACCTCAGAGAGAGAATCCCCTCCATCTCCAAATTTTACTTGCCTGAATCTTTTGAAAATATTTTAAAATACACATACTTAAATGGCTTTATTAGAAAGTAGTTAGGCTGTAGTTCAGAATTAGAGCCACTTTGGGAAGAGACTATCATAGAGGATATGGGATGGAATTTATACATTAGTGATGGAAGGTGACAGGGAGGGACTTCTGTGTCTCTTTCACCTAAGTGAGATTGTGTCAATTCTTCAAAAGAATCTTGTCCCGGTAATCTAGTGAGATTGTGTCAATTCTTCAAAAGAATCTTGTCCCGGTAATCTAGTTTCACATTTTAATTGCTTTTAAATTACCACAATGTCAAAACCAGAGCATCTAAGAGAAAAATAGAAAAATCTGTATTTTTCATAGACACACAGGTCCATTATGTGGCGAGACAGCTATGGCAGCACAGCAGACTCCCCGGTACAGATTGTCTGAAACTCAGAGGCTCTTGGATGCCGAGGTTCAAGAGTTTACATTTGAATACAAACCTGTCACTATTGAGATTTTTATGGAAGTGGTTCTAGCTAATAAATGAAGGGATGTGATCTGTTCTGAGGATGTCCACCTGCATTACCTTCCATCCAACTGAATTTCAGTTTTGGTAACCACAGTACTCTTACTTTAAAAAATGGTGACTGATTCTTTCCTTTCTTCAAGTAAAGAAATAAAAAGCTTAGCTCCAGTTTCCTAGGAGTAAACAGTTTCCTTACTGTCTAGTTTACTGATCATGTTAGTTTTGTGTCTGCAAATGTGGTAAATGCATGTATTTGCTCTTTAATGAGTTTTCTTTTAAATGATCTTTTCCAACACAAAATAGTCTGATGGACATATTGCTATAGGCAAAGTTGGCTAAAATGGACCTGTAAAATTAAACTTTTTTCACCTGAATATTAAAGGGAAAATGTCAACATAAGTAATATAAGTTCAATGTAGTTTGCTTTTCTTCCTGTGAAATATATGGTCCATGAAGTGCATGTGACTTCAGCAACCACCTACAGACTGTATAGCAAATGTACTCAGGTTAAGCATGTTGTATCTGGGATTATATCTTTTCACAACTAAAATTACCTATCCGTTGTGTGACATCAAGACCAGGAGCCTCAATTACTCTTTGATGTTTCACACAAGCAAGATAATAATTGGAAGCTGACAAAATTCATGCTCAGGTTGGATGATATTGATTTCTGTTTGTTGCATCTTAACATTTAGAATGTGAATGTCATGTACACTAAAACATGAAATTTACTGTCTTCATAAAAGTTTTACTAAATCAGCCCGCAAATGAAGGAATTATTGGCAGATTTTTCATTACTAAACATAGCATAAAGCACCTGATTATTTTTGTATTTAGCGGTTCTGAGGTGAGTTTCATGTACATCAATAAACACTAGGTCTCTTAAACATTCAGAATAAAATCTTTCTTGTTTTTAAGGAATTACAAAATTATATTCTGCTTGTTTATTGACATTAAATGCTACAACAACCTGTTCTTTGCATATCAGTACATTTGTAGCTGTTCATAACCAGAACAGTGCAATTTTGTCCATGAGGGATGGAGTAATAAGAGCAGGGTTATTTTGAAATAGTTAGTCAAGAATGAATGTCCTGATAAAGAATGCAACTGTAACATTCACTGTGTGTTTGTGTGTTTGAAACACATGAGTATTTTTTTAGCTTACCAAGGAAAGTGAGCCTAAGAAAAGAGGAAAGTTGCAAGAAGAGAAATAACTTCATTTCAAAACTGTCAACGGCTTTTTGTTCATTTGAAAAATTAAGCACTAAATTCAGACAAAAGCACACACAGACACAAAGACACACAGACACAGACACACACACACACTGCACCTCTGATCTCTTTTCTAACTTTGATATTACGACTAATTCTGCAGGTAAACTTACCACTAGGATCCTAGGATTTTGGAATTTTTCTGAACATTTGGTTTCAGTATTGTTAAAACACGATTGCTACGGAGACGATAAGTAGATTGTGTATTTTAGTGGAGAGGGAGATAGGAAAGCCTTCAAAATATGTGCATCCTACATACCTTGCTTTTGAAGCAGGGGATATCTGAGTAGCTCAATGAATGCAAGGCAGCTTGTGATCTTGTTATTAGGACCTTTTAGTTTAATTATTACTAGAAGTGTCTTGATATGTGACTGTTCATTGGACTCTATTCAAAAGCTGACATTTGTAAGCAGTTGGAGGAAATATTATCACACAATATTTTTCCCTCTATTAAATTTAAATGTATGTTTTGTTGCTGTCATGCAGCATTTTTTACAACTGTGTGGAAAATCTTTAGCCTGAACTTCCAGCAGCTGTAATTAGAGGTATAGCAATCAAAAGCTTAATTATGTTTATAAAATTTGTTTTTCTCTTCACCATATACAGGAACCAAGAAATCTGTGGCATTAACACTTGCCACTTTCAATTAAATTTACTGAACTGAAAATATAAGTTGCATGGAAACTAACCTTATTGGAGTTTAATACTCAGAGATGTGGAATAAAAAATTGAGTGCTTACATTTCATTTTTAACAAAACTTGTTTAGAGACTGTAGCTTGCCTGTTAGAATGGAACAGAAGAAACTGAATGTTCACTGACTAAATGGTGAGAACATTTAATATTCTGTGTAAGTTTTGTTAGTTTAGAAAAAGCAAGTTGTAAGCACATAAAATTATGGAAGCTCTCTTATCCAGCTATATCTGTTCCCTGCATCACTTCCAGGAAAAGATAAATTAATTGTAACCCACAGAGCTGGTTGGGAGAGCAGAGGTAAAGAATTACAGAGACTAAGGTGAGTCTGTGATGAATATACTGCATAGATTCATGCTTTAAATCTGTTGCTCCCTACCTCTCCACACAGACTGTTTAGGAGTAGACTATTTGAGTTATGATAATGAAGAGAAAAATGACACAAAGGTTGTTGAGACTATAGCTTGTTTCTCCCCTCAGTTATTTTTGAGTTATGTTGAATTCACTAAATATTTTACCTGGACAATTTTCAAAGTTAGATGCATTTCCCCTTCTTTTCTCTTATTAAGAGCCTGGTAGTTAAGGCAACCAGTTACATTGTACTGACAAACCTCTGCCTCAGCCAGTGGTGAACAATAACTTCGTGTGGAAAGCCATTGTGAAGTGATTTTCCCACTGGTGCAATTAACCAAAATGCCCTTTCTCCCTTCTTTGCCCTAAGACACAAAGCCTCTATTGCTTTTTTTGTGCTATATGACTCAGGAAAGAGTTAAGTGTTTAAATGATTCCCAGGTGATATTGTCTACATGCTGTGGGTATGTTCTTCTGCCTGACAGTGGACATTTCTATCTCCACCTGGGTACTCTTCTGAAACTTTCAGCAACTTTGCTTTTAGCTAAATGAAGCTGTTCCATTTGATCTTCACTCCTAGATGGAAATCACATCCATAATTTGTCCATGGGGAAAATATTATTGTGTTCCTTGCTGTTTGCCCAGATTAAATATTTTGAATGGTGAGTGGAGCTGAGTAAGTTTTTTGGGGGTTGGGTTTTGGTGGTTTTTTGGTGATTTCAAGAAAACAAATACCATTATCGTTCAACTGAACCCTTTTGTGTTACATTCCCTAAGAGCCTGCCTGATTCAAATTAATGTAATATTGTTGGAGACATAAATTGGATAGCAGTAGTGCCACTACAGTTTACTAGGCAGCTCTCCAGACTTTAAGGACTTGTGTGGCCTCCTGCTCGGTGAGCTGTGCGAGGGGTGCTGCGCACTCCAAGAAAGCCTCTTGCAAGACCCAGTCCCTCAGCCCTTGCCAGAAAGAATTGCAGAGCACTGTGCTCTGCCATGCTGGTATTTCCCACATTCTTTTGCACTTCTCAACACACCTTTGTACTCCTTGAATAATTAACTAGCACACACTTCACGCTTCACATACACTGTAGACCCGCCTCTTCCTGCTGCAGTCCCATGTCACATCGGGTGCATGGATTGTGTGAGAGATAAGGAGGGGGAAGCCCATTGCTTTGTCCCCCCTTCTTATTGCTTTAGGCCTTGCAGTAATCTGGATCTTCTGATGGCACAAGCTCCTACAAAAGACATTGAATTTTTATGCACATTGTATTTCCTCCATCTGTTGATCAGTATGATGCTGCTACTTGTGCTAGGTGTGAAGGAAAAAATAATGAATATCACAGAAATTTGTGTTAATCTGATTTTCTAAGTTGTTGCCCTTTTTTTCTTTTAATAACTAGTTAGTGTGTTTTCTGACTTTGGAAACAAAAAATAGATCCGATTGTAGGTTGTTGGCAGTTGTACAAGCCAAATTTACCAGATCCATAAATCCCATCACAGAAATTCTTGTATTTGTGTT
>NW_005054325.1:1861924-1891924 GCF_000277835.1 Geospiza fortis | reverse complement strand
TTGCATAGCTTTTAATTTTCCTGCTCTGAGTCTTCTTCAGAAAATCTCCAAACTTCACTTGGGTGCCTTCTGCCTTGATCACTAGCAAACCCTCTCAGGAGGTGTGCTTTTTCATGTTCCTTTGCTCTGCTCACAGCTCAACAAATATCAGAGGCTCTGCACAAGCTGGGGGAAAAAGAAAGTCCTTCTGTGTCTTATCCTACTGGCAACCTAATCCAGATCCTTACCTTTCAGGATGATCATCTAATGCTCTGGGAATCAGAGACAAAAGACTTAGTCCTTGTTCATGACTGTGAGTATTTGTGGCCAGCAGTGACAAAACAGCAGACAAAAAAAGCTGCAGCATAGTCTGAGGGGCAGCCTTGCTGGTTCTGACACCTGGTTCATGTAGGTTACATTAAAAGTACATAAACTGTCATAGAAAGTGCATGTGAATGCTTAACTTAATGATCAGGGTGTTTATCTGGTCTTATACACAAATCAGTGATGAGGGTAAGCTGCTGGAGAGAGGTGCAGGCTATAATCCCTCCTCCAGGGACTGTTTAAAAATTGCAGATTGAATAATCATTGAAGTAAAATTGCTATCCAGGCTTCTCATTCCAATGAATTGCAGAGCTACAAAGACACTCATTGGATTAGAGAGAAAGGCTGCATATGTATTTCAAAACATGTCATGAAGAGAGGGAGAGAACTGGGAGAAATGCACTGCAGAAAAGCCCGCAGTCAGCTGTGTAGCAATCTCCTGGGAAATGGGAGATGGTTCCAGAACAAGGGTTAAATTGAGCATACTGTGTGGGTGCAATTTTTCTTGTTGCCTCCAAGGACTTCATATTGAAGGGGGGGAAAGATTCCCTACCCTTTTGGGAATCCCTTGGGGGGGGAAAGATTCCCTACCCTTTTGGTTTTGAACTCTCCCTTCATGACAAAATATTTCCAGAACTTTGGCGTAAGAGGCCTGAATTCCCAGAAATGGTGAGTTTGAAGGCACAGCCATCAGATTACAATTATTGCTGGTTAGCTTAGAGAGTCGAGTATGGCTCCAGCCATGAAAACTAAGCCTTATCCCTTATTTTCCTATCCAGCCTTGCTGCAGGTGGGGATGTGGACCCAGTGGGGACACTTGTGTGGGCCAAGACCACATAAAGTGGGGTGATGGAGAAGTGTTCAAGAACCTCCACAGGAGTGTAGTCTTCAACACCTCATTATTTTTAAACATGCTTTAGGATTACATACTTGAGACATCCTGTGCTGTCCGTGGTGGTTGTTGGCGGTGCAAACACCACTGGATGATTTCCAATAATTTCTCGTGTGTTCATGACTAAAATCATTCCACTAAAGGAAAGGTAAGTATGGGTGGATTTCCCCATTTCTGTTGCCAGCACCTGAAATGAATTACAGAGAGCTTTTTTTCATAGAAGTCTTCTAAAAGTTTTAGCAGTAGCTAAATGCTGGTGCTAACATTGGATCTAGTAATGGCAGTAAAGCAGCTGTTTTGGGAGAGGGGAAACTGTCTTTTCAGAAGGCAAAGGAATAATGTTGCATTGCACCAACACCTCTCTGCTAATCTGGCAAGCTCTCTGAGGCAGGGTTTTCTTTTCATACCTCATTTTGTGTATTTTACCACCTGTAAAGAATACGCTTCTCTGTAGTACATAGAGGAAAAAAAATTATTGTTTAGACTCAATTTTCTTCCTTAGCAATAGCCAGCAAATTTCCTTCCAATCTTTCAAAATCCTATGGAGCTGATCTACCATTACTGCAGTTGAATTTTTGTCCAAGTATTACATACACTGAACTTTCTTTGTTGGTCTCCTTCACTGTAGTTTTAAGTCCTTCCTGGACATGAATGTGTGCTTTTGACAGCCCAGATTAGAAGTGTGAGAGCAGATAGTTGTCCCAATTTCATAATTAGGAAGGTGGGACCATCAGTGATTTTCCCAGGAGCAAAAGAAAAGTCAGAAAAAGAGGAAAGTCAAGTTCTGTCTGAAAAGTTTCAGTCCAGAGTAGTTTAATACAGAGGCCAAGGTATAGGGTTGTCTTTCTTCTCACTCAATCATTGAATTACTTTTGCTTCTAGGGATTTAATTTGTCATTTCTTGTGCTGGTGAGGGCCTGAGGCCTGGGAGGTTCTCATGGTTACAAATTGGACCTAGCCCTAGTCCTGTGGATGCCCAATCTGTTTTTCTAATCACCAAACTTCTTCTTTTAGCCAAGTCAATGTCCGCAGGTTTTTGCTTAGAATTGTGATTTTAGAGATTACATGAAGTCATGGGAAGTCTTCTGATGTAATTTGGAATTTATGACTGAAAATTTTGGAATTTTCAACTTTGGATATAGAGTTCTTTTGAGTTTTCAGGGCTTCTGAAGACTAGTACACTCATAGTCATTACTATAATCCTTTGCCTGCATCTTTCATACTACTGACACTCCACTTAAAAAACATGAGTAAATGACTGGAGGAGTCTGATGCTGATACATTTAGGTCTCAGATTGCTTACCTGAAATTAGATGACATATACAATATCAGAATACTGCCAAATTAAAAAAAATAGCACTGCTGGTGTAGCTGGGCTTCAACATTCATAAAATTGGCTTTTCAATCCCCTTAGAAGGGTAGTTATGATTTCAGCAGTGGTTTTCCTTGGTGAAAATAAAATGGGTGTTGTCATTGTGCAATGTTACCAAAATACATATTTAAGAATGCAAAGCACATGTGTGTATGTGTTTGTATGCTGGAGGTAAAGCTTTCATTTATAAGAAGTTTAGTTTCTGTAATCCAATAAGCATTTTCTGCAAGCAGAGAACAAGTTTGATGTTAAACAGTTTTAAAAGAACTTAGTTATAAGATGGGTTTTACTGAAAGAGGCAATATGTTTTTATGCCTCCTTCAATTATGGCCAAAAACTTTTTTGGCTGTGAATGCAATGCTTTATAAACTTGCCTCTAAGAGGAAAATGTGGTCCTCTTCCAGTACATGCATACATACCCTTGAAAAGTGCAGTGCTTGCAGTGCCAAGTTTCATTCTTAACATACAGCAACATAAATATTGCTCTCTTCACCCCTATCGTTGTCTTATAATTGCGTTAGCCTATGTGGTCCAAAGAGTGTTTCCAGTAACAGCAAAAGAAATTTCAAAATAATAAAACTGTCAGTGTTAACAGTGATTCCTGACAAGACTCATGTAGACCTAACTAAAAATAGGGAAAGTTTCACTTGTCAAAAACCAGAATGATGCAAAGTTTGGGATTTTCTGCTTCCCATCAGATTTCTTTCTCACAGTAAATTTAATGATTTTTTAAAGATAGACAGTTGTTCTCCTTTTCCATTTTTCTTTTCCTCCCACACTGCCAAAACTGAGACCAAAAATGGCCCTTTACAATCAATTGAAGGAAACTGATCCTCACTATAAAGAGCTTTCAGTTCTCCTTATGGTTTAAAAATCAAGATTTTTTCTATGTATTTATTACAAAAATTGAAGCTCTGCTATTACTTACTAAGCTTGAAAGAAATGCATGCTCCAATGAATCCTATATAACATACCTGCTCTTCCAGCCTTGCAAGTAATAGTAATAGTCTGATTTTGTTTTAAATGTATAAAAAGCCTCTGATTCAAAGAAAGAAGATTCTCAATACTTGACTGGTTTCTAAATAGGCATTTTGAGCCTTAATGGGCATAGCATTAGGTTTATGGTCTGTCTCAGTAATCTTAAAGGTCCTTACCAACCCAAATGATTCCATTGCATTGTTTGTGAGGTCTGAATTTTGAGCTGCTGAGAATGGATGTGCTGCCTGTGATTTCTGTTGTACTGCCTGAGTTCATGAGAACATGGGATTTGACTCTAAATATCTATCACATGGACTGAGTTATCTCCCTTAGTTTAAATATCAATAAAGTTCTGTCTGTCTCCACTAAGGAATCTATCAGAGTAAGTATATGAAGGTCATTTAAAATAATTACTTTTTCCTTTTTAATGATGTCTGTGGGATAGCTCACAAGAATTACAAGTAGAATGACATGAAATTCTTCTTAGTTGAAGATATGTTCCTCATTAAACCAATTCAAATATATAAAAGGAATTTTTGAGAAAGATCTGTTTTGGGGGGAAATTTTACTAAAAACAGAGGGTCTGCACAAATACAAGGTACAGTGCTTTGGAATATAAATGCCAATGATGATGTTAAAATGTCTTTCAACATGAGGAATAGGTGTTCCATGTTTAATTTGTTGAAAGATGCTGCAAATATAATTTGAAAGACAGTTAATGGTTGTTTATAAATTGTTAAGGTGTTTTTTGGTTTTGTTTTTTTATAAATGATAAGATTGTAATGTCTGCTATGCATTGAAGGTTACCTAATGTTCTCTGATAATACAGCATAATTGTTCATAATTTTAAAAAACAAGTAGACAAAACATGAACTGCAAATTGAGGTAGATATCACTTGGCTTATAGAATATATTAGATATGCACCTACCAGGCCTTATTTTGATTTCTTATTTGACTTACCTGATATTTTCTTCATAGTTTTAATTATAACTGCATGTGCATATGTGAAAAAATATTAAAATATTTTTGAGAGGGCAAAAACCTAATCTGAGAGAAAAACAGTATAAATAAAATGGAGAAAATGTACTGTGCTTTAAATGAAGTCTGTAATGTACTCTCAGAAGCTTAAGGTAAAGATGATCTGGTCTCATACTAAAAAGAAAATAGTAAAAAACTTTCTCTCCAGTTAAAAGTCAGCTTCTGGGTTGGATATCTCTTCCATAATTGTTGATGACTTTAATAGCATCTAAGCCAGAAGATGCTTCTGTATTTTCTGCGCTGCTTAAACATCAGCAACACCTTCATGTGTTACAGAGAAAGCACAGAGCACTAACATTTCAATTGCAACGGAAAAAGAAAATAGTTACCCTCTTATTCAGCTCATGAGAAGGATTAAAAATGACATTGGGGTATTATCATTGTTTTGATTTCCCCCATTTTTAAATTAGAAATTCAGTTTTGTTTTCCCCACTTTTCTGATATACTCCAGTAAATTTTGACAGCCTTCATGATGTTTTGGATCACAGGTGGAGTAATTTACAGGAAAAAATCTCCAGAAAACTTTATGAAGCACTTGATTTTTTTTTTCTCCATAGCTTCACAGAAGGGAGGTTTGAACCATGCTGGACTTGTTTTTACCAAAGAAAACTTGGAATTTTACAGCGGAATAAAGAGGTAAGATTAGCATCAAATTCTGAGCACGTCACGTTTATTTCCCCAAGGATGTAACGTATGGCTTTTGGCACGTGTTGTGTCAACAGGCCCACATGTTACATCTTCTGGGGGAATACCCCTAGGAAGAGCCCCAGTGGAATAATTTTAAACCTTGGACTAAGGCTGCTTTTATGATGAGTTATTGGATGGAGCTTTGAGTCAGCAGCAACTTGATTTAATATTACTAGATCCTCTGAAATTTTCATAGATTTTAAGATGAGGGCAGCAGAGGGGGCAGCCTCATTATTTCTCCTTGCAACATTCAATGGAACGTAGGAGCATTTTGAAGTTGTGAGTTAATTGTTTGGCTTAAAGTGTAATTTATTTTTCAGTGCTGAATTAGCAATACTTAGGCATATTATTCATGCTTTAGTAGAGAAAGCAGATTAGTTAAACTCCAGGAATTGAGTTCTTAAAAGTTGCATTTTGAACACAAATGTGTATGAAAGAGAAGGCAAACTATAACAAGACAGAAGCTGTCATTACATGAATTAAGCATCTGTTTGTACTACTATTGAAATTATTGACATTAGACTGTGATTGCAGGGATTTTTTCTGTACTGTTTGATACTCATTCTGGTCAGACATCACTTATCCTTCTTTCTCAGCCTGAAACCGCTTGCAGTTTGTTCCTCAGTTCCATGCCTGTGTCTCAGAATGGCAATTTCACTGACACAAAAATTAGAAAAGTTTGGGTTAACAGCTGCTTCTCTGCAGATGTATTCAAACAGAAACATGCTTCAATGTATACACTGGTAAGAGATCAAGTTCTAATTCTGCTTCCTTTTGTGAGTGAGAGGAATTGGGGTACAATTCTGTGGATAAGTGGCACTATTGCTTTATCTACTTAGGCCAATGAATCAAATAAATTTATTATTATTTATTGGAAGTAGGCACAGGCTTAAAGACAGATGTACACAGTAAAGAACCTTTGGATCTGGGAATATGAACTCATCATAGCAATACAATAAAATATTTATAAAAATTCCACACGACAGCTGTCAGTTTCCAGGCAGTCACTCTCCTTGAGTACTTTCTGTCTCAGCAGTATAACACAGATAATAATGCTAATGAATATGTTTGATGTATAATTCAGCGTATATAGTAACATGAGCATTGTCCTTCTCCTTAGTTTTGTCAAAAATCTGCAATAACTTTCATCAATACTAGAATCCAGCCCATGGTCTAAGGACAGAACAGTACAAATAGTTGGTGTATGTCAGAAGAGCAAGTCATGGTCTTGCATTGCAATAGGTACCAAAATGGTGGACTCTCAAAGAAACTGCTGCTTTTTATTTATTTTATGATAGTAGGGTTTTTTACCTAGACCAGAGCAAGATATTTCTGTACAAAAACTTGTAGTAAAAATATGTGCTTAAATGACATTCTGTAACAGGTCCATACACAGCAGAAATCTGGTAGTGAAGCATCCCTGTAGCCAGCATCACTGTGCTAAGGAATGGGACAACGTGCATGACTTTTACCTTAAGCTGTAAGCTCCTGTGGGTGTCCAGGACAGCTAAGACAATTTCACTCATGTTTTGGAAGTCATGGCTGGTCAGCCTTACTCTGAACTCTCTTTTGTCTTTCTATCACTCCCCCCCCACCCCCGTGACATGGAGCACCCTTGCCCCATTTTGGCCATTCATGGGCAGACAGTCTGCTAATGCTTTTCATTAATTCAAAGGAATTCCACTGTAATGAGATTTCTGTCAGATGATAGATGCTGAAATTAACTTTGAAAGGAGTTTGAACATGACTTTGTTATCGTGTACCAGGAGGACCTTAATGCCTTCTCTGAATTGCATTGGCAGTATGATTTCCAGTAATGGTTTATATTGAAATTATTGAAAAGAAACTCTTCAGTATATTCATATTATCTTGAAAAATCATATTTGTGTTTTCCTGCCTGTGATATAATAGTAGTGAACATATATTTTTAGCAAAGAAAATGAGTCAACAGCTGGAAGCTCTGGATACCCATGGTCTTTTGTCATAATTTCTTTTGTATTTAACATGTAGAATGTGATCAGGGTAGCTCACCAATTTTTTTTTTTTTACAAAGTGATGCTACTGAGTTGTAGTCAACAAGTTATTCTGAGGTTTCGTACTCACACTTCTGTTTTGTCTGCTGTTGAGCTGCAGCATTTGCTGTATCTTGAGCACAGCTGTGAATTGCAATTGTGCCTGGAAGGGCAGGCATTGAACCAAGGAAGAGAGAAAAACTGCCTTCAGATTTATGTAGTTTTTCATATTGGGATTCAGAAAAGTTCCTTCTAGGAAAGTCCATTTTAAAGAATTCCTTTCAAAGCAGGTAGGTGAGCCAAGGAGGCCTGTCTTTGACCACTCTTCAGATTTTTCTTTAAGTTGATGAAACTGCAATGTTTCCAGTAGAAATAGCACATTTCTCATATGGGATAAACCCAGATTGCTTGCCATTACCTGTGTTAGGGGTTCAGTGGCTAATGCAGTGTTCCATATAAACTAACCCTATAGGATGGTCTCTATGCTGTCCTTTTCCTTCTGAAGCCTGACATACACTGCTCACCCTGGCTCACTGTTATGAGAACAAGAGCAGAATCACCTAATACCAACATCCTTTTCCTTTTTTTTTTTTTTCTTTTTTTTTTTTTTTTTTAACAACCAGGCCCTTAGCCCTCTTTTCACTTTGCTTCCATTAGTAGCAAATCCCCCTTGTCCTTTTTAATTTTTAATTACCATTGTCTGTTCACCTTTGTTTTACCCATGACATCTTCAATTTAAACAGTATCAGAGAGGTTGATGTGAACAGTTTTCTTTTCAGCTTAAGTGACTGCAGCTCGTTTAGTTGTTAATTATGCAGGGAGGTTTGCATGGCTGCTGCTGGTAATTTGAATATGCTCCCAATGTCAGGTCTGTGTCTGGACGGCTGAGCTTGTAAAAGGATTATGATGTATATATGGTTCATGGCTAAGAGGGCTAATGAAAGTACCTCATTTAATCAAACACAATTAATTAAATGAACTTATGATATTAACCCATCTTTCCGTGCATGTATAATTTATATTAATTGATCTGCTGCATTGAAGTTGACCAATCAGGTAGGCTGCTGACAGCCTAAGGAAGAAGGAAGTACCATTAGCATTAGTTTGATGCAAACCATAATTGATGGGTCAGTGTGTTTTAGGGATGTAGCAAAAGCTTTGTTAATTGTCATAAGAAGTTCAAATTGATTGTGTCTGCATTAGTACATAAATTTAAATTGATTAATGTTTTGTTCTAAAATTAATGTCTATACTGCATGGGTGATACAATGCTTTATTTATTGGATTCATTAATGCAGTCCCAGGAAAAATAGCGTTGAAGTTAGGTAAGCGGAGATAGATCGTTAAGGATGAGTTCAGTGGAGCCATGTGGGAGACAGCATTCCCACACGGAGCCTGAGCCCTCCTGCACCGAGATGGCCACGTGTGAAACACTGTCCAGAGACCATGGAAGTTGATATTTAATTAAAGCTTTTTTAAAGACATTAGTGACATAGGGGAAGGGATGGGAGAGGGAACCCAAAAACACTTATATAGATTAAGTGCTAAGGAAAAATACAAAGAAAGCCTAGAACTGCCTGGTTGTCTTAAATGTGATTAAGTCTCTCCCTTGTCTAGATCAGCATTGTCCCCAGAATATTTCCTGTAAACCTTTTTGTACAAGTGCTGCAGCCAGCTTGTAATGTGTCTTCAGCTGAATAGGAAACTGAAATTATACCATAGCAGGTTTGTTACTCAATCATTTTGTCTGTTGCTCCTCTGCATTTGCCAGCATAGGGAATGCCATAGGTATTTTGTGTTTGACAGTCACTTTGTTTTAATAAGTATTTGCATTGCACGTGTTTGATTCTTGTGCTGTAGCACAGGATGCTTTGGCATGTTTTATGGAACCGGCAGTTAAATATAATTTTCCCTTCTTATGCCTGCTTATTGTGGCGCCTTATATTTCAGTTTGCTTTACTTTTGATGCAAAATTTTAAAGGAACAAAGAAGAGTAGAAGATCCACAGAGAAGTCACTTTAATTCATTTATAACCCTTCCTTTTTCTTACCAAAGGAAACTTAACATCTGTTTCTTATAAACTGATTTAAATAGAAAATGTGTAATGCATCCTTTTACCAAATGGTTCTTTCTTTTATTGGAGGAATAAAGCAGTTTGACTGTTCTGCTTTTACTATAGTGCATTCGTGCTCTTAGAAATGGGACATCTCCACTTTTACGAGGGCACAATCTGAGCTTTGCACAGTAGAGAGGAGATATATATATCTTCCTCTGCTCTCTTACTGAAGTATGGTATTCTATGTATTATTTACAGACAATTTCCTGGTTCTGTAATGGTTGGTTTATATTCAAATATCACTCCATGTGGTGGCACTAGCGAGTAGCAAACACAGTAATTGGTTCCTGGAGCGCAACTCCTTTTGCTTTTAACTTTTTGAGATTGTGTTAATGGGTGCCTTGCACTTGCTTTCTATTGCCAGATTTTAAGGACAGCTATTCAAAGCTAAGTCATATTGTTCTGAGGCAATCGTGATGAAGTGATGAGCTTTGTCATGTGAAGAAATGTCGGCAATACTTTTGACAGTTTGGGCAAATTAAGTTCTTATTACTTGTTTAAATTATGTTTAGTGTTTCTCCTTTTTTTTGTAAGCTTTATAACTGCAGCGTATCCTACATAAGTGAAGATATACATGCAAAGAGTTCTCATATTTCAGGTGAAAAAAAGACGGTGCTGTAAATTTTCTTGTTTTGTTTACACCTTTGTTAGAACTCCTCCACAGTATTACAGTTAATTACTACCAAAAGGAACATTCTCTTCAGTGAGCTGGTTTCCCAGCAGAGTGGCTTTTTGCTTTGCAAAGATTTTGCACTAATAACGCATGAATATTTGACCCAGAGCCAACAGCAAGTGAAAAAACTCCTGCTGTGTAGAGAAAGGCATGAACAGCTCTCCTTTGCACTCCAAGAGCAAAGCAAATGGAAAATAAAATAGAGAAAATTTGCCACTTAAATAATATGATAAATTCAGAACTAGTCTCAGTGCTACCACATGATGCACTGGAAAAGAAAAGCACTGACTGCAGGCATCTTGTGTCAGAGCAGAGCACCTTGGGAATCACTGTCTTAAACTAAGATACTTTTCTGTCATTTTTCCAAAATCACAATAAAGGATAAAAAGGAAAAGATGTGTGTGTTGTTCATGTGTGTGTGTTTCAGGGTGGGAGGGAACACATGTGTAGGTCTGTGGAGGGGAATGGGAGGCTGTCTTCGTTCTACAGCAATAATGTTGCTTTTGCTTTTCAGCCCTGTGAATGGGTCACAGATGTTCCAGAGTAGAAATTAATGTTATTTTTTTAAAAACACTTAACTATTAGCAGAACACAGTGTCTCTTGGAGCAATTATTTTGTTAACTGTGTTGTGGTTTAGGTTGCAGCCAGAGCTGTACTCTTTGCTAACGATAGTATTATTTGGAATTAAGTGTGTGAGAGGTGGGAGAGCAGATAGCTGGCTGCCTTTTGAAACATATACAGTGAGCGCAGGATGGCAGAGAGGAGCTATTACGAAAAAAAACCAAACCAACATTGGAAATGGACAGAGAGATGAGTATTAAATAAGGAGGGAATTGCTCATGTCCTCGTCAGGTCTTGCCATTGGATCTGCTCCTTGGTTTGCCATTGGTGTGCGGTGAGAATGTTAATTCTTGACCAGCTATGGAAAAGAAAGCTTTAAGAAAGATTACTGAGCCTGTGTCCAGTGTCTTCCTTGTATGTTATTCCCTCTCCCTGAAGCATTGTGAAAATCCATGATGTGGGCTGGCCATCCTCAGCCCCAATTCAAGGGTTCTGCCATCAGTAGGTGTCACTGCAGCCAGACAGAAACAACAACGCACACAAGGGAGGCACAAGTTCCCCTCACCATAAAAAACCAAATCTACAGCAAAACCATACTGCCTCTCTAGCACATGGCAGAATTTATGTAATAATGTGGAGACTTAAGTGTAGAAAATGAGTCAATACCACTCTACTAAAAAGTTTGTTGCTAAGTGAAAAAAACATCTTTTTCCTCATTACCTCCCAAAATGCTTGTACTGGGATCTGTAGATAGGGTAGTATCATATTCACCATAGCAAAATTGAAAAACAGTTATTCAAAAAATAATAAAACTACTTGTGTGCTGTGTAAAGAGGTATGTGTGTTATTTCAAAATAAAATGACAGTGTCATCATGAGAGAAAATAATTCTCCTCTCTGATATAACTAAAGCCACAACTTGATTTTGTAGTCATAAAAAATACCAGAAAATGTTAGGTATTAGTAGGAGAATATTAGGCATTAAAATATTTAGTCACAGAACAGCAACATATTCTCTAACCTCTCACAGTATAGAGCTGGTTTAGAATCCATGTAAGCCTGAAAATGCTATATTATAGTAAACCAAGAAGAGAGTGATGCATCACTATTAGTAATGTAAATGAATTTTAACTGACTCCACACAGAAGAAAAGTATCACAGGGGAAATAATCTAACACATTTGCTAGTAACACATTTACTATTTCTGCAGGATCTGGGGGTTTTTTTATTATTTTTATAGAAAATTCTTAGCATTAGTATCGAAAAGATAAAAAATTTCTCTAAAACTACATTATTTCCTCAAACACTAACCAGCTTCTTAAGCTATCTTTTTATTATCATTCCAGAAGGGTAAATATAATAGGAAAACACTAATATGAGTTAAAAATGGTAAATGAAACTGAAGTGTTCTGAAGTTTCAGTTCAGAAATAATATAAAACTAGCTTTTGTTCAGTTGTGCATTTAAAACACCAGTTCATTATTAGCCAGCTGCTAGCATTTTAAAAAGTGCACTGTTATATTTAAATGCTTACAGTATTGGGGTTTTTTGCACAGGAAATTAAATAAGATCTCATCGGTTTAGAATTGCATGTTCAGTCAATACACAGAAATAAATATTCCCATTTTTTCATTTCTAACCCACAAAACTGGGATAGGAAAGAAAGGATTAAGCTAAATCTGATAATTTAATATGGCATTTATTTGTACTGCCTCTTACTGTTGTTTTGAGATGTACTTGTGCAGGTATGTAGAAAAAGCCTGGATTGTTTGACAGAGGCATATGTCCTCTGCACAAAGAAGACTGCAGAACCTTAATTAATTAGAATGATTTATTTCAGGGGATGGAAATGAAGTAGTTAGGTTAGTATTTAATGCTCTCTAATATGAAAATTTTAGATCAACTTCTGAGTCTTGTGTAATAAGGGTTTAATCAGGCAAATCATTGACCATAATCAGATAACTAAAATGAGTTCTTTCTCTCAGTACCTATTTATTCCTTTAGGACTCTGTCATTCTCCTGTCTGGACAGTGATTCAGCAGTTCTGATCCACCAGACTAGCAATATTTAATTAACAAATATTTTTACTGAGTTATCAGAGACCTTTATCTATGACACCAGGTTTTTTAGTGTGTGTGCACTCAAGCATAGTCTTCAAATGTACATTTGATATGAGTTACACACAACAAAAATAATTTGTGGAAAAATAAGGATTAATATTGCTAAGGACTGAACAGTTCTTTAAAACACAAATTGATGTTACTTTAGAAAACATCACTAGTCAAAGAGAACATGCAAATGTTTTGCTCCTTGTGGTTTTATAAACCCTATAAAGCTGATCTCCATGTGCATACTAATGGCTCCACTCTGCGTGGGGGTGAGCGCTACACCTTCCTCATTTCCTTCGTTAGGGTGATTTAGGTGCCGGCACGGAAGCCCCCCCCCGCCACTGCCGCCTGAAGTTTGTCTGTATTAATGTTCCCAACTATCATACCTGAAGCAAAAGAGAAAGTGAGATGAAAGAGATTAGTTCTATGTCTAAAAATTGGTTATCTGTAGTGTTTCATGAAATTTGCCCCGAAGGGAAACTTCCTGGATAGTTTTCTTGTTACTTGACACAATTCAGGCAGAATCATATTTGTTCCTTTGTCATGTTACTTTAGCATGGTGTGTTGAGTAAAGTGAACAGGTGCCCTCTTGTATTGATCAGCTATCATGGCAAGGAGCTATTATTAGATTTTGAAGGGGAAAGAGAAGGGTTGAGAAATGAAGAGGAGAAAGTGGGACAGGTTATTGATGATGGTAATAACTGTGCTCACTGGTCTCCAAACACCGGAGCTGTAAAGTTGACCAGATGAGGAGATCAGTATAGATATGTTGAAGGGAAAAGACAACATGAAGAAGTATGGAGCATAGCTTCTTACCTGGCAGAGTTATTAAAGTTCATTGAAGGAAGATGAACTGTTTCAATATGTTAAACACTTGAGGCTGTTAAGGGAGAGTTGCTGTCACAGTAAGAGGCATTGTTTAAGTTTGCTTTTTTCTTTTTTTTTCTTTCCCTTGCTTCTTCCTTCCTTTCTGTAATTTTTTTTTAATTTGAGATTGTTGCTGTTCCTGTTTAGATGTACCCTAGATAACCATGCAGAAATTAAAAAGTGAACAAAGGGAAAAGGTTAAATGATTCCTTTGAACAGGACCTACTGCTTATTTTATATGAAAGCTGACCTCATGGTGTGAGTTCCACAAAAGCATAGGGTTAGTTAGCATTAGTGTATGAGGAGAAATATAGTATGCATATATATAATATTTTGCTGCTACGTTAATTTGTCCAGTAAGATGTCTTCTTCAGCTACAGCTTTGTTGTAGGCAAACCACTGCCATATTTTAGAAGCCAAGTATGCTAAGTGTTATGTAGCTTGATGTATAATGAGATGCTCTAGCCAGCAGAGACTCAAAATAGACCCAACATGATTCAGAATATGCTACTTCTACCCAAACAGTTCCTCTAACATAATTAATTTGGCGCTAATAAAAGGCAAAAATGTAATTCTGCTTTATGCTTGATAGTAAGAAGTGCATTAAATTAAGAGACAGTGAACTCTCAACAGAAAATTTGACTTGAGGGTTAAATTCTCTGTTCTACTGAAAGGTCACCACATGATTCAATGTTTTTAATCCTTCCACAGTGTAATGATATTTTAGGGGATGTTTGCAAGCATATATCAGGCTTGTCTATACAAAATCTCACTTGATTTCAACACATGGAGAAGGGATGTTTCCTCCATTGTGTATAAAGCATGTGTTAATTTAAATTCTGTCATTGGAAATTGTTTTACATATATTTTGGAACAGAATATAAATTGCAACTGTTGAAATGTATATAGTTTCACTGCAGACAGAAAATTATTATATTACTCGATTGACTACCAGCCCACATCCAAAACCAAGTTTATCTTCTTAAGGGGTTCCCTTTAGTTTTGCTGGGATTAGTAAAACGTACAAACTGTATAGGAATTTTAGAAAATCCCTATGTAAAGAAAATGGAAATCTGGATGTACTGGGTGGAATGCACCTCATGCAGGGATCTCAGAGATACTGCTTGGATTGGCATTTGCCATACTGGAGTGGGACATGCAGTACAGGAAGTCTCAGTGCAGACTTTGAAAACAATATTGCCATGTTAGCAGGGCACTGCACCTAATCTCATAAGTCCTGCCTTCAGCAGGGATGATCATTTGGGCATAGCACCCTACTGGTTCCAATTTGGAAAGTATCACTGGGAGCATGCTGTCAAAAAATTGCTCCCCATCTTGAACAGAAACCTTCAGACAACTGATGGGAATGTGAGAAGCTATTAAAGATCAGTCCATAAATATATATATTACATATATATATACACACACACACACACACATATTAAATCTGCATTTAATTAAGGATGGATTATGATTAGCCCATTACAAAAACATATTTTAAAACAAATTATTTCTTTAAATAGAAATGTGCATTTACCATAGGAAATCTACTTCTCAGTTTGTGTCAAATTCACCAAAGAGCTACTGCTGGAAATGGCTTTTCAAAGAGGGCATTTCTGGCTACACCACACTGGTACAAGACTTGTACATGTTTCCTTGTTCCATATTGTAGCACTTCTCCCTCTTCTTATACTCTCCCCTTAGAGCAGGGAGGTGTTATAGCCCATATGCTAACACGTTATTTTCCTTGCAGTTTCTCATATAGGTTGAAATGTTTCTGCTAGAAAAGACCAACACAGCCTTTTCTGAGAAAATCATCTACTTGGTCTGATCCAGGCACACTCATCCAGGGACATGACACACACATTGGTGGTGGAGCACAGAAGGGTGTTGTTTATAGTTTATGAAGGGGAGCAATATGCCAGCTTTCTCAAAGGCACTCATCTGCAAATGACCATTGGCTTAGAGGTTAGGACACTCTTTTGCAGAGTGGCAAAAATAAACTCTTGCCCACTTTTTGATTCACAGTAGATTTCTCAGAAATTCATGGGGCAACAGAATGAAGACATCCTTCTGAAAAACAATGGGAAGATTTTGTTCCATACCCTACTTAAATATATGCAACACAGAGTAGCTACCACAGGGAGAATGATAGTGCCTTTTCTCACATTACTCATAATATCTCTATCACATTGCTGTCCTGGAAAGACATCCCCTTTACAGGAAAAGATTGAACATGATTTTCCCTATCCTGGGTTAATGTTCCCACTGCATCCAATGAAAGGAAATGAGAAAGGTGTCCTGTTTACCATGTCCCACAAGACATACTTTATCTCATCCTCTTAGGATCTAGCCCTCCGATTTTTGAGAGGACAGAGGGAGGAAAAGTAGCTGAATCCTGCTACTAGCATGTATTAGTTCATTTCAGAATAAATACACTTTTATTCAGGTCCATCAAAAACAATAAAACCCCCACCACTGGTCTTCAATTTCTGGTGTTACATGTGGTGAGGTGGACAGTTCACACTGTGTCTCAGTCATCAGGGAAACAGGACATGCCCTGTTTTCTTCCCTTCTTCCAGTCCATGCTGGATGCAATTCAGCAACATGGAAAATGAAAGTGCCGCCACTAAGTGCACATGGGTCACCCTGCAAAATGAAATTAATAATCCTGCTGCACCTATTTACAGAAGGTGTTTTGGACTGACAAAGCACTAATATCTAAATTGTGCATTTGCTGGAGGAGCAATGAGTCATTCATGCAGAGGGGAAGCAGATTCTCTCACACAATACCATAGTATATACTGTCTCTTAAAGGAAAACCTGCAAACTCAGTGTCTATGCCGAAATAATTGGACCAAATTTCTGTATTTCTGTACATAGCAGCCCAAGGAACCATTGTGTTGGTTTTTTTTGTATCCTGAACAGGCAGCAGCTGAGAGGAAGGTTTTATATTCTTTTAATCTTACTGTCACATAATTGGTGTGTTTGATAGTAGTAAAGAAAGTCTTGTGAAATACATCATATGCTCATTTTCTTAACATCCCACCTCAGCAATAATGCTCCTCATTCCCCCATTCCTTTTTCACACCTCACTAGCGACTAAAGTCTTTTAAACTCTTCCTTTAATATAAAATTGCCAGCAATTTCATAGGTTCTTATGGATTTCTCATTAAAAAGTCAGTATTTTCATCAAGTTGTAATATCTTCATGATTTCTTTTCTTCCTCTGCTTTCAACTTTTTGTTTGGTTTGATTTGGTTTGTAATTTGTCTTAGAAATATGATTCACCTCTGTCACTCTGAAAGAAACTGGTTGTTGCACTGTTCAATGGTGCAAAAAAGAAAGGATTTCCACAGCAAGGGAAATATAATTTCCACTGTAGTGAAACCACACATCTAATCCACTGTTGGTTGACAATTATGCCCTAAGCTCTGACCAGCCTGTGAGTGGGCATTGTGCCATTCAAACAGTAGGGTAAAATTGCAGGCAGCCAAAAATCTGGCCTAAACATATTTCTTGAGGGAGCAATCCCAGCTAAGAATATTCTTATTTGTCTGAACTCAATTTATTCATGCACATGCTGATATACCATTAAAGACGATGTGGGAGGTGACAAACTAAAAGATGGAAGGACCCAGAGAGAGAGGAGAGAAGTGATGCCTTCTTGTGGATGTGCAGAAGAAACCTGAGGTACAATTTAAAAGGCAAATTCTCTGAAGACATTTCCTACCTTGCTTCCCATGGAAGGCAAGGTGGAGGTTGTCTTAGTTCCTAAAGGGACGCACTCCCTGGTGCTTCCTGGAGACTCATCCAGCCATTCTGTCTGGATGAGGAGCAGACAAGAACAACTGGTACCCACCCACAGCCCATTTCCTCTGCTGCCTGTTGGACCTGCCAGGCTGGCCTGCAGCTTCCAGCACCTTTGAGTTCTGCCCTTACCTGCCCACCTGTCCGTGCCAGTCTTCTGGATGGAGAAAACATAGCTAAAAGTTCTCTTTTGAAACATCTGTTGTAGGTCAGCATTTGTAACATGTTACAGGGCAGAAGGAAGATAAAAGTGGTAGTCAGGCAATCCTTACAATTCAAAATATTCAATGTAACCAGTTCCACCTGAATATGAAGTACAGTACTTTGAATTCTTTGCAGCATTACAATGTAAGTTTTCATTTGCTAGAACTGAACTTACTGAACATTTCTTCCTAGTTGTTTAGGTTCTTCTGATTTGCAGTTGATACAGAACTTAGTGATGTGTATTTGTGATATTTTCTGAAGTAAATTCATACTTTTACTCAAGACAGTTAGGCATGCCTAGAATGATGGGAAGAAAAATACATGAAATTTCAAAGGCTGTTGGGAATGCTGTGCTTACACATAGGGTGCTTCTATTGCCTCAGTCCAAAGAAAAGAATGGGGAAATGGTGGTGAAAACTCAGGAAACATTACTGTCTATTTAAATCTCCAATTCTGTGCTAACTAAAGAAAGGACATACAAGTTTCTACTGCTGCAGCTATTATTATTTAGAGCAGTAAAAAACTGCAACTCTTGCATGGGCTGGTAGATGTAGTGATAGGAGAAAAACAAACAAACAAACAAACAAAATTGGACTTTGAACCAGAGGTAAAATTGCCTGAGCATTTCATTTTCTTGGGTCTTTTGGTTTTGAGGGTCCAAACTCCTCTCTTAAAATCAGTAATTCCTTCCAGGAATGAAGAATTCTAAGACACTGCTACAGCACTTTTACCAGCTAGAGACCCCTAGCTACCTCAAAGCAAGAACTTTCCTTCCTGTCATTTCACATTTCAATAGAGAAATTTTGCCACTGTACAGACAGTAATACAGAGTTCTATTTTTCCTCTCCTAATGTGCCACAGCTCTCAAGTAACACCTCTGCTGCTATACTCCTCAAACAGAAGATACTCTGCTGCACTTGTGATATTCAGTCAAAGGCTGAGAGTGGTGCTGGACTGTGCTGCCTTGCACTAACATATTGTGGTCCGGACTACAAAAGTGATGCTTTCAAACTGAAAGTACCTAACTGTGAAATGGCATTTTCAACTCAAAAATGTAAAAATACTACCTTAACTTTATGTTTTTCTAAATAAACTTGATTAATTCTGCATCCCATTCCTTTTACCCTCCTCTTCTTCACTCCATTTTTCTTACCAGTAAATTATTTGCTAGGCTGATTGTTCCAAGTTCTGTTGATATTAACTTGTTTTTTTTTTTTATTTTCTGGGTAATGAAATGTACTTTGTGACCAAAGTCAAATATTTTCTTATCCAGAGAAGTATTCTGATGCAAGAGAAGTGACTTCATATGGCAATATTTCCTCTGGGAGACATGCTTGAGACCTTCCCCAAAGAGGACAACCTGTTTCACACACTCAGAGAAAGCTCTAGAGTAGATTGACTAGGCAAATTTCCATTTATCACCATTTAGCTGGTTCATACAAGCAGCATCTTCAGCTGGTGTGAATTACACGTAAGCTCAGACCTTTACCAAAAAGATGTGTATGGCTGGTCAAATGATTCTGGTCACCTGATGATTTTCATCAGTATTATGAGAGAAAATATTACATAGCAGCTGCCTCTAACTGTTTATGTGTTTCTCTGATATACTTTCGTAGCAGTTACTGTATATGGTTGCTCTATTAATCTTTCTATATGAACAGTTCCTTTGTTTAATTAAATTGGACCCAATGAGGCAGTGCATGGTTCTCTGATAAGCTCATTCATCTTTATTTGATTCTTTGCTGACACATTAGTTGCCCTGTGACACAGGTTAAGTCATTGAGTGGCCATTACCTTCTCGTTTACTCTCTCATGTTACTCCTAACCACCTTCCTGAAGTCAAATCCAGATGATTTGTGCCAATTTCATGGGGGCACAAACTGGAACATCCGATAACTTTCTACATGGCTGACTTTATACAATCTTGCTTGCACATCTCAAGCTGCTATGTCTGTCAAAACACAATTTTTTCCCCTCCTCCTTATGGGCTTTGATAGAGCTATGAGTACTAGAGGTCTCAATTATAAAATGTCATGACACTGCCGCACAATTTTTTACAGTAATTTCACAGTGTCACTTTGTGATTATTTCAGGATAGCTTTGAACCATGACTGAAATGAATTGTGGCCCTTAGTGTATTGGGTGATACAAATTGTGAGCTGGTGTGACAGAGAGGCAGGCATTGTTAGGAATAAACTCCATGTGAAGAAAGGGAAGCATGTATCTGTTTCAGAAATGATACAAAAAATCAAGCAACAAAAGGGAGGCAGGGAAAGGATGTAGAAGAAAAAAGAATTAAACATTTGCAACAAAGAAAACATCAGCTGCACACCTTTAATTCAAATGATCTCTTAGCTCAAATTGAAGCTTTTCCAGACTCATACAGCTGAAGCCCTACCTGGAATTCTGCAATAAACTTCAGCAAACTCTGTCATGAGGCAGAGAAATGTGTTCCATGTGCTTCACAAAAAACCACACCAAAACCAACTCCTTTAAACTGTCGGGGTTTTAAAAATATGTAGTGAAGAGTCAGATAAACACCTTACCAGGCAAATGTTGGTCCTGGCAGACACTCCTGTTGTTTTACAATACCGCTTCAAGTAGCTTTAAAGCAGAGTTGTTCACACAAAATGCGTGAGTAGGGAGATCATTTCAGGTGTCTGTCTCAACAACCTCCCTGGCTGAAATAGTGAAGGCAATGAGAGACGCTTCCCAGAGACCCAGATCTGTGAGGAGGTGGAAAAGAGAAGAGGCTTGCCCTTCTACCCTGTGAGTCACTGGAGTAAAGTTCAGCAGAATGTGTAAATAACTATTGAACCTGCAAATTTAGTGTCCTCAAAGTGGGAGAGCAACAAATCAACATCCCTACACTATAAGAGGGATTATTTTCCTTTTAAACCAGTGTTTTCAGCATGGTTCTGGGGGAACCAAAAGCTTAGGAAAGGAAAGCAAGGAACGGAAAGTGGAACAGAGGAGAAGAGATGTTCCCTGAAACTCTCCTAGACTTCTGAAATTTGCTTAAGTTAGATTGGATTTGTGCAGGAACCCAGGGGAAGCTGCAGACCATTTTCTTTAAAAGTGAGAAAAGGCAGCAAATGTTGTCAAAGCAAATTTTTATTTACAGTTGAAGTCACATTTGTGCTAAAACACAGATGAAACATCTAGTTATTTTATTGATTGCCATGTCTTTGAAATCTTTGGTCAAAGCTTTATATTTTACATGAACTTATACTATTAGTCTAATGTAAAGTTTATGATGGCCCGTGACACGCTGGAAATACTAACACTCATTTTACCTCAAAATTCAATAGCATTTCAACCATTTTGCAGAAAGAACAGCAAAATCTAGTAAGGAAAAATCTTATCAAAATGACTTGATATTCAGTTTTATTTATTTTGATGTACAAAATAATTTACAGGGTCCATGTATATATGTTAGCTCCTGTCTTCTAAAGCCTGGAGTACAATCAGCTTAAGTAGCTCTCTGCAAGGGAACTTGAGGGGTGATCCTATATCTGGTCTGGGTTTGGGCCAGTTCAATCAACTGGTGACATTATGGATTTGCTAGTATTTTACTTTGCTAACTGCAGTGTTAAGTAGTACATTTTTTAATGCAAAAGAATCCCTGTGGAGGGGTTTGTAGGGGCTTGTTTTCTTTTTTTTTCCCAGCTCTTTTACTTTCTTCCTTTCTTTCTTTCATAGAAACATGGAATGGCTTAGGTTGGAAAGGACCTTTCTCACTTTTTTCCCCCCATTTTTGAAGTCTACCTAACACTGATGAATCTCCATAACATTTCTTTTGTTTGTTTATGTCATGATTTTCTTGCTCCTTGTTTTTATGCAGTGAGAAGCATTACACCAAGTAAAACAAAAACAAAACAAAAATTGATCGTATAAATGACAGGCAACACAAGGCACAAGGTTGACAGCAAATGTTAAATGGAATTCAAAAAAAGCTTTTATCTCTTCTCACCTCCCATAGTGCATGTTTGATGTAAAGTACAACACACTTGTTGCCAGCAAAAATGGCCATCTCATTTAGACTGTATTGCTGTGTACTTTTCACTCAGCACCTATAACATTACTTTATATTGCAGGTTCAAGCATTTTTATGTTAGGTAGAACAAGGATAACCTTCTTGCATCTAGAACTCCTGCACAATCTTACAAGAAAACTCAATTAATCAATTAGAATACTTTACTCAAATTACAGGGGAATTATGTGCCTCAGTCACTGAGAAGCGTTGGAACTTGCAGTGCATTACAGCAATTAAGAATACTTAATTTCCAAATGGTACAAATGAACAAAGTGTGAGTCATGGTGAACGTTTACTCCTTAAAAGCCATCAGTGCTAATGGTTTTGTAACCTTTGTAAATTTAATATGGGCTTCATTTATACAGCAGTGAAACCCACGTCAGGATGGTGTAATATTACTCCTCATATTCACTGAGCTTTATGCAGCCACACACTTAATTGCATAAATAATAAAGATAGGTTTTGGGGTAGGCATCTGCTTACACTAGTTTTGTGAGCAGATATGATCACTCTATGCTATCACACTCTAAGAGGTGCACTTAAGGCAATCAATAAGTAATGATTCATAACAGTTTTTTTTCCTCAGTGAAGTTTTGAGACTTAAAGATTAGGCCAAGAAAGCAGAGTATTTTTAGTGCATTTTTGGAAGGATATCTTACCTGTGTCTGTGTATTTGAATAGCCCTTTTAGAATTTGCCTCTCCAAGGAGCTATGCTTTCTCACATTTTTTTAAGAAAAGATTGAGATCATAAACCGAAGAAGGGTATAGATTTATTTTCTTTTGCAGCCTTCAGTGGGAACATCCATAGGCAAATCCAAGGGGCCACCAAAGAGATTACCAGTAGTGCAGTGGTAGGATGGGGAAACCAGAGTCATTTTCAAGCTGGGATTTTGGGACTGAAGAGAGATCCTGCATTCCCCTCTAAAAAGAGTAAACCTTTCAGTCAGTGAGATTATGAACACACAGATTCAGTAGCCTCAGGTGATTCCTAGCAAGGTTTTGTCCCTACAACTTGCTGCTTTTGCTAGAAGAGCGATCTTTTATCCCAGCCTGCTCAGCTTTCAGGTGTGATCTGTTTGATTTTGTTTAGTTTTCTGCCTTTCCTTTTTGCTGCATTTAGAACACTGAATTGACTAGTGCTGTTTTGAGAAGGGGTGACATAATGTGAAAAAGCCTGTAGTGATTGTCAGCGCTGCAGATTGAACTGAGAGCTGGGGATAAAAAACATAGTGGCAAAATGTGTCGAGAAGGTGAGTTGCGTGCAGAAGAGTTACAGATCCTCTCTCAGCATTGGGACCCTACAAGATTTTAGTTTCTGAAAGGATTTTCTAGATTTACTGTTTGCTTTTTTGGCATAGCTGTGTCCTTCCCTCTACTTTCCTCCTCCCAAAGAAGCAAAGTTCTAGTTTATTTCTTTTCCATAGGAAATGGGTTTTTCTTCCATGAAAATTCAAATCTAGGAAAGTATCACTAATTTTGATGAAGTTAGACAAGTTTTTAAGCTAAGCTGAGGTTTAGGATCATACCATGCTTATAACCACAGTGAAAAATTTTTAGCCTCTCCAAAGAGCAGCCATAGTCAATGAGGTGGGGTGAGAAATATCCCTCAAGGTGCTTTTTCAGCTAATACACAAATAAAACAAAATGAAATTGTCAACAACAATCCTCAGAAAATTAGAATATTTATTATGCATTTTTTAAAAATAAGCAACCAATCATCATTAAATGTGTTGGTGTTCATTACAATTAAATTAATCCTAGTTAATTCATTAAATATTAATATGGAATTCAAATTCAATTCCATAGAAATTATAATCTGGCAATTAATTAACATATTAAAATTGAGAAACATTACCCGTCCCTTCCAGGCAAAAATCTTTTTAAATGAAAAATCTTTCAGGGAAGGAATAAAGGAGTTTGTTTGGTTTTTTTTTTCCAGTGGTGGGAGAAAAAAAAAGAACTTCACGAATTGTCAGGATATTTCCTTTCTTTCTGTGCTTGAAAGATATTTTGAGATATTTTTTCCATAAAATGTCTTTAGACCAAGTTGAGAATTATTCTTAAAAATAAAACTAAAAATGCGGGGGTTTTGGAAGAAAACAATTTATAATCATAATAATTTAAATTCAAGGTTTCATTCTAAAAAAAGATGGAAATGGTAACCTTTTCTGAATTGTTTTCACCATCTTCATAATTTTAAAAGATAAAAATTCCTGCCACGAAGAGTTTAGTATAACTATGTTATAATCATACTTTTCACTAACTCCTATTTTCCTCTTCAATTTGGTCATCATATTTCCTCAATTTCTTATAAAATTATATGGCAGTCTGATAGGCCTTGTGCGCTGAAACATATCTGTGCATGAATTAATAGAAAAACAAATTACAAATGGTGGACTGCAGGAATCCAGCATGATGCTCTTTGAATGAAGCCTTGAGAGTGTGAAGCCTTGCCCTGTGTGTCATGACTCACAGCAAGGACAGGGATACCTGGTGCTTTGTACCTGTGTCACAGGTACATGGAAGAGCTTGTTCTATTAACTGCCTGACTGCTGGCACGACCTACTGACAGCGTTTGCTGCTCTTCAGGAGGAACAGTTTTATGCCACTGACTTAAAAGCTTTAGAGGCAAAAATGCACATAAATCAGTGGCAAGTTTGGGAAACATGGCACATGCTCTGCCAAGTGAGGAGCTGCACAGGGGCCTGGGAGGGAGCATGGCCAGGACAGCTGACCCCAACTGGCCCAAGGGATATTCCAGACCACAGGATGTGATGCCCAGCAGATAAACTAGGCTAGGGGGGCTGAGTGCTGCTGGGAGATGGGCTGGGCATCAGTCAGCAGGCAGTAAACCAGATGTGTTGTGTATACTTGTTTCTTATGGCTTTTATTCCTTACTCTCTCTCTCTTTTTTAAAGCTCTCTTCTTCTTCTTTCTTCTTTTATCTTTTTCTTTCTTCTTCTTTCTTCTTCTTTCTTCTTCTTCCTTCTTCTTTCTTCTTCTTCCTTCTTCTTCCTTCTTCTTTCTTCTTCTCCTTCATAATTATTATTATTATTGTAACTGTTCTTGTCTCAACCTATGGTTTCTACCTTTTTTCTGATTCTCCCAACCATCCCACCAGAGAGGAGCTTGTGATTGAGCAGCTGCGTGATATGTGGTGGCTGAGAATTACCTCTGGTGTTTTTAGAGGAGGGTCATTTCTGGTTGCAAATCAAAGCAGTAAATTTTGATGAATCCAATCAAGTGCTATTCTATATTATTTATATTCTTTATATTATAGGAAAATGTCATAGCAAAAACATCTTTGAAATCATACTGGAGAATGCTGGGGGTGAACACATGTTTATCTTATATGTTAAAATATAGCTAAATTTTGCACGTTGGTATATAGTGAAGAAAATAGGCTACTGAGTTGATTTTTTTTTTCCTTTGGGAAAGTTATGAGGAAGAAAAAGGAGTAGGACACTTGTCACCTTGTTCCAACTAATTTGAAAACTCAGTAAGATATTTTGCCATTTTTATTAACCATGGGACAATGTCCATGGTTAAAGGTGTCATCTGCAAGATACAGTAATTTGCCTATCCTGTATATTCTAGTTCAGTTCTACTCCACATTTTTTCTTCTACTTTAATCTTCAAAACTTTGGTGTAATTTGAGAGCCCAGCTTAGATGGATGGCATTCATTGAAAGATGATCATAGTATCTAGTAAATGCCTGATTACACATTGGACATCAATATTTTTCCTTAAAAAGTATTGACATACCATTAATTGTGATTGTAATTCTTGTGTCATGCCCTTACAAGTAATATATTTGGATTCCAAGTGCCAAATAACTTATTAAATTTTTTGTATGGAAAATATTTAGCACTCTAGAGAAAGTTAGAACTAGATTACCCCTCTGTAAATCTGGTGTTAGTTCTTTCTATAAAATGGAGCTGTTTAAGGAATATCACTAGTCTTGGAGTCTGCTCTATCTCTTTTTAGTGCAAGTAGGGAAGAAAATGGAAAGCCAAACACCAAATTTGTGTACACATTTGATGTTTTCAAAATTTGTACTTACTGAAACCACTAATCAGAGTTGATTGTCCTTAACTTAAAAATGCTTAGCTAATATCCATTCAGGACTCAGCCTTGAATGGATGGCTCAGCCTGGTATTAAAGCACAAAAGAGGGTTCACAAAGAGCCACATTTCCTCTCCTGCAGTTGTACTGTGTGTATTTTCGTTTCCATCAAACTTCTTACAATTGAGACAGAAAATCTAGTTATGCTATCAGCGTTAGCCTGACCTCCACTAAGTAATCCATGTGGTTTCCATATGGTGGCAAGCTTACCCTGCAGAAAGCAAATGGGTGTAGTGGCAGTGCACACGCTGTGCTTCAAAGACTCACCCTAAAAAAGGTCCCTGCCAGTTGCCACTGAGATGATCCGCTGCTGCTGCCAACCGAATATCCTGATTTAAAGTACCCTTGCAGCCACAGTCCAAAAACTAAGAAATGCAGTATGGTTCTTAGATGCTTAGATAGCCCCTGACTATAAATAAAGCTGTCTTTTAGAAAAGCAAATCATTCTTAGCCTTAGGATTAGGTCTATAATACAAGAAGCATATGTTAATGGCACAGACCTTACAGCAGAGAAAAAAAAAGCAAGAGTCTGAACAAGGAATGTGGTTTTCTAGTCTTGCTCAGTGGAGGTATAAACCAATTAAAAATTAATATATTGTGTGCATAACAATAAGAGATTATTGTGCATATGAGTTGTGCTTCAGAACTGTAGGCACACTGCTTACTATATTTCACCTCAACCTGTTTAAAAGAGAGATGCAAGTGATAGGTGATGGGCTGGCATGCACACCATATGCTGAGATATGGTGGAGCAAGTGCCAGACAGCCCTTGGCCAAGCATGCAGTCCCTTTTTTTTTCACTACAAGCAGCCCATTATATGCAGAATCTGTCTGAATTCCACTATATAGACAAGGAAGACTTTGAAATTACACCGATAGAAAACTTATTTGCATTTAATTTATCTCTATTTCTTATGAAATTCTAATAAATACAGATAACATTTCTTATTTCAAACTAATTATGCTAAAACACTCGCACACTTTTAGAAAATCAAGTTCACCTTTTGCCAATAGCAATCACAGATAGATTGCCTCCAACTTGTGACTAAATCTTGAAAAGTGTTTTGACAACGCAGAGTGTCTCTAATTGTCCTGTAAAGAGAACATGGGGACTGTGCCAACAATCCCTTGTTTTCCACTTCACCAGTATCTGGTGTCGCACTCACTCATTATCTACACAGCAGCTGTAACAATAGCAGCCTTTCTAGACAATTGCATCGTTGCAGGTCTACAAGGAAACTGAAAGTTGTCACTTTATTCAAAAAATCTTCATAGGTCTTGGCTCAAAAGAAGATTTGCTATTTTGATGAACTTATTCTCTGTTTCCATGAAAAAGACATGACCAAACTAGAACAGTCCTCCAAACACGCAAGAATTCTGTAAAGTACCACATCCAGCATTTAAGGCTTTTTTTTAACTTTTTTTTTTTTGTAACCAGCAAATTGTTTCCTTGATGTGGAAAAAGAGCCATTACAAGTAAATGTATAATAAGGCATTTATTTTAGGTCTATTTTGTTGCTGTTTGTGTAACAGAGGAATGTTCCATCACAGAGTTTCAAAGATGACACAACTGCCTTGGATAAACATTTGAGATTTTACCAAAGTATTTGGTTCTATGATTGTTATTCTTTTACAGAATTTACAAATGTAAATGAACATATTGGCAGCCTGCCACTGTGGTACAATAACACAGTATAACTGCTGCAGCTCCCTCCTCTCCTAGGAGGAAATCAGTGTTTGTTATGTGGTAGATGGCATTTAAATGTGCTCAGGTGGTTCATAGAGTATCAGCTGAAATAAATATGCGATCTGAAATTGGAAAAAGACTTTAAAACATTAGACTACCTACCTAAAGGAAGAAAAATTAAGTTAGCATATAGTTATCAAGATAAGCATAGTGAGAAAAGTGCATTTTACCTTGTAAGCATCAATAAGTAAATTAAATTATTCTCTTGCAGTTTTATTCCCATTCATTTCCAAAATCTTAACTTCAGTTAGCATGTAGGCCTTGTAAGGATTAGATGCACTTGATCTGGGCTTGATTTTGTATTTTGAAACTGCCTCATCCTGCAGTGCGTCACTGGGTGAGAGAAAGCAGCCCTCTTGGAAGCAAAGACTCCGTCGCAATCACAGAGCAACACGAGGCTTTAAAGAAAGGCTCAGGATTAGCGTCAAGAGCAGCACTAGCCTCTAATTATGATTTTTAGGCACAAACAAGTTTTGTGTTGATTTTTAGTTGGCACAGGCAGAAGCCCTGACAACAGGAGGGTTTCCTTCTCTCTTTGCACTCTTTGCACACAACACTTATTTCTGCATTGGGCTGCTTCCCACAGAATCTTTTTTTAATGAATAAAATTTGCAGTTTATGGAACTGAACTGAGAACCTGAAAAACATTAAAAAATGTTTTGTTTTGTTTTGTTTTTTGAGATCATGTTCATGTTCACCCAAATCTGGCTTGGTGTGTGGTGATGTGAATGTTTCAACTAGCAAAAGGCAGGGCTCCTTGATGTAGTTAGTAAATAACTAGAAAGCTTCAAGGAGCAGGACTAAGCCTCTGGCTTGTATTACCAATTTCTGTTTAATACCAGTTTAACAAGTAAAAAGTGGCTCCTCTTCTGCTTGTCATACCCAGCTTGTTAAACTTCTCACATAGCTCTCTTACAGCTTTCCATTCAAATTCAAGACTGGAACCACAGTACTTTAAAATGTTTGTAAATGGCTCTCATGCTTTACCAACCTCCCTTCTTTCTGCTTGAGCCTGAGGTAATGAGTTTAGGTGCTTGCAACTGCTGCATTGTGGTTGTGGACTCTCATCTGCTTTGTTGCTGGCTTAAAATACCTTATTGTTGTAATCTCTTAATAGCCAGTCATCAAACCTGCCAACTACTCATTTAGGGGTAGGAGGAAGAGGCAAGAATGTTACCTTCATGCACACTAGGATTTATGTCCAATTCCTTGTTTCTCATCACTGCTTGAACTGTGAACTGTATATGTGTAAAAATTAGCAATAAACAACACAACTCCTGACATGTCTTGTAAGCATTTGAAAACTGGTAACAGAACAGTATGCTGGGACAGAATGGAAAATATAACTCCAAAACCTTGCCTGGCATTCTCCTGCCTCCAAATGCATAGGAGAGAGCCTTTTCCAGAGAAAGATCTGTCATAGCTTTGAAGCTTGGCTTTGGTTGAAAATATAGTAAGGCAAGTATTTTCTTCATCCTTGCTTCTGAAAAACTTCCTAGTAAAGAAAAAAATTAATAAAGCTGTCTTTTTTATTATACCATGGGCATTTAGGTGGCAGCCATAGCCTTGAGATATTAAATCAACATGTTTTGTGGAACCCTAGGCAATTCAAAAGTCATAATGGAGTATGACTTACAAGAGAACTAAGCAGTCTTGCCCTAAATGACTAGATATCTCTATTTCAGAATTGATGTAACCCCTGCACTTTGGCTAGGGAATACTGCAGATGCTGGAATAATGGTTCACCATTATTCCTTTGTTTCATACCAGAAAGCAAAATCATAGCAAAGAAAAAATTGACCTGCTCATGTGTTTTTAGAACAGCTATGTCCAATGAAATGAAAATGAAAGACTATTTTCATAGCTTCTCACATTTCTTGCTAAGCGAGGACCAGTACATTACATTTAAATTTTAAGAAATATGTAAGGCACAGTTAAGTATAACTATAACACTTTTCAGAGAGAGTTATTATTTTTATACACATTGTTTCTTTATCTACTCTGGCTGGGAGCACAGTAATCAGATGACACTCTTGGTGAAGAAGCTCAGAGAACATGATGGAAGCTCTAAGAGAAACATGGATCCTCTCTCCTGCATAGTGGAGGCATAAAACTGCTTGGAAAAGTATGTTTGGAGAAACAGGAAAGGGAAATGGGAATATTTTCATGAATATGGGTGAATACTGGATCAACTTGCTTTCTAGCAGCAGACACACAAAAATCCCAGATTAAAATCCTACACCCTCGTCCTTTTCAGGAATTTTAATTAACGGGGCCTAGAATAGAGAGGAAGAAAAGGGTCTCATCTCTGAGCTTCCAGACCAAGGAGAAATTCCCTCTGCATCACATGGAGGTAAATGCTTTTCTCATGAATCTTCTCATTACCAAATTAATATTCTTGTTGTTCTTCAGTGGAAAATACTCGGACTGCTGGAGCTCTTCTGTTCTTGTGTTTGCACTAAGGCTCTTCT
>NW_005054325.1:1839275-1861914 GCF_000277835.1 Geospiza fortis | reverse complement strand
TTCCCTCCTAATTTTTAAAAAGGTGTCAGTATTCACACCGACTGCAAGCATTGGTCTTGTTTTTAATTGTCATTTCAATAGAGAAATCCATATAAGAAAATACAGGTAAAGCAGAGGATGTTTTGATATTGGTGCTTGCTGTTGTCAAATAGATTTCTGGGAGCTACAGGGTAGAATATAGCAGGAAGCATCTGTTTTTAGTACTGTTGAAAAGTGTTTAATAATATACAATTGTTATAATTTAAAAAGATTTAGTACTTAAACTGTATAGTTAAAGATGTCCCTGTTCGTAGTAAGAGGGTTGGACTAAGAGACCTTTTAAAGCCCTTTCCAACCCAAACTATTGCATGATTGTATATAAGGTTTTGTTTCATATTTATAATCAACACATACCATTAGACATGCCCTCAAATAAAAAACGGCTTTCCCTTTAGAAGAGTAAAAGAAGGTCATTAGAAGGAATTAGTATTTGTTACTAGAATCAAAGAAGCAGCAGAATATTTTGCTCAAAAAGAACAGGAAAAAACCAAACTATTTCTAATGACAACTTGGTTTATTAGTGTAGTTTTATTTTGTTTCTTTAAAGAAAAAATAAATTCTTCCCATTTTGCTTGTCATGATATTTCAGTTATTTTTTGCATGAAAAGGCAAATATCCTTTTCATGGGACATGACATTGAGAAGCTTAACTTCTTAAGTTGTCATATTGCAATATGTGCAAGGTCTTTGAAGCTATATTTCTTGTTGTTGGAATTCACTGTTTTATTGAATAAGTCTCAAAACACTTGTAAGTACCTGATTTCTTGTTTATTTTTACAACAGCTAAAATTATTCATTAGGCATCAAAAGCATATTAAAATATTAATTCAGTTTATGAGATGCATTTTTAAATAGTTTGTCTGATGATGTTCTTAAATTCCAAAACAAATTATACTTCGAGTCACAACATTGATGTCCAGTGTAAGTTTCTATTAGAAGATTTCTGGGTTTAGTATACTGGATAGCCTCAACAGAAATCATGTGTGCTTTCCTACAAGAAAAGGAGACAAAAATTGACAGACCACCCTACTTTACAGAAGACTAAAAAAATGCTGGAAAGATGCAATTCTGGGAAAAATTAAAAATTAACTGTATTTACTGTACATATAAAGTGTTGAAGCATATGCACTTGTTAGCTGCTTGCTAGGTAGTATGATTGCTTCTGAGTGTATTTTTTTATACACTCTCCCGAATGGCTCTGCAGAGATATAGATATAAAGCTACTATGAGACTCAACTGTCCACTGAAGCATCATGTTCCCCAGACTTCAATGTCTTGTATGTCAGTGGGGTATAGGGGCAAAGGGAAGGAATTTTCTCAGAGTGGTTTTACTGGGAAACTGAGAAGTCAACTATGTGGCAGGGAGAGCAGAAAAAAACAAGACATGAATGGTTTCTCCTTACTACCCTATTTTTAATTAGGTACTTGCCCT
Source organism: Geospiza fortis (assembly GCF_000277835.1). NCBI lineage: Eukaryota > Metazoa > Chordata > Aves > Passeriformes > Thraupidae > Geospiza > Geospiza fortis. The sequence continues at coordinate 1,860,444 of NW_005054325.1, read as the reverse complement.
TCTGGAGAGGTGTGGAACAATTAATGGTCCTGGATCAAGATCTGAGAACTTCAAGGGAAGTTCCTGTCTATACTGACTGTCCTAAGCAAGGCAAGCTGCTTGGTGTTCTGCTGTGAGTGAACTTACTTAATTTTAAGTGAGTGAAAGCTCTCTCAGTAATACTGGGTCCCTTCTTTGGTAAAAACCCCTGAAAAGAGCTGAATGGAAAACAAATTTCCTTCATGCAGAAAAAGAAAATAGAAGGCACATATTTCTGACAGGACAGTTTTGGGGAAGATAAAAATGGCATTTGGCTGGCTGGTTTTCCATCAGTGGGTAGACTGTCTGCCTCTTCAGCTTCCCAGGACACTCACCCTGCCAGTCTCCTGTCAGCCAGGCAGAGTGAGAATCAGATTGACTGTGTGAAGGAGTGGGGATCTTATTGCTTGGGAAGCCACAATGGATGAGGAGCTGCTCTGGCTTCTCAGCTTCCACCATGGGAAGACATAGAGTCAGGATTCACAGAGTTAATGAAAAAAAAAAAAAAGAGAAAAGTAGGGTTAAATGTTGCTTGTAACCAAAACCCAAAAAATTCTTCTCCCCAAAGATTTCCAGCTAAGACTCCCTGAATAATGAAAAAAAACCCCACATGTAGATGCTTTGTCAAGTAGTAAATAGCAGAAGTCAATATATTGAGAATTTTTAACTTTAGGGTGGTTCCATGATAAGGGTGATGCTGTAGTATAAATAGTCAGGTAAGCCAGACATGCCCAATAATTTTATTATCTAAAAGTAAATGGAGACTTCTATTCTGTTAAAATGAGTTTTCTCAAGGGGACCTGTATCATTCAGAGCAGAAAAGGAAGTAATAGAATTCTTTAAGTGATGGGGGGAAAACTTTATTGAATGTACATAACAGCAAAAAAAAAGTCATTCTCATAGGTCTATTAGAGTACATTCAGACTCTTAGAAAATCACAACTATTGACAGACTTAGAAGACAAAAGATCTGTATAGAAAAAAAACCTGCTCTAATTATTGGATAGCTTGCAATTAGAGAAAAGCAAAATCAAACTGTTCATTGATAGGTAGTGAGCAAATATAGAATGAGATGTTCTGGAAATATTGTTCTACTGATTTCAGAAACTGTAAAATACGAGTTTCATTGATAACATGAAGCAATTTTTGTTGAAGATTATTTTTGTTGAAGAGGATTTGTCAAAAGCAGCTGTTTTGTCTTCATTTTACATCATGAAAGAAGGAAGGTGTAGTGTCATAGTATCTGAAGTGATATAACGAAATGATCTAATGACAGTAATTTGTCTACTGCTACATTTATATTACACTATAGATACAAAGTTTGGCCATTAGGCAGTTTCTGCATCAAGCAGACATTGAAGTTTTCAATCACAGCAAACACAGTCATGATAGGCCTTAAAAAGTAGCTCTGTTAAAGCAATGCTATTTGTAGCATTAGAATGCAGTTGTATGTTCAACTTCACAGTTGCCACTAATTCTATATCATGAATCCTAGCTGAAAAATACCGGTGTATCTTTCTATAGTAAATTTTAAGAGCACACAAACCATGAGATGCATTTTTAGCTCCTGGAGAACTACAGTCACTTGAAGAGACCCACATCAGATGACACAAAATATGGATTTGGTCCTGTGTTAAAAAAAAGCCCTAGACACCAAACTGTACTGAGAGATAGTCCTTGGGGCTCTAAGAGTCACTTGGATGTTTGGACTGAAAGTGTAACAAAAGTTTTCTTGATGCTTATCTGTATTTTGGACTTCCTTCTAACCCTTAAAAACAATAACCCACACATTAGGGTCATGCAGCTTTAGTGAATCCAAAGCGGTTTGCAGTGGCGTTACGTTTTGCAATGCAGATTTGTCTTTAACTTGGATTGTCCTGGAGTGGGAGGAGAGGATGGTCCATCAGAAAATGGTTAGTTGGTGATTTTCTGCCTTATGAAGGCAGTCTGTGCAGTGTGGAGTCCAGGGAAACCAACTTGTTTGCTGCCCAGGCATAAAGTCCTTCAGCAAGTGAGATTGAGCCATATATTCAAACAAACACAAGCCAGCACTTCACTTAATGTGTTTGTTAGATTTCTCCTCCTTTAGCCAGCACTACTGTAGTCTTTAAACAGTGTGACAGAAGTACACTTCCACTTCAGTTAATGGATTTATCAAATACCTTATTTCATGCTTTCTGCTTTTGATTTATGAATTTTGATCCCAGAGACAAGGACCCTGTGAGTATTGATTGCGGAAAATGTCAGACTAACAGAAGTTAATTTCGCTTGTACATGTGGAAGTCTGTGATTCCCTGACAGCGCTGTCTGTGGAGAACGGGCTGTCACCCAGCCCAAGCGACACCACAGCAGCCAGCCCCTCCACCCTGAGCACTGCCATGAAAGAGGATGTGGGACTGGCAAAGGGGTCAAAGAAAAGGATGCCTGGAGTCAGGGCAGGGGAGGAGGGGGTGTGCTGCTATGGATCCTGTCCCTCTGTGACTCCCTGCACATGATTGCAAGGCACCTGCTGGGATTATGAAATGTAACCCTGCCAGTGCCATAAGTAGTCGGAGACACTTCATTTATCAATTAGCTTTCTTTGCAAATTATAAGCATTTCTTTATGTCAATTGGCAGAAGCAAAATGTCACTTCCACAGTGGGGCACTTTCGTGATAGGAAGTAGAAGATTTTTACTTGGTCTTTGTACCTCTTGCATTTGAGAAGTGATTAAAAACTTCAAACATCCTGCTATGTTTTAATTTTGAAAGAACATGTTATCTCAGATGGCAGAAAAACAGGGAATAAACTCTGGATGCTAGATGAAAATTAATAAATGTTACCAGGTCTTGTTTCTTCACTAAAAAAAAGAGATTCTCACTAGACATTCACTTTGACAAGGGTGAAAATATGCCCACTGAGTTAAGCTGAAATAGGTTAAGCATTTGTTTTAGCCCTGTAATCTGCTTTTTTATTGACAATTTTCACTGGACTTTCATCTGGCACTTTTTGACTAGGATAAATATCACAGAAAAGTAAGCCACATTGGTTTTTTTGCTGATTTTTATCTTAAAATTAGATTAAAAGTACATATGTAGGATGAAATGCTAGAAAAGCACAATAATGTAGGATGAAATGCTAGAAGCTATGAAATGGTTAAACTCTCTATGCAAAGTTAAACGCTAAAGTTACAATTAAAAAGTGTTCAAAATTATACGTGCAGACATATACAGATAGCTGAACACAGACACAAAAATAGTCTTATGGCTGGAACTACTAAAGGAGTGGAGAATAATCTGTGCTTCCCCTAGAGAAATATCTTTATTCTTTCCCACTTGAAAGACTAATGTCACTCTAGATATTTGAAGAGTTTTGAATAAATAATGGTGTGAAAGGGATATAGAGGGAAAAGGTGGAAAAAAGAGATTGTATCACTTTAGTTTCACTTTAAAAGACAAAGCATGGGCTCAGGGCACTGAGGGCATGCTGGTTAATGTGAAGGCAACATAAAGAGGTAAAATGCAAAAAGGAATTTTGTGCTTATGACCATGGGAGGAGGGGAGAGCAAAGTCCTATGGGTTTCTCTCCTTAATCACCATACTTGAAAACAGAGAATGTTAGGTTACATAATGACAGTAATATTTTTTTAAACAAGACTTTTTAAGGAAATAGCATGGAATTTATTTTTATTTTCTAAATCTGGACTGGGAAATATTAGGGAAGTCGCCTAGGTTTCATCTTTAGATATTTCAAGAGAAATAAGGCCAAGTGTTCTTTACTATTCAAATCTGAAAAAGATATTATTAGAATGCAGATCAACTCCCAGTCAAAAGGTCTTTACCATAGAATATACCTATGCTGCTCTTTGCCTTTGAGAGAGTCGAGTTTATCCACACCTGGAAGAGGACAAACAGATCATCATGAAAGGATTGTTTATAGAAGGGAGGATCAGAATGGAGGCTGCACGCCAACCACACCACAGTAAAATATGTACCTCTTCAAAGACCTCCACTTGTACTCCCCTTGAACAGAAGCTGCAAGGCTCCAGACAAAACTATGTCAAGATAGAAAAAATAAAATCTGTACATGTTGTACATAGATGCAGGTAGGGACATGTATGGATCACACACTTACATGTATACATATAAACACCTCAGTGTGTCTGGATGTTAAACCTAATTTCAGAAAATTTTTCTTTTTTGGTTGATTCTTTCTCTTGCCCTTTCCTTTCCTTTCCTTTCCTTTCCTTTCCTTTCCTTTCCTTTCCTTTCCTTTCCTTTCCTTTCCTTTCCTTTCCTTTCCTTTTTCTTTCTTTCTTTCTTTCTTTCTTTCTTTCTTTCTTTCTTTCTTTCTTTCTTTCTTTCTTTCTTTCTTTCTTTCTTTCTTTCTTTCTTTCTTTCTTTCTTTCTTTCTTTCTCTCTCACTCTCTCGCTCTCCTTCCTTATTTTCTTTATCGCTCTTTTTCTGTCTTTATTTTTTTTATAGGGTTGATAATCATTGATAGCAATTTGTTTAGTTAAATATCTCTATGGTGGAGCAGGCTGTATCATCACTTGTTCAGCTGTTTCAACTGCACTTACACCACTCACATCCAGTCCATGGGGTTTTGCTTGAGACTTTGATTAAAAAATGTCATCAGACATACAACTTTTCTATGTAACAAGGAAAGCAAAACAATTTTTTTAGTTTTTTGGAAATATTAAAGATATAAAGGTAATACATAAAGAAGCAGGGGCTTTTTTTGATATAAAAGTTATGTATTTAATGAGGCACATTAATTCTATGTTTTTTTACTAGAAGGGCAGAATTGCATACGGCCATTTACATGTGCAATTTAAAGTCATATATACATGTTATCCTTTAACAGCAGTTTGACAAAATCATAGAGCCTTTGTTTAATGGAAAGGAAAATGCAAACAAATACTCTATTTCCTACATAAATACACAAAATCAACTGCTTAGGAGCATGTCAAAAATATATTAATGTATTGCATATGGTTATATCACAATCATGCATTTAAGTCTGAATCCCTAAACACATGTGCACAGCTGCATGTGTCCAAATTTACATAGTATGTCTAAACCAGGCATCAAGGAATTAAAGAGAAGTGAAAATGTGCAAAAAATATTTTTTTCCACATCAAGCCATGATACATACTGAATATAGAACTTATATTTAAAGAAAGAATAAAATTGCAATATTATATTCAATTTTCTGTTAATGCCTTAGCTAGATGGTTCCAAAGAATAATATAAATGTTTTCAGCTATAATATAAATCACTCCTAAAAATTACTTTATCAGTACTGTTCTGAAAAGGTAAGGCAATATGGCTTAACAAACACAAGAACTGTAAAGTGTATATTCCATTAAAATATTTCTCTCGTTTTATAAGAATGCCCACAAAGACAATGTGAAATGCCCACAAAGACAAAACCTAAGCATATTTTCAATGTGAAAGTAAATATTATCTTCAATAGTTCCAACCATTGCATTGTTTTCTTTCGTAGATACAATTCTTCTTCAGGAAAAAAAGGCCTGGTTTCTTAGCTGTTAATTGCTCTTTAATAAACGTTGTTCATGGAAATCCCCTTGGTGTAGGCATTGAATGCAGACAAAGCATAAGGAAAGTGGTATTGTCAGAGGTGCCTGAACAATTATGAATATTGTTAGATATCTTGCATTTTGCAAACCTGTCATTATTTGACACATACTCTGTCTGAAACAGAAACATATTTTAATATTAACAGCACCAAAAGCACCACCACAAATCCCAGTCTTCCCCAAGGACTTCTTCATGGGAACCTGGATAACAATGACCTGCTGAGACAATGTTTTCTTTTTTCCTTTAACTGTGAAGCTTTCCATAGTGGTGGCAATTTGAAAGCATGGCTCTTGTTGGGCACTATATCTTTTTTTTTTTTCCAGTTAAAGGAGGGGTTTAACTTTACATCATTTGCAAGAAGAGAAAGGAAGAGACTAGCTACTTTGTTTTAAGAAACAATGTACATGATGTCTGCATCTGGGAAGATGCAGCATAATGTATTGAGTCTGTTACAGGTAACTTATGTAGTTAGAAAAATATTTGGTTTTAAACAGTTTTAAATATGTTGTGATTTTCTGTTTTAAGAAGACTTGCATAGGTAAATTGTTACTGTAATGGAAATATGATATAAACAAGCCTACTAATACTATGTAAAGAATTCTCTAAATATTAACAGATATGGATTGTGTGATTGTGGGGTGTTATTTAAAACTTTGCTGGCAGTAAGGAGAAGTGGCCAGTGAAATCAACTCTACTTGTCTGTCATGGTATCATCTTAAATCCATCCTAAGGAAACCTGTACAGCACTGGTCTTGTTCATCATTTTGTTCTGTGGAAATAAATGTTTATAGTTTTGAATATTTTTTTCTGTAAAGTGACACACATAAATGGCATTAAGAATGCTGTTTACAAGGTATGGGTCTTTTTCTGCAGTCCTTCTTCTAAAAGCAGAGATTCCCTATACCTCTAATATGTAAGCATTTAAGAGGCTTAAAATATATATCTAATACAATCCAGTAGGTCTAAAATGAATATCCATTGTCTTGAGTTTAAATCTAATAATTTTGGATTTACTGCAATAGCCTGCTTTATTTACTGCATTAGCAATAGTATAGCCCTACTGTGATGCTGCTGTAATTGTAATTATGTGGAGATGTTTGAATTATTTTTTAGTAGTCTTCCAATTAATTTTTCTTTTTGCTTTCTCAAATAATCAAAAATGCTGACAAATTCAGAAAGATGCTTGCACAAAAATCTATTTTCCTCAGATATATTTTATGTCAACCCTTAAATGCATTTTTTTTAGAGAAGCTCCTTGGAAAAAGTTGAATTTGAGATGCTGCTTAATGCTTAATTTTATTTCTGTTGAAAAAATGAGTTAAAGAAATGCCCTTGCTTCAGAATGCAATTTCTTCCAAATGAGGTGTGAGAGGGGAGAAATTTTATCTTTGGAATGCAGGATGAGAATCTGAATTTGAAAGCAACCCTGTCTAAAATAATAATTTCATTTGAAAAGAATTTCTTTGACATTTTTGAAGTAGTTTAGGGCTTGCATTTTGTTCCTTCTGATTGAAGGAAAACTGGATGAGTAGCAGGCCTAAAACTCTGATCCCAAGCCCCCTCACACTCAGGTGGGATACTCTCTTAATTTGAGTTCTAATGTACGCATGTAGAAGTTAAGCAGCCTTATCTTATACTTTATTCATTGATTTTGAGACTAGAATTTTAACTTAACGAGTAGAAAGCATCAGAAAAGCCTATTGCTAGAGAGATTTAAAAGTAGCATGTTTGAGTGTATTTAATATTTATTTCATAAGACAAGTACAATGGAATTATTCACTAGAATGTTTCTCAGGTTACACATGATTTTTTACGATGGTTTAATGCTTGTAAATATTGCGACCATCTCAGACTCACGCTGGTAAATCTAGATCTGTCTGGAAAGCAGCACTCTTTCTAAACTTGCTTAAATATTCAGCTCTTTATTAAAGCCCCTTAGAGTTTTTGTGTCTGTGATTTACCACTGTTTTAAATATGCTGTGGGTACACGGCAGGCTGAAGACACAACTATCTTTGGTCTGCTCTCCTCAGTGCAGGAGTTGTTTTCCCCATTCCCTGGCAACAGGGAGCAGATAATGCCCCGGTCCCAAGCACAATGCCGTGTTGTTTGCCCAGCTCCTGTCTCCTTCTCCCCTTTTCCTAGATGCTGGTGTGGTGGGTATGGCTACCAGGCCCCACCAGCTGGCATATCGGTGCAGACATAATTGCTCCTGAATGGTGTGGGGAGAGAGCAGTGAGGGAAGAAATACAACAGATAACAAGCAAAGGAAAAAAGTAGCACTGTAAACAAGCAGCATATTTTTTCCCCCTCCTCAGAGCAAGCTTTTGTGACTGCAGGCAGTATCTATGTGCAGCCTGACTTCTAATCCATATCGCAAACAGCTTCCAGATGCCTGAATCCCCACCACTATTCTGGCATCCCTACCCTACACAGATGCCTGTCTATGAGGGGGGTCTATAAGTAAAATTGGGTGTATTTTACTAATCATTCATTTCCAATCTTCCTGAAGGGGAACTTTTATTAATAAACTCTTTTCATCTGTCTCTTTGATTAGGAAGAAGATAATCGCTTAGTCATGTGAAAAGGGGGAAAAAAAAAAGATTGCTGGGGGGTCGTCTTTTCTAACATGTGCTTGAGTGGAAGGAAACAAATAAAAACCACAGAACAATGCGGGTACTAAATGGTTCCAGTTGAGCTTGAGTGGTGGAGGGGAGTTTGAATAGAAACCGTGGCGGCTGGGCTGGCCTCCCAAGGCAAGCAGAACTAATTCCCCTGATCCCAGCGTCCCTGCAGGCAGCAGGCACGGCACAACCGGCAGGTGCGCCAGCCCGGGGAGGGTGGGCAGGGACAGGGCCTGGCACCCACCCCGCAGGGAAGGGGTGGCTCCCTGCAGGGGGCACGGTTCTCTCTACAGGTTGTAAAGTCGGTGAGAAGTGAATTTCAAGATTTTGCTCTGTGCTGTGCTTAATTCTCAATATATCTTCCCTTGTTGCTCGGCTCAGGTTACCACACTCAGGCTTACTGCTGTGCTAAATCTTGGGCTTTTCTGTCTAAGAAAATGTATGCTGTCTGGTGACCACCAGCACTTAATTACAACAGATAGGCTGGAGAGATAGTTTCACTCTAGGTGAGTTTGTCTTCCAAACTATGCTGTGCTTCTATTTAAGCTGGGTCCTGGGTTTGGCCCACGTTCAAGAGCTGATTTTTAAGAATGTAATATTCTAATTTTAATAGATTGGTGAATTCGTGCTGTCAGTTGGCATCAACATGTATCATCCCACTGAGTCACCTGGAGCCCAGAGACTGATGGAGTGTATTATTCACATAGGTTATAGTGTATTTAATTCAGTCACACCCATTCTGACTCACTGAAAGGTCTGAATAACATTTCTTTCTCCTTTCCACTCTTATTTTTCACTTACCTTGCCAAAACCTAATTTGCATAGTTGAAAAAATGTCAATTTTTATTAATGTATTTTTATTTCCATACTCTCCATATTTTCCAATACTAAGATCTCCAGAACAATTTTATGGAATGCTTTAGGCTCTGAGATCACGGCAGTTAATGTAGACTTTCACAATGATTTCTATACTCCAAAATGTAAATGTTAAGCAAAATTGTCACTTTATTACATATGTTCTGTAACATTGCATTTAGGTTTTCTATTCTCCATCATCATGGTAGTTATTAATTCTGTTTTTATTTCTAGGAACAAACCAGAAAGAATGGAAACTTCAGTAATGAATTTCACACTGCTTTGAGGAAGATATTAGTTATCTATTACTTCAACATATCTAACCAGAAACTTAAAAATTTGTGATGTTTCGCTGTTCTGGAGGTGGTAGGCTTTATATAAAACTTGTGCTGGCATTAAAACAAATAATCAATGGGTTTTTTTAAAGCAGGAATTTAACAACGCTTGACTTTTTCCTCGGATCTTTTACTTTAGAAATCTGTAAATAGGAAAGGACTTTTACTTGCAAATTTTATGAAGAGTGAATGTCTCACTTATTGCCAAAGAGGAAAACTGAAGAAAATAGAATGTAAACCTGAAGAGTCACTCAATTAAAAGGGAACCTGAGATCTTCTGTTATTTTTATATGAGAAAGGTATTTGTAGATACAGAAGACAGCAAAAATAACCTCTGGCTTGCATGGTTGCCTGAACTGCCATGCTGCAAGCAGGCTGAACAAATGTGGATGTAGCCTGAGCTGAACATGGTTCCTCTCTCCCCAACCCTTGTATGATGGTTCTCACTGCTGGGAGGTATGGAAAGTGTCCCCAAAAGGTGCCCAGTGGCAGTGAGTTACATAACATCCAACAGCTTGTGGTGCTTTTGGACCATCCATTACACAGTGGTTGTTTGTGACAGCTATATTTCAAGGACTCCTTGGAAGAAATCAGCTGATCCCAAGGTATGAGTTGGAAAGGAGACATCCTGTGATCTAGAGTGAGATGTGAAGAGTGCTCCTTAATGGACTAAGTAAAAACTATCATTTAAGCTCCTGATGGTCATAACCTGAATAAGGGTATTTGTCCTTATTGTTTTCTTTCCAATTCTGTTCAGGTTATTGTTTCAGACTACTGAGTATTATATATCTCTTTGTGAATGCTGATTTTTGGTTGTACCAGCATTCCTGTGTTCTCCAGCTTTAATCCATAGCTATCTGCAGCAAGAGTAGAGGAGTGGAGTATGAAATACAAAATGAGGGTTTAGTGCAATAATGGCATCATTGTCTAAGTCATATTATGTCTACCTGTTCAGTCCTGTTCCTTCAGCATTGGAACTTGTCCCCAGCAAAAGGTCCAGCTCCTGCTTGCAGAGGGGCCAAAGGCCTGGTTACCTGTTCAAAGGAGAATTGTCGCCCTGTTTTTTTAAGTTCTTCTAAGCCTTCTGATGTTTACAGTCTTGTAACAATCTTTCTCATGTACTTTATGTAAATAACTTATTGTTTTACATTCTTTTATGGAGGAGGAGAAATTTGATGGATTGTTGGTTTGTTCAGTGTCATTGGAGAGGTAGCACTGTCATCCTCCAATCCACTGTCACTTTTAGAAATCTATAAATGTTGGAGTCAGAAATTAAACTGCCCTCTTTTTTACCTTGGAGAGTCCAGTGTCTGCGTCATTCTATTTCGTGTCCTAAAGCAACATAGCTAGTTTGGCAACCTGCAACTTTTACTAGTCAGAATTTTGGCAACTTCCAGTGTATTGGGGCTTGAATATGTGTAATATGGGCACACAGAGTAAAGTTGGTAATGGTATTGATTCAAGTTATGGCATGGAGGATAACACAGGATCAAGCTGCAGGGTGTAAAGGTCTGCTAATTGCCTAACTTTATATGTGCTTTATGTAATGTTTAATTTTCAGTGTAGGCAGGGCATGGTGTATGGAGAAGATTCTGTTTCTATGGCACTTCTGAATTCCCTGTGGATAGCAGTGAATGGTGTAGCTCATAAAACACTTGTGCATAAAAGAGGTTTGCTGTGTAAATTTACCAGATTGTGACAAATTTTCTTTGGCTGCGGAAAATACCCCAGGAAAGAGAGTATTTGGAGACCAAACCATGTCAAAACTATGGTGCATGTTGTGCCACAAAAAAAAAAGAGAAAAATCTAAAAAATTCATGGCTGATAAAGCTTTAGTCTAATGATGAGAAAGACATTATCCCCAAAATACAGGTGCCACTTCCCTGTCAGTACACAAGCAGTCATTTTCATTGTTTTAAATTTAACAGCATATGTATTCCCATGTGTGGGAAAAGGGTCCTGGTTAATTTTTGTATGCAATAAAAGGACCTTTGGGCATATTTTACCTGAATGCTTTTTGCTTTGTTTGAGAAAAAGAGCTCTCAATCAGAAAAGGAGGAGATTAACTTAGACTGCAGCACGGATGCTGGCCTTTTCAGTTAAATGCACTGCTGATAATAGGTATACCAGATCATGAATAATAATAGATTGTTCCTTTGCTTCTAAAGGTTCCTTCTTTTGAGTCTTTCTGAGGAAAAAGGAGATACTTTAAAGAGCAGTGTGAGATTTCAAGATAATATAAAGTTTTGAATGTATACTGAGTATCAGAAAAAAAATCAGCCTGTTACACTAAATGATGTTTTGTTAGCATCTGATTTTTGCTGCAAAGTGCAAAAGCTGTCGCCTTTGGTAAAATGGTTTTGGAGCTGAACTAAATAACATATATGCCAGTTTAGAGTAAAGAAGTTTTTCTTTATATTTGGGTGGAACGTCCTGCATCAGTTTCTGGCCATTTGTTCTTGTCCTGTTGCTTGACACCATGAAGAGCCTCAATCATCTTCTTGGCACCCCCCTTCAGATACTGATAGGCACAGATGAGATCCCCTCCTTCCTGGGGCTGAACAGGCCCAGCTCCCTCAGCCTTTCCTCATAAGAGGATGCTCCAGTCCCTTGATCATCTTTGTTGCCCTCCACTGGCCCCTCCACTGGACCCTCCATCCAACAGCCCCATGTCTCTCTTGTCCTGAGGAGTCCAGAACTGGACACAGCACTCCAGGTGTGCCTCACCAGGGCTGAGCAGGGGGGCAGGATGGCTTCCCTTGTCCTGCTGGCAATGCTTTTCCTAATGCACTCCAGAATCCCTTCGGCCTCTTTGGCCACCAGGGCACTGCTGGCTCATGGACAGCTTGTTGTGCACCAGGACCCCCAGGTCCTTCTCTGCAGAGCTGCTTTCCTTTGTGTTCAGCCTGTGTGGAGAGGACTTCTTCAATCCCATGCCTCTCTTCCACCAAGCATTGTTGTGATGTTTGACTGGCTCCAGATCTCTCCTTGGATAAACAAACTCCTGTTATTTAATGGAATTTGATTATTATAATTACAATTCACCTCCTCAATAACATCAAACTCTGTGGCAAACCAGAGCATGACTTTGAAACAGGGTTTTATTCTGTTTGGTAGGTTTTTTTAAGACAAACCTGCAGTTACAGTCCTTTTTTTGCTTTATTTAACCATAGTCTTGCTGTTATCACAGTATACTGCTCCTGCAAGTCAGTACTAAATTTTTATCCTATTTTAAGGTCTGTAATACACCAACTCTCACGGCATACTCATGAAGTCAATGGTTAACTGAAATTATCCTTCATAAATAAATGAGATTTTTAAATGTGAGGATTAAGAAATCTTTGCCAGGCCAGCAGTGATTCTCCACTTGGACAGTAGCTCAGACCTGTTGACACCCAAGCTTCTACTTATGCCATCAGACTATGCTGCCTTCTGACTGAAGAAGATGTTTCCCAATTAGATGTAAATTATACGGTTTTATATATTATGTTTAATTAAAGAATGAGCAAATAGTTGTGACAACTGGCAAGATGGTTATTTTGTACCATCTCAGGCTCAGCTACAGCTACAAAAGGGGCATGCAATCAGCAGTTGTCTTTAAAAAGAGCAGTTAGAATAAAATGATTAGTTTAATCAATTTAGACCTATTTTCCTAAACAAATGGAACTCCTAGAATTACTTGCTCTGTTCAGACTGGAAGAAGACTTTGTATGATAGAAAAGGAGAGGTTTCAAGTGTCATCTCTTTGTCTTGCAAAGAGGAAATAATTTCATATAATTAATATTTCCTTTAGATTTACCAACAAAATGTGCTTACCTGCACTCAGAAACACTAATTCACTGACACAAGTGTCATCTCATAGGAACAATTATTTTTGAGCTTTAAAGAAGATTTACATAGAAAGTATGCAAGACTTACTTCCTTTCCTGATTTACTTGTAGTTCACTAAGAACTACTTAGAACATAGGCTGGGATAGGAGGTTGAGAGGTCAGTTTAGCAGAAGCCACACAAAACTACCTACTGTCTTGATAAGAATAGTTTCCTTCTGCGTGCTTGTCATACAGCCATTTTTCACAGCGCATAAACAGTTGAACAGCATGTGAGTGACTCGGACTTGAAACGTGTTTCTGGAATTTGTTGAATTGCACACTATAATCACTTAATCTGCTCCAGGTCAGTTAGGATTTTCTAGTGCATAAATACACAGGCAGAAAACTCATTCCAAGACAAGCTTAAAGCAAAGTATAAGTGTGGCAGGTCCTATTAATTTCCTGTGAAAGCTATCCTTTATTTTTAAAATGCTATTTGTGTGTTTTGGGGTTTTTTTTAAGGAAAGATGTAATACCAGACTGCAGAGGTCTTCCATATAGCCTGGTGAAGTTGGTAAGAATCTTTCCACTTAAGCACACAACATTTGGACTGGGTCATGTTAACTGTAAGCTTCCACACACTTTCTCATGTGAAATTAGTTTCTCTCATTACATGTGAGACACTACTTTGTTGCATTTTAAAACTTGCAGTTGTTCATACATTTTGACTCAGATTCTTAAGCACGGAAAATACCTCACTGTTGAGCTTGAATGAAATTAGTTGCTTGATACATTGGCAATCTATTAATTTCAATTCTTTGAAATTTGTATACAGTACCACTATAGTGATACTCTTAATCAGCAATACACATATCCTTATCAGTGTGCTTTACATTACAGTGATAGATATTGATTGAGATGTGCTTAATGGATTATCGGATATTATCTCCTCTGCAATTTGTAAAGAATTAAGTTCATAATTTTCTGTTCTGGGATCACAGAAAATTTGATTTTCTCTAATAAGGTATGATTTATAACTGGAGTAGACAAATGATTAGTTTTCTCTAGTGTCTGAGGATTACATTTCTGAATGCAATTTGGACATATAGATCTAAAAGAATACAGATAAGAAAGAAATCAGATGTTCATAGAAATTGTGGCATTCAGAATCAATAGAAACCTAATAATTCTAAGTACCTCTTATGCTAAAATATAAAAGCTTTAGAGATAGCATTACCCAGCACACTGGTAATGTCTTGCCCAAGAAAATGGAATGCAACCCTGGCAGTCTATGGCTTAAATATTTCAAAGCTTAGTTGAGTTTTAAAGTAGGTTACCTAATGTATTAAAGTCTAACAGTCATATACGTTCATTTAACATGTAAAAAAATTAATTGAATGTCATTCATTGGCTTGTTATTTAAAGAGTTATTTGATGCATTTTCTCTTTTTATCACTGACTTCAGAGTTAGCCCTAAACTGTTGTCTAAATTCAGTTTGTCCTACATTTTAGTGATGAGTAATCATGTGGCACACATGGCACAACAAATTTAAGATCCTAAACCTCTAGATAAGGTTTACTGCTTATTGATAGATCAATCCTAAACATTTTCTTCTTCTTTTGGTACTTTTCTTTCTATTTCCCTGTGAGGCGAAAGGTTCTTTCTACCTAAGACACCTACTGTCTCTATTTTAGGCCATAAATTATGACTTATAAATATAATATTCTTTTATTCAATAAATACCATGTATTTTATACTGCACCCTATATGGTCCTTTATGAAGTATATCCCTATTTATAATTCTATAATGTAAAAAAGTCAAAACAAATGTAACAAGTCAATAATTATTAAAATGCTAGAATCAGCCAAAACACAGATTTTGGTTACAGCAGACCAATGGTCTCCCATTTGCAGTCCTGCCTCACAGTAAAATGCTGAAAGAAAGCAGCAACTTTGCTTTTAAAGAATGAGCTGGACATGCTAGAAGTTGAGTTGGGGCAGCTATTTTGAATGTATATTTTGCATGTGGAGATGCAAATTATTGCATTGTCCATGTCTGCCAGAAATGATGAGTTAGTGGGTCTGTTCAACTGATTCTTTAATGGTGAATAAATTTTACAATATCCTACTATGATGAAAAAAATTGCTTTGTCCAGGTCTATATAGTCATCCTTATTTTGTCAGTTCATATTTGCATTGCAGCTTAACAATGAAAAAAATTGTCTTTGCAAATTGTGATTGCTCCAAACAAATGATTTCGTTCTAAACATTTGAAACAGGATACAAAATGACAGCTGCATTTGGGTAAATACATCAAATATACAGAAATGTATAAAACTTAATCACATCATTTATAGTGAGGCTGTTAAGCTGCAAATTGCACTGAAGAATATGTTCAAAATAAAGGAGTCACCTTAACAGTCTGCCCATATTGTGCCTTTACATTAGTCTGAAACTAATTCTGCATTGGCGTGAAATGAATTGGGTTTGGTTCATAACCAGGTCTTGAATAGTATTTAGTTCTTACCAGAGCTACAGACAGAGATGTGGAATTGTCAGTCATAAATCATGTTTGCTAATGGACTTTCTAGAAAGAGAGATATTCTTGTTATATGGTCATGAGAAAGAACTGAGGTTTAATCAGCTTGGTGAGTAAAACACAGACTGTATCTCTAGCAAAAGCTACTGAAAGCAAGTCAAAAATAGCAAATGTATGTGAACTCCCCAAGATTATAGTTTTTTCTTTAGGACCCAAAAGGGCTCTTTAACCTTGATGCAGAGGCCCTCAAGGATCTCAAGTGCTGCACCAGAGGTTTCATTCATTCATCTCTGAGGTAGAAAGCAAGCTAGTTTCCCTTTTTAGATACTCCTATCTGAGATTGTTCAGTCTCATTATCAGTGAAGTGCTATAAAAGGAAATGTTTTGTGACCCTCAGAACAGTAATAGGGATGATAAAACCCTGAGAATCTCTCCCCCTAATTATTCTTTTTTTTTTTTTTATTTTATTTCAGATCTGAAGTTAAAGCATCTGGAAGAACAAGCACTTTTGAGACTGATATTAAGAGTTAGGTTTTCCCATGCTCTCTCATTCTTGGCTGATTAGCAGATTAGTGTGCATGAGCAGGGAAAATATCCAGGCCTTGGAGATTTTTCTTATGGATAAATTATTTCAATCAGAACACTTTCTCTCTAGAGAACAGCAACAGAACAAAACAAAACAAACAAAACAAGCAAACAAAAAACTCCAACCCTTGAGAATTACCTCAGTTCTCTGGACATAATCCTTTACCAAGCATGTTTGCAAAATAGAGTGAAACATTTTCAAACAATTTGACTGAATGCATTTCAAGATCCCACTCCTTATCTTGAACAAGGCCATGACACAGCTATCTCTAGAACAGGCTCTGCTCATTAACCTATCATCTAGGAGCATCCAGCTTACATCTAAAGAGACAAAACCTAAGAGTGAAGTATAAATACCACATCTAAGTTTCAGGAAAGCAACCAATACACAAAGAGATTAAATTCCTCAGCCAAGAGCTGACAAACTGCCACTGGCAGATCTCAGCTCCCAAATCCTGCAAGTCTTACCTGGGTACTGGAAGAGATGGATTTTTATCTTGCAGAGACCCATCTGTTTCTGTAGAACTAAATGCTTGAAGAAGACCTCAGCCATTTACATGCTGGAAGTCTACATGATTGAAGACCCACAAACCTCAACAGTCTACATGCTTGAAGGGGACATAGTTTACACACAGATTCAGATCTTCTGGTCTTGTGGCATGCTCACACCAGTAGAATAGGTGAAAAGTGCAGATTTTAACAACATGATTTTAACTACATTGTTACTAGCTTTGATTCATGAGTTGAAGATTCACAAATCAATTTAAATTGTCTTGGTCGTGGGTAAAGAATTTTTTCACTGGATGGGTCATCCCCGATTAATTATGAGTGAAACACAAAGCAGGTTAAAGTTTAGATACTTTTATTATATGATTAAAAAAACCAATCCTAAAAAGTGACCTAAAATCAATTTTCTCTTTTGAATTACAGATATAGATAGGTCAGGTGGCTCCTAGCTACAGCTGCTAGATTATACTGTCTGTGCAGCCAAATGCCTCCCCATTTGGACCCTAAAACTGGCATGGACATAATGGGTAAAGTACAAATATCATTAATGACACTGCAATGTTGTCATTTACTTTGCAGATCTAATATCTATGTCAAACTCTGGCTTGTGGATCACTGACTGAAGGCAGAAAAGTGACGATCCCTGAGCAGTTGCTTTTCACTCCCCTGCTTATGGCTGACCTAGTCAATTTGGCTACATTTTGAAATATCACCAAATACATCACAGGAATATTGTCAGAAGACAGTCTGAATTTTGGATCTCCAGAAAATTACACTTTACTGAGCATCAAAGAGGCATTATGGGTTATAGTCACTTTGTGTGATTATTTTTATATCAGTCATAGAGCTTCAACCATTTTCAGTGCTGTCAGTGAAACTGTGAAATAGCACAACTATGTCTGGCAGCAGACAGTGGGGAACAAAACAAGACAAAAAATCCCAACAAAAGCTGCAAATAAAACCAGTGCACATTATGCAGAAATTGCCTTGGCATGCAGGTCATTGGTGATTTCATTTGTAAGTAATGTTTTGATTGTCACAGATTATATGTTGCTCTCATCCCCCTGACATTTGTTGTGCAGCGGGATTGATTTTTGTGCTCCAGTATGAAAAGGTCACTTTGATCAATGCAGTGTAATTGGCACTAAATTAGGATCATATCAGGTTATTTTGCTATTTAATGATGAAATATTAAAGAATAGCATGGGAAGATTGCAGGCACTAAAGTGCACTTTAAACCTGCTGTAATGATGTTTTATTTTGTGGGAAAAATGGAGAGAAAAACAACTAAAGTGCAGAAAATGACTGTGATGTATTGGAAGAGTGGCCTGGAATTACATATTTTCACTCGAAATAGACTGAAAGTCCCAGACACAAAACACCAAACCCAGCAGTCAGTCCTGAATATGTTATACACAGAGAGCCCTTCTTCAGAAGTTTGGATAATGCTCATTATGTACTAGTCACACGTGTCGTCTTCACAATCTGCATATAATGACTGGGCAAAAGTAGATTGCTGAAGTTATGCACTTAGGCCATGATTCAGGGCAACACTTGAGACATGTTTGGCCACCACTAAACACAAAAGTAAATAATTAGGCACATACTAAATGTACGCCTGCATGGGATAGTTATAAGCACTTAATGTGCTTCCCAAACCACCATGGTAGAAGCATGTCAGGATTATTCAAAGGACAAACTTAAGCCATGCTTTTTTTTTCAGAAAAGATTCTTTTTTAAGTACTTCTACTCTTTTAAAGTTTAAAAGTCGCTTGCTTCATCCCCTCCGTGTTTTAAGAAAACTCAGTATTACACTATCAATATTTGTAGAACAGTCTCTGTAGTGTAAAGCCAAGGTTAACATCTTAACCTTTTAAGGTTGTACTGCAGCTAGATAATGTACTTAAGGAGAGCAGAGCTCCAATGAGATTTCCTGCAGCATTAGGTCCCTTTAAAGAGTAAGCTTTTGATTAAGACTTTCTAAAGAGTGGATGGAGAACACACCAATGTTCTCAATGTTAACAGTGAAACTCTCCTAAGGTGGGTGATGAGAATTAGCTATCAACTGTCATGTTTGAGCACCAGGCTTGATAGAACTTCAATGGGAATCTGAATGCTCAGCTCCTATTTAAATAAATAAACAAGTAAATACCCCAAGCAACAAATCACCAACTAAAACCAAAAGCAAAGACCGAAACCTCAGCCAGTTTCAGTCAATTGTCAACAAATCCACGAGGATTCTTTTCAAGCAAATGCAGTAGACAGCACCTTAGATGAATTGTCCATTTTAAAAAATGGACGTATAATCTTTAAGAGCGCTGACTAAACTTGAATCTATTTCTTCAAGTATTTTTTAAAAATATATGCAGGTGCTGATGGGTTCTTCTGATGATGTTTCCTATTTAATTAGAATATATTTAGAACATTATTTGGTCAATATTTTTTCAGACTTTGCATCTAAATAATGATAAGCATCATAAGCAGTGTTAATAGTGTATGCTATTTTCTCCACTGTAAATACATGGTCTCTTCAATTATTCTGAAATGCCGCTGAACAAGAGGAAGCAGCATACTTTTAAATGCAGCTAATGTTGCAAGAAATTTGTTTGAAGCTTTGCTGCCATTAAGTATGTTATGAACTGTGGCATGAACTTTAAATTGCTGAGATATTAACCTTGTAAGTACCCTAGAAATATCCTAAAACTATTAATAATTATACAAAACAGTTGATTTGAAATTATATAAACCATGTTAAGGTAACCCCGAATGACTTATTTAAATTTGTGTACCAGGCAATGTTTGTCCTAATCAATTCTTAGGACTCCTCTAACTTTACACTGTTCTTATTAAGTCTTTGAGCTGCTGGGCACATTTTGGATTTAGTTTAAAATATGTCTTTTAAAGTCTATTAAGAGAAGACCCATGACAAAAGGAATAATTTATTTGACTTCAGAGACTTTATGTATGTATGAGTGATCCACTCAGAAGAAATACTGTTTATCTACAGAAAAATAGACTGTCACAATCTGAAGAAAATTATCAAGAAACATATTGAGGGGCTGCAGGACCTGAGTGTGGGAGAGATGTGCAGGTGTAATCCAAAAAAACATGTTCCAAAATACCCTCAGGTGGCAGATGCCACAATCAAGGCCATGATAGGCCCTGATACTGTGTCACAGTGTATTTGATCTTCCACTGCCCATGAACAATTTGCCTGTAGACAATGAAGCTTGAATACAAAGGGAAGAAAACAAATATCTTTCCAGGTGAGCTGTATCTTGTCCTATTTTCAGTATTTTTTTCCCTACTTATCCAGCGGTTTTCACACATATGCATAATAAAGGACATTAATAAAAAGAATAATAAAAAATATCCTTCTACAACATACATAATTAGATTAAAATGAAGATTATACAGGAGTCCCTGCTTTGATATTCCATCAGTGGAAAGAAAAAAGATTGATTCTGGATAGAACCCTGTGTATAAACATAGTGGAGTTTTAACAGATTTCTCAAAGTTCTGTTGATCCTTTAAAAGATGTTTCAATAGCAATTTACCTTATAGTATTTAAAAAATTATTTTAAATTAGTTTCTTTTATTAAAAAAAAGTTTCACAGCAAGGCAGTTCTAAACAATTTTCTGCAAGAAGTTACTGTAATTTAGGAACTTCAGTACACAGGCCCTCCACATGATTCAACTATAAAGAAAATGGGATCAATGCAGTGATACATGTAACACAGGAGTGATGGAAATCCAGAAGGTGGGAAGAATGTGGCTTTAAGAGATGAATTTCTTTCTTGACTTTGCTCTGATAATTGAACTCCCTCAGGAAGACCTGATGCTTTGTTTCTGCCTCAGAATTGAAAAGTGACTTTTTCTTAAATTGCTTGTAATCTAATCTCCCAGTTATTTTATCTCTCTGTCAAGAAATGTACATGAATGTCATGAAATTATTATAGGAATGGAATGAGAAGACCAGCGGTTTATGATAAGTGTTTCTGATGCTGTACTTAAAATACATATTTAAATTTTATAGAAAGCAACACCTTAGATATAATTAAAATCATGGATGCATATTTTTAAAACAGAATTGAATTAATACTGTAAAATATGCCAATAACTTAAAGTTCAGTTGTCCAATTTTATTTAGTCAAACTGAAGTGAGTTAACGTTTGTCATGTGAGATTCCTTAAATTTTTAGATTTAAAAAAATAATTTATAAATAAATTAATAGACCCATTTAAATATCACCACATCTAAATCTTGCAATTGAAAATTTCAAGGTGGGAAGATGAAACTCCACCACAAGATGGC
>NW_005054325.1:1826750-1839232 GCF_000277835.1 Geospiza fortis | reverse complement strand
AGCAGGAATAAAAAAGGGCATGTATCAAGAAAAAAATGCACTTTGAATAAGGAGCTTTTATCCAACTTGAACCCTGTTCCTGCCTGCTACTATTGAAAATTTTTTAAAAACCTAAGTCTTACTGGCTACTCTACAGTTGTATATGAAACATCTTTGGATGACATACAACGTCATTCAGAGTTCATAGCGTTATTGATGACACAATTTATTGCAGCTCATAGTAGGGAGTACCTGCACCTCTCTGCACTTTGTAAATCAATATATGCACGTGTTTCAGTTGCACATTTGTAGAGGACTTGTGACTTAGAAGGGATTGTTTGCCTTTTAACCTTCATCAGGTGCCTCGGAGTATGAAAATCCCTGCACAAAATAGAAAAAAAGAGTAGGGAATAATTTCCCATTTGTTCCCCTTGTATTACTCATCTGGGTGCTGAGAACTGAGCTGGTTTCCTGCAGCTCATGCTGTGCCCCCATTCAGTTGCTTGCAGCAGGCACAGGATGCCTGCTCCCAGTGCCACTCATGCCTGAGCACACGGAAGCTCCCACGCGAGCCAGCGACCCGCCGTGATTTACGGACAGGTCCTTGGTCCCGTTTGCTCCATGCAGGCAGCGTGGGGCTGAGTGATGAGCTATGATGTCATTTCTCCCCAGCTGGACTGCACTTACTGAGCCAGCCTTACACGGGTCAGTGGGTGAGGAGTACGGACAGGCAGCCTCAGAGACATCCATCAAAGCAGCACGCTCGTCCTCCAGCTGCATGGAATTCTGTGCTGCTCTCCCCTCCAGCCCTGTAGCACCACTTGTGGGCAGAGGAACTGAGCTAGGCCATGTCCAGAGCAGGAATATTAGATGAAAATCCAAACACAGGCCGCAGATCTCACTGCAAATCAGTGGTCAATACTAAAAGGAGTGTTCAGGGAGCAGCAGGGACCTCCCAGACAAACTGGTGAGCTGCAGAGGATGTCTTAGAGGGGGCTCTCATCATAGGTGGGCTGCATGCTGAACTGGGCAGTGAAGTGGCCACTGTAAGGAGCATGGGTATGAGATGAGCAATTGTGACACAGGGATCGGGGATCAGCATGTCTGATGATTGAAGAAGAAGCACACGACCCACTAAAAGCACAGCTCTGAAGAAATTTAAACTCTGTGCTAGCAGGATGTTCAGCCAATGCATCAAACCTCCATACAACATTTTTTACTTCTGACATCAATGTACAAGGTCTTCCCTTTTATTTTATTATTTTTTTAATTAATTTCTGTTTCCTGAACAGATATCATACTGTGTTTTGCACAGACACATTATGAGTCAAGGGCAGAAACAATTAACGCCTGGACCAACAAACTAATTTCTTCTTTTTTGTGGATAATCGCATCATATCATCATATCCACAATTTTTATCATGTCTCACTAAACTTAACAATGCCAGAAACAGCTTATTTTAAAATATAGGCCCAGATTCTGTTTTCCTTTTTGGTGATGTGAACATTTTTAAGTTTTGGAGTTGTTGTTGGTTTTTGTTTTGTTTTGTTTTTTCTGTGTACTTTGGCAGTATTAAGAGTTGTTACCTCTTGGCTTTGGCACTTTAGGCTAACTCTCTATTGTAACTTCTGGGTTCAAGACGGTGAGTCGGTTTGTAAGACAAAAATTGGATTTGAATGAACCCTTTATAATGAATACTTTAAAAATATCTGTTTCACTCTTCATAAGGGATCTTATTACTACTCTCATAGATAAAATGAAAGGCTCTAACTCCATCTAATGTTCAAACTGCTGAGCACCCAGCGTCTGTGTAATCTGCTTGCAAAATATGACAGCTTCGCTATGGTACAAATATTATACTCTTATACTGTCATGGTTGCACAACATAAAACCATCTGATCCACACACTCAATATGATACACCATAATATAATGCAGCATACATCCTTAATTATAATTGTAAGGGTCACTTATCTGTCTTTTTAAAAAATTCTTAATATTGTTTTACTGTTTTCATGAATCAGCTAATTTCAATAAGTATAAGGATAAAAGACAGGGGTTTTTGCAAGAGCACAGTGAAATCAGCAGAGTAATGAAAAATGAGAATACTTCTGTCACAACTAGCATTTCCATCTCATTCTTAAAATTTCATCTGCTTTCTAAACAAAGTACTCACCAAAAGCTTTGCCGACACTATATTTGTGACATACCATAATTTGAGTGTTTGTGCTCTTTACATCACAGCGTGTCTCAACCACACACTGTCACAACAGAGGCTGTATATGTGTTTATGGGGAGAGCTCAGACCTGCAAGTGGACATGCATGGGTACACACACACAGCCCTCTCCTTCAAAGCCTATCTTCTTGTATTCAAACATGAATTTGAAAATCCATGAGCCACAATAATATTAATTCCCAGTTTCTTTGACCCCTCATAAAACAAAAGAAGAATGAGTGTTTGGCTAAAAGGATTGTAATGATGCCTTTGGACTCTTATGTTCACGTAATGACTAGTAGAAAGATTTATATGCCCTGTATAGGTATAATTAGACACCCACAAACCCATTGACCCTGACGAGGTGAAGAGCTCTCCTGCTTTTTGTTTCAGCAGTTGAATCAATACTTGCACGTTTTACCACTGTGGAGTGAAATTGAGGAAATGAAAATCTGATAATTTTGCTCCCAGTGCAGTCTAGACAGAGGAGAGCAGTTTTAGTCTTTGACAGGAAGATCTATTTCCAGTTACTCAAAAGGCTAGTGTCAATTTTAAAACTTCTCTTATTATTGATTTTCAGTTTTGTTAAAAAGGATGTTTTATTAGAAATATTAGTCCCATTTACAATGTAAGCTTATGTCTGTTTCACAGGTTGATGAAATCATGGTTTAATTTTGGTCTGAATCACAGGATACTTGTGCTTGGTGACTTTTGTAGCAAAATATGTAGTGTCTGAAGAAGTTAATTTCATTGTGTCTTCTAAATCTACATAAATCAGAATAGAACTCTTTATGCAATGGTGCAGCTTATCTAGGAAATGCAGTGTATATGAAGAAACAAACTGGGTAAATATAGTTTGGCAAAATATAAAGGAAACCTTACATTTATTTCAAATATGTTGCTTTTTCTGTAGTTTTTTGTGTGTTTTGACTTTAATAAAAGAAACAATAAATCACAAGTGAAAAAAAAAATGCAACTATGTTAAATGAAAATCCTTTCGTTTTGACCTGGAGGCATAAGGCAATGATATTAAACTACAAAGAAAAATGATAATGTATTTCAAATTTTAGAAGTATCAGAGAACTGATGTTAAATTTTGGTTGCTGTGGTAAACAGTTTAAATTCAGTATAGTGTATGATAAATGGCTATTGCCATTGATTTTGTTTTGTGGTATCAATAGATGCCACTGATTTTAATGTTATGTCACCTTTACCTGTAGTATCACATTGTCTTATGTGCTGTTTTTTGGAGAAGTTCATGTGTTGAAAACACACATAATCATAAGAGATCTGAATAAAATTTCAGCAGAGTCAAAAATCCTCAAGACCCCTTAAAGACAAAATAGAAGTCATTTTATATGTACAGACTAAGAAGCTTAGGATTAGAATAGCACAGATGGTTCAAGTATTAACCAGAAATTACTTTTTGCACACACACAAAAATGTGTCAATAAGTAAGCTACTACAGAAATAAATAAACCACTTTTCTAATTCATTAAGAGAACAGGAGTCTGTTCTAGGGGTGCATTACATGCCTTGTTTTAATGCTCTGCCCTGTGCAAGGAGAAATCAAGGTATAATACTTTGATATATAATCAGTTCTGAAGGCTTTGAATTACGTTGGTATCTCTTTCAGCTCGCTGTTTGGCAATGCTTATGCCTTCCCCAAAACAGTTCACACTGGAAGTAATCTCCAGTGTTTGGGGCTTTTTTTCTGTGCCTAAAATGTGCTCCTGAGACGCACAGCTCTTGGGGATGAAGAAATTGATATTAAATATGCATATCAGGACATGCGGGGTTTTTTTACAGCTGTGGCTCCTGCCAATGGAATTTTATTAAGCACAAATTAATGAAGCTTTAGGACTCTCAGTCCTTACTCCCAGAGGGCTAGTAAAGGTAAAATTCTGATTTAATAAATCCTTCAAATAAGGAAGTAACCACCCCCACCCTCAACCCTACAACTCGTTACTTATGCAATCAAAGCTGAGCTTCCTGCATGGATTGCACAGTTCTCTATTTGGTTCTGCTTGAAATCATAAGTACTGCTATGACAATTTCTTGAATCATGTATTGAGTCACAAGGTGCTGTGAATTTTGTTAATTGAAAATTCTGAATTCATCTCCTTCCATCATAAATAATTATTTACCTGATGTGGAATATTGTCTCACAGAAACCCAAGGTCACACAATATCTAAGAAACATATTATTCAGGTACTCATGGGGGTTGCCTTAGATTATCTAAATATGTGTCTTTACAATACATCATATAATTATTTGAAAGGATTTGCAAATTATGATAAAATTATGTTAAGCACAGTAGTACTTAGTCTTTTAAGAGTGTCTATGAGGTACATGTTTAAAAAGAATAGTTTAGACCAGGTAGGGGATTACTAATTCACCTAGATACAGGGTAATTGCAAATTACTTACCAGTTGTTTTTTATGGGTTTTTCACTCCTTCTTCAAGGTAACTCAATAAAACTAACATGGGAGGGTTGTTTGTTTGGTTTTGGTTTTTTTGTTTTGTTTTGTTTTGTTTGTTTTTTGTGGAGGTTGTTCGTTTGGTTTTGGTTTTTGGTTTGTGATTTTCTGTTGGGTTTTTTGAGGAGGAGTTTGGAGGGGGTTTTGTTTGCTTTTGGTTCTTTTGGGTGTTTTTTTTGTTGTTGGTTGGGCTTTGTTGGGGATTCAGGGGTGTTTTTAAATAAAATAAACTAAAATCACTGTAGATTGCCCCTTACAGCAAGAAAATGTACTTTTCTCCTCTCTGCTTTCAGTCACTCAAGATAAAAGCTCTTCAGTAGGTAAATTAAAATCCAAAATTCTCTCATTTTCTTTGTGAATTTCCAAAATGTTCTTTTCAAAAAACAACTTATAAACAGCAGCCAAACACCAAAAAGTGATTTTATATTGTGCCAGAGTAAACACAGCATTTGTTCAATATTTAGAGTTCAAGGAAGGTGGCTTTTTTTTTCTTCTGTAAGAATTATTATTATTATTTTTCTTCTGTAAGAATTATAGGTGTAGTTTTATCTTAGAATAACATTACAATACATAAAATCATCTTTTCCCCATATGTGCGCTAATAATGAGGGGAAGAGTTTAGAAATATGAAGGGAAAGTTGTATGTCGCTTAAAGGAATATTGAAAGTCTATTGCTATTAGTCTATTGCTAATATTGAAAGTCTATTGCTAAATAGCTGATTTGCTAAGGAGAAAATTGCTATTTGAGTAACCTCTTATTTTTCCATGTTTAAGAAATAAAAGGTAATGCTGTGTAGCTAGAGACTTTTAGATCAAGACTAAACAAAAAACAGGAGCAATATATCCATGAGGTGGAACAGCAGAGTGTGATGTGAGCACCTGCCAGTTCACAGGCTGGCTGGGCTCTGGCAGTGCCACGGTTCCTCTGCCTTGCATATGAGCTCCTCAAATTAAACCAAGAGTTGCAGACATCAAGCAATCTCTCTTCTGCATCTCTCATCCTGCAGACAGGTTTAAGAACTACATGTCACTTGACTGTGCAGTTTGAGGAAGGGCAATGCAGCATAATGCATAATGAAAGAGGAATAAGACCTGAAGTCCTCCTAGCTGTTGCTGCTGGCCCTACTGAGACCAATTACCTAATACCAATTTCTGTGCTTCAAGTACAAAACGTACTTACTCCACACCCTTGCCCATGAAGAATGGCTTTAGGCACTGTCAGTGTCTTTAGAATTACTGCATTCTTCGCCCCCTCCACCCCTTTTTGTTAAGTACAGGAGTAGGAAAAAAATATCAGATTGTATGGTTTACACCCTCTCTTATAATTCAACTGAAAGAGTAAGTGAAATATTTGTGTTTTCAGAAATACAATTCACCTTATATTTTTAGAACTCTGTTCTTTGAAATTAAATTCATGTTCAGATAAGCTGTCCCTCCTTTTGCTTCTCATTCTTGAACCAGAGATTGCATAATCTTAGAAGAATAAGTAAATAAATATTTCTTTGAATAAAGTGAGATAAAGTGGATGCTGAATTAGAGGTAGATCAAAAAATGTACAGAGAATATGAGGAACAGGAGCATCTGGCCTAAACTTACCCTTGTGCTTTACACAAACACATGGACACACACGTTTAGAGAGCAATTCCTATTTCTCAATTAATTTCTAAATGTTGTCCCTATGCAGCAACTTATGAGAGTCTAAATGCCATGAGTATGTGTCCTCAGCAACTTTGTTCTCAGACAGCTCATGAGTTTCTGTACAGAATGGGTATCATTTAGTGGATTAAATTGACCAAAACTATTCAAAGCATGACAAAGTGCAAAGGCTCAACCCTTTCATAAATAACATGCTATAAACAAGTATTAATTATGCAATTGAATATCATTTGTTACAGCTTTCGATGGACGATGGAAGGAGCAATTAATATCTTTAAAAGTCCATAACGAGATAATTATACAATAGTCTACAATTGCAAATAATCATGTAAATATATAATTGAAAATTTTAAAAATCTGTGTTGCATCAGAAATGGGATAATAGAGACTTTACTGTTGAAGTGAACTAACCATCTCAGATGATGAAAGCTTATTCATTCATGTACATCAGTCTCAGTTCTCCATTAGAAAAAAACATTTGCTGCTTGTAGTCCTTGAAAATCATAAAGCAAAAACGTAACTTTGAATTGGAGTTAAAACAAGTAAATTTCATTTTTGTTTAATTTTTCAGTAGAAGCAAAACTTAGTTACGTGGAAGAAAGAATGACTTTCAAACAGACAAAAAGGTCATGTCACATTGAAAACAAGCTTTATGTTCTTAATTATAACTGATTAAGAAATTAGTGAACATGTTTTACTTTAAAGTAGCTCTTTTTCTACAGTAAAGTGGATAAACTCTACAAGTAAATAAGTGGGGTTTTTTTTCTGTAAGACTAAAATAAGTGTAAATTTTTTCCTTAAAACTAAGGGAAAGGCAGAGTTAATAAATCATTCCATCATATCCCATTAATAAGCATGGTGAACTGAGGTCTAAAGATGTGATAATATACTGATTTAAACTGAGTTTGTCTGCCACTGAAAATCCTCTATGAAACTTGGGGTTTAAGACTGCAATTTTCACCACTGAGAGATTTGGGATACTTTTTGGTGGTGCATCATGTAAACTTCCTTATGAGAAAATGTCTTTATACCTACAATCAGTGTTTGTATTGGCAGATAAATTTTAATCCAGCAGACTTTTAAAAAATAACACCAAGCTGAAATTAACACATGATGATGGAAATATTTTTTACTCTTTATATGAAATTAGGTAGCAATTTCTATGCCATGGAGGATTCTTAACATGTTGGTCTCTGCCTACCTCTCACAAGCTAAACAACACATACACATGCTTTTCCAAGAAGTTACTGGAGAGAATTTCTTTATTCTTTCAGTCAGGAACAAGCACTCACACACACAGGCTCTTGTTTGGGGCAAAATTTTAGGAAACTGTCTTGAGCTCTTCCAAACCATTTTTTTTTCTGTATTGTTCTTGTTGAGTGATACAGTCATGGCAGAACTACATTTTCTGTCACCTCTGCAGCCAAATGCTGTAATGGTATTGCTCATTTTGAAAATACAAGAGACAATCCCTACACTGAGATCTACAGCCCTTTCCAGAATTTGTAATAAATTAGCAGCACTGGTCCATATGTGAAGAAAGGAAAGAGGAGTTCTTTAACAGCAAGCTTTATCTACTGATTTTGTTAACTACACTGCTAAAAATGTTGTTGCTTTGCTTAAAAATAAATCTTAAAAAAATGTTTTCAACAAGATTTATCATATTAAAACACAAAGAATACAATTTGTTATTTTAGTCTGGACAAACAATAAACAAACTGCAGTGCCTGCCACCTTTTTAATTATGAAAACAGCTCAGCTATGTTATCAATCCATCTTCCTGTCCTATTTCCTGCTTACATTCCTATCTTTGTACTTTTCTCCCTCCTAACATAGTGGTACTCTTAAAGGTTAAGAAGAAGTACCTGTCACTCCTTCTTCTATGGAGTATATACATGGGATAAAATTTTAATTAGAGAATGCTGAGTCCAACAGATAAATTCTGCACTAAGTACTGAAAGTCACAGGACTAGAATGCTTATTTTTTGCAGTTGGAAATGTGGAGACTATTCCACAGACCTACAGTGTTAGTGTTTTTTTTATTCAAAGCTCTGCCTTCTAGTGCAGTCTTTTTTCATTGTTCAACCAAATGTTTATGCTGTCAAAGGGACTGACCAAAAGCAGGAGTGTGATTGCTCGTGTCAATTTGTCAATTTAATGTAGAGCACAGAACACAAAGAGCTACAGAGGTCTTGAAATGTGTTTTATGGTTCTAAGTAAAATTGAAGTGCAGTGGACGATGTTCATAACTATGCCTTAAATGGTTGGTCATAAAAATTTGTACACTGCACCAGCTGAAGCTTTTTCAGGACATGAGGTTTAATTTCCACATATAAAAAGTTGAAACAAAGATTTCTGATTGAATAATAGATGTTTTTATTAAATCTTTTGAATGAGGAATTTCATTCTTAGAGCTTGCTTATTCTTACTTTCACAACCCGGAGAGTTGTTAATCCTCCAGTCCACCTGGCTCCTTTTGGTTAGATAGCAGGATCAATGGCATATGTCAGTACCATGTGAACTGGAAGGTGTGTCTAGATTTGACTCTGGACTTTCTTTTACTTGATACTTATTGCCTTCACCTCTTCCCTGTAGGGAATGCAGACATTAGACGAACAGAGCTAAGTATAGAGGTGCTTACCACAAGAATTTTAATGTAGCGGGTTTGGATTTATTTCCAGCAAGTGGCTCTTGTGGAAGGGAAAAATGTTTCTTTGAAGTAAAATTTGCATGAAAAAATGGTCCAATGAAATTTAAAAGAACATGAAGAACATGCCTCTGCTGGTCATCTATGTGCAGGAAGTAGGTGTCATCTTTATGCCTAGCCTAATAAAGACTCAACAGTGACAAGCAGTAATTTACACCACAATCAATGATGGATAATTCCTTTAGAACAATATAAACTGGGTCCATCCCAGGTTCTGGAATTTATTTTTTTTTATTGTAAAATGGGAGACTTTTAATATTATCTTACAAGGGTACATAAAGTACGACTTAATTATGTATGGATAGAAGGCAAAATATTCTTAGTAGTAGTCACCAATAAAGTATTCACATAAATACCTAGGGAAGCGTTCAAGTTTGTGAGGGAGAATATCAGTAGCGAAGGATAATATCAGTACCACTGAAATTAGCTCAGTTGGCTAGAGCATGGTGCTAATAACACCAAAGTTGTGGTTTTGATCCCCATATGAGCAATTTACTTGAGAGTTGAACTTGATGATCTCTGTGGGTCTCCTGCAATGCAGAATATTCTGTATTTATATCCTGTGAACTCTCCACTGTCTTTAATATTACTGAAACACAGTGGTCGCTGATAACAAATCAAGATACAGTCAATACATTAGTTTTATAGCTGAAGTGTAGATTTGAGTTAAACAGCAGTGGTTTTAGCACCATAAAAAAATAACTACTGCTGGTCATTGAAAATGCTGGCTTTGAGTATTTCCTGCTATTTGTCACTCAAAACAAGTGTTATATATTTTGATCAACTGGGTATAAAGTAACATATCAATAAAAGCTAAATCTGAATCAAAGATTTACTACTTGAGACCAGATTTTTCAAATTGGATCCATTACTGTGGACTACTGTGTGTTCTATCCTTTTAAACTACACTGCCTTCAAATAAGAGATATATAGGATCAGTATACAGGCGTGAAGTTAGCATAATCAAGAGGAAGACAACAGGACTTGCTCTGTTTCATAGTCCTGATTTAACAGGGATTGATATATGAAGAATGAGAGAGCATAAGAAATACCAGGGGACTGCTCTATTGGCTCATACTGCCTGTCAACAGGTAACGACCTCCTTCTCCACACCTCTGATGAGGAATCACCTGCAATTCTCTCCCTCTTACTCCCTTTCTTAGTTTTTGTTAGGTTTACAGAGAATTAGGACAAAAGGAATAATGTGAAATAGATGTTTTTCCATACATAGATATGTGCATGTGTGTGTTCATGACTTTGTATCTATAAAATCCCTCACTATATTTACTCTGGCTGAAACACTGGGTCAGGGACATGGGAATTACAATCCATATGTGATTGAATGGCAAATACCAAAGATGTCCTACACAAACACATGGATTCTCACAGAAGAAATGAGATAGAATTAAGGCAAAGGTGCATTTGAGTTTCAGGAGGGAAAGCCAATTCTTGTTATACTTAAGTTTTAAAAATTATACTCCACAATGTCATAACTTTTTCAGGAAAGTGAGGGGAGTCTTTTATACTGGGACATTTTTAAGTCAGATGGATAGAACCCGCTAGTTATATACATGGAGTAAGGACTTGGCAAAGAGAATATTTGCCACTGATCATTTTTATTATTTTAATGTATCATGAATTTTACTCAGAAAATATGTTGTATTGAACTTAGTTCTTGCAGTCTTACCAGCAAAAGTGACAACACAAAGATGCTTTGCATTGTTTAAGCAGTCTGAATGAATCCTTTTGTGATATCTTATTCTTCCAATGATTATCCTTTCCTGGTTCTGAGAGTAAGCAACGTGGAAACTCAGGCTAGGCAGATTTGTTTACCTCTCAGTTGTCTAATAATCAAGTGTACTCTATTTCAGATAAATGCAAGATTTGATCATTAATGTGTTTGAGAAATTTAGCCAAAGATGTCTAAAATTTAAACAAATCCTGTAGATGTGCCTTATATAGTATGAGCCAAATAGGAACTTAGAATACCTTTCCAATACAGAATTTATTAATTTTTCTTTCTCCTGTATGATGAATATTATTAACCCTCTGCATCTGTGTGTATTCCCAATACTGAAAAATACTGCAGATTTATGAGGAGATGGTTTCTTTCCAGAAAGTTACAGTATGTCTTCTCACAGGCAGAAACTCTGGAAGGAGAATTTCCACCCCAGAGGAGGTATCTTCCTTGTATAGTCTGGCAAAGGTCTGAAGAATAGCTTGCAATTTTAGCAGCAACGTCGCTCTAGAAATCTATCAGCAATTTCTAGGAATTAAACACTAGTGGTAGGAAGTAGCTTTTCAATTTGTCAGTTATTTTTAGTAGATGTACATTTTCTTTTTATAAAGAAAATATCTGAAATGCAAATTACTTAGGTATGTAACTATTGTGTCAAGTAAGGACTTTGTAACATAAGAAGTAACAGATATCTTTATATTAATCTGCAGCATGCTGAAGGAAGAGAGAAGAAAACCATTTCTTTTACTTTCTCTTAAGAAAATTAATTGTCTCTAATGATTCACAAGTCACTATTTATGACTCAATATAAATAGTTTTTCCATTTTACAGTTTTTTCAGAAAAGCTCTTCATTGAAATGAAAATGAAAATGTTCAATGAAAATGAAACGTTCAATGAAAACATTGCACTTCATAATATAATTGTGATGCTAAACTTCTAGCAAGTTTACTTTGAAAATGCACCACTTTCTAACGACGGTTTAGTGTATGCTGTGATAAAGCTAAAATGCATCCTTTTAAGTGCATTTCAAACTGCATGTGCTAAAAAAAGACAAAAATGGGTTGTTATTTTTCTCTAAGGCTATTTTTGCACTATGGTACTTCTGTCTAAGAGAACATCTTCTTAAAATGCAACCTAAAATAAGACTTTTAATCTCTTTTTGTTTGCAGATTGGTTTTTTAATCTGTTAACCTTACTTTTACATAGTTATGTGTGACATTTGGCCCTGGAAATGCAAGGTGACATTAAATAATCTTCCATAATCAGTTTAAAAAGGATTTTCCCAGCTCTGGGTACCTGATAAAATGTCTTTACTGAGCTGAAGTTGGAAGTTTTGGGAAAACCCTTAAATTACTAAGAAGAATGCTTTCAATACATGACAAGCAGCAAGCAAATGATACACTGCTAAACATAGCCTTTGAATATGATTCACGTTGGTTTACGTGCAGTGTATAATTAATTGCAAGTGATTCATGATCTTAAGTTTCCAAATCAAAAAGAAATGCAGACAGCTGATTCATATTTTTTACGGTGAGCAGTAATTTATACCTAATGACTAGTAAAGTGAAATTACTGAGTGTGCTCAACTGAATTTCGTGAATACATCAGTGGGAGTTTTATAATTTTATAGTCAGCATGATATATTCAGAATCAGTTTTAAAAGTGACATTTGCTTCAGATTAGGTTTATAAATAAAATTAGAAC
>NW_005054325.1:1784250-1821750 GCF_000277835.1 Geospiza fortis | reverse complement strand
ACAAAAAATCCAACTAAAAAGCAGGCATCATGGTGTACTTAAACATAAAACTGAGGATTTAATTAACTAATAATATGCGTGTATCATAAAATACTTAAATTATTACAACTCAAATGTTGTTATATATTTCACTAGCTCACATGCAGTAACTTCATGCATCTTTAAGTGTTTGTAGCATATTTATAGCAGGTGTCTGTATTTAACTCTTTTTAGGCTCTGCAATGTTAGGTCAAGTAGTTGGGCCTATTGCAGGACTTTGTAGCTATTGTTGTGGCATTTCAGGTAAAGTTCAAAAACTAAAGTATTTAAATGTATCAAAAAACTAAAACATTTAAGTGTATCAGCATCCTGAAGATTATTTCAAGACTGAAATATCCAATTCAAGTTTAATGCCAGAATTTATTAGCCTTATTTCAGGATTCTGATGTAAATAGAAAAAAATGAGATTTTCATGAATTTCCTTTTGAAAATGTTTATTTGGGACGAAAACCATATTTCTTAAAAGAATGCTTTGTTTCTCTTTTTTTTTAATTAAAATCTGAAATTTTGTTTCAATTTCAAAAGTAAATCTAGGCTTTTTAAATTTCCCATCTTTGTTTGTGACTTTGATTCAATCAAAAAGACACTCGAATTCAAAGCCAGATATAACTTTTTTCTCTTTGTAATATTATTGTAGAAGTTATATTTTAGGCTGGGTCATAACTGCTCCATTTATATTCCTACTAGTGTCAAAGAAATGAGGGAGAGAAGGGTACTCAGCTTTCCATTCACAAGCTGATTTCAGCATGTTCTCAATTTAGCGACGCTGGCTCCATTTTAGGTTATCTTTTATGCATTTACCCTTTAGATAAAATGCCATCTTCCTTCTGCTATGACTTCTTTGTTCCTCCCCTTGTCTTCTTGATGCTGGGGCTTTCAAAAAAAGCCAGCTGTCCAGTGGATAAGGATGTGTTGAGGATGGTGAGAGCTATGAGCCTGTGTTGAGTTTGGTTGTAGAATAGCAGAATGCAGCATGTTCCTTTTTGTATTGCTTATGTAGTACTTGAGGAAAAATAATTACTTGCATTGTGTATTAGGTTAAATAAAAAATGAAATGCTAAAATGTGTAAATGCACATATATGTATTGTCCTAGTTTTTGAATTGGAAAATATGAAAACATCACCCTTCCCTCTCAAAAAACACACACACCCATACACATGCACCCACCCAACAAAAAAACAATACAAAAAACCCACAACCCAACAAAATACCAAGCCTAAACACAATAAAAATGGGGACTACTTTTACTTGTAAGTGCTAATCTGCCATTGTATTATGATTAAAACATTAGAAACGGTTCTAGACCAGGACATAAAAATATTGTAGCCAGGTATTTAAAAGAACACCATGGATTTCAATCATGTTTCATCATCTCTTACCTCTCTAATTCTGCCACCTTTCCCAGGTTGTTTGGATGAAGTTATCAGATGTCTGCCCTGAGACCTCTAATTAATGTTCATTTAGGGAATTTGTCTGTCTAGGCCTGTTTTAATCATGTTTGCTAGCTAAAACTTTGGAGGGTGTCTCGATTGTGGTTGAGATGTCACTTAGATAACACACTTCAGCACCTGGGCAACCTAAATGGATATATAAATCAATTTATTTTACATATAATCGTCTTGCAAAATTCACTTCATTAGGTGTTCACACGCCTTCCCAGTTAGTAAAGGGGACTGTAAAACCAGTGTGTGACCAGGCAGAGAGTCAGCATGTATACCAACCTTTTAAGGGAATAGGGAGTGCTTTTGGGATCACCATGGCCTTTCCAGTATGCTCCTGTAAGGGGATCCTCAGTTGTTGTGGGCTGTGAAGCTTCTGGGTAGAAATCTCAGGTGAGATTTTAAATGTATTATAGCAGCTTTCAGGGCTCCTTAATTTATGCTTTTGATTAAGGCATTCTGTTATCCTCCAGGCATAAAAGTAGACTGCAGTCACCTTTTTCATACTCTCCCTAGACTGGGAGGTTCTCTGTGCTTCCCTGAGCACAGAAAGATAGCTTGTTTTGAGCAACACAGAAGCTGCTGTCAAAATTAAATCAGTATGAATTAGTTTCTCTGACTGTGCAGGGGCAAGCATCAGACTTGTTCTCCAAGCAGCTCTGCTGCCCTATTCTGGCACCTCAATGTGTTTCTTTTCATGAGGGGCCCAAAACTGAAAGCAGCACTTGAGATGTGGCTTCCCCAGTGCCAAGTACAGGGGGACAATCACTGCCCTGGTCCTGCTGACCACACTATTGCTGATACAAGCCAGGGTGCCATTGGCCTTCTTGGCTACATGGGTACAAACTGGCTCATGTTCAGCCCGTATCAGTCAGCATCCCCAGGTTCTTTTTCTGCTGGGCAGCTTTCCAGCCACTGCCCCAAGCCTGTAGTACTTCCTGGGGTTGTTGTGCAGGACCTGGCCCTTTGCCTTATTGAATCCCATACCACTGGCCTCTGCCCATTGATCCAGCCTATCCAGATCCCTCTGTGGACCTTCCTGTCCTCCAGCACTCCTGTCCAACCTGGTATGATCCACAAACTGTCTGAGGATACCCTCTATCCCCTCATCCAGATAACTGATTCATTAAACAGGAATGGCCCCAATACTGAATCCTGGGGACCACCACTCTTGACCAGTTGCCAGCTAGGTGTAATCCTTTCACCACCATTCTCTGGGCTCAGTCATCCAGCCAGTTTTTTACACAGTGAACAGTGCAGCCATCCAGGCCATCAGCAGCCAGTTCCTTCAGGAGTATGCTGAGGAACATGGTGACAAAGCCTTTGCTAAAGTCTAGGTAGACAACATCTACAGACCTTCCCTCATCCAATATGAAGGTCACTTTTTCATAGAAAGAGTCCAGGTTGGTCATGACCTGTACTGGCAAACCTTTGCTGCCTCAGCTGGATTCCCTGGTTATTCTGTATGTGCTATCTTTTTATTTTATGGAAGCAGTTTTGACATATGGTATAGGCTGACTTAACATCCCTGCTGCATGAACCATCATCCTCACACTCAGTGGTGTGTGTTGTGCTATCATGTGGCAGCACGGAATTCCCTGCATTATCTGGGATGGGGTCTTGTCATTAGGGATGGTTTTGACCCCTAATGAACAACTTCTGCCTCTTGTGTGTAGGATAAAAGAGGTTATGTTCCTATTCTGGAAAAGATAGTAATTCTAATTCTTGGTAATTTCTCATTACATATGGCATGAC
Organism: Geospiza fortis; assembly: GCF_000277835.1. Classification (NCBI taxonomy): domain Eukaryota; kingdom Metazoa; phylum Chordata; class Aves; order Passeriformes; family Thraupidae; genus Geospiza; species Geospiza fortis. Next base: position 1,818,516 of record NW_005054325.1, on the reverse strand, counting down.
TCATTTTATTACTAATTTTGTTTAGCTTTGAAAATTTATGCAGTGCTTTGCAAAATACTACATAAGCATCTCCTGCCCTTTGCCTTCTAGGCAGCAGAGGACTACCATTCCCTCTTTTTCTATTCTGCTACATGCAGATGAAGTGCCAGATCATGTAACTGTACTTTCAAAAAATGTGATCAATAATAAAGTTTATTTCTTTATTGCAAAGTGTCCTCTTCTTTGACTTTGAACTTGTGCTACAGGTCTCAGTCAGACTAGATGAGGCATCTCAGTAAGGTCATTAACAAAACTATATAATGCCAGAAGTTATCAGTTCTATTGCAATATTGTTTTCTAGATAGAAATAGTATATATATGTATTTACTTCCTACAGAAGCTCAGTAATTCCTCTTCATTAAAAAGGTGTGTAGTACTGTGGAATACAAGTGGTTTGTTCTATGTAGCATGTGCAGTGTACAACAAAACTGCGAGCTGCAGTCAGACAATGCAGGCTTTTTTGTCAGAGAAAAGGGGAACTCATCAGCTTGCACATTTGAGTATCAAGAATCTGAAATGATGGGGGATGGTTCTGGGTTTTTTTAACACCCTCTCAGAAGAAATTTTACCATTTTCATTCATAGTAAAAAAAACAGTATCAGTAGTTTAAGAATTAAGGGTTTTTTCCTTAGCTCTGCTTTATACTTTAATCCAAGGTAAATAATTTTAATTAATAATTTTAATTAGCTGATCATGTGACTTTCTTTCTGTGACATGTTAACATTTTTCAGCAGTGTTAAACTTGCTACATTAACCTAGCTGTGAAGAGCCACTTACAGACATGCAGTCTGTTTATTATAAGTGTTTGCTTCTTTGTGATTATGTTTAAATTCTTCCATTGCCTGTCTCTCTAGCTAAAGGTAATAGTGCCTTGTTTGCAAAAGCGTTAATATCTAGTTAATTTCTCATTTAAAAAACCCACAAGAAGCAATTTAATTTTGTTTGTTAAAAATGAGCTCTAGCAATATGGGAAAAGTTTCCCAAAATTTCCTCTCAATTAAAAGAATTAATGGAGCTGAAACAGAAGAAAAAATATTTCTATAAGCTAAGACATGCATCTAACATTTACATGAAGAAAGATTGTCACTTTATCTTCAAGTGCTAATGTAATGGCAATCAAAAGATAATAGATGCCATGATCATCATGAAAAAAATTTGGCCTATTATAGGCAATGGCATTTTTGCAGTATGGTTATTGTACAGATGCCTAATGCAGAGTAAAATACTGTGACCCCATATGATAGATACAAAGACCACAATCCTTTAAGGATTAAACTATGCAGCTGCATCTCTAACACCATCCATGGGCAACAGTCTAAAAAAGAGATTTTGTTTAAAAAATACATAAATACATATTTATGATTTTGTAAAGCTCCTTAGCATGGTCTTTCTGCACCATTTGTGCTCCTTGAGACTGTTGTTCAACCTTTCTGACCCTGTAAGTTTTGGGTAGATTCATAGCGGATTTAAATTCTGACAAAATTTGTTCACTAATTGTTCCTCAAGAATGTTGGGTCTCTCACTACAAGAAAGACATTGAGGGGCAGGAGCACTTCCAAAAAAAGAGCAATGAAGTTGGTGAAGTGCCTGGAGTATCTAATAAGGAGTGACTGAGGTGTGTAGGAGGCTTGGAAGACCTTATCACTCTCTACTACTACCTGAATTCAGGTGGTAGCCAGGTGGAGGTCAGTCTCGTCTCAGGCAGCCAGTAGCAGGACAAGAGGACATAATTTCAGACTGTGTCAGGGGAGGTTTAGGTTGGACATTAGAAGGAATTTCTTCACAGAAAGGGTGATTAGACGCTGAAGTGGGCTTGGTGGAGTCACCATCCCTGGAGGTGTTAAGAAAAGACTGGACATGGCACTTAGTGCAGTGGTCTAGTTGACAGGGTGCTGTTTGGCAAAAGGTTGTACTTGATGATCTCAGATGTCTTTTTCAACCTAATTGATTTTGTGATTCTGTATGGTGATTATAAACATGGATTAGTGGTGGACTTGGCAGTGCTGGGTTAAATGGTTGGACTCGATGTTCTTAAAGCTATTTTCCAACTGAAACTATTCTATGACTGTATGTTTTTAAATCCATTAAACTCATCTAGAAGATATTTTATGATTCATCTCTCAAACATGGTAGAAAATACCCATATATTGCAAGAGATTCGAATGAAAGTCTTCCATAAATACTATCCTGAATTCTCAAGAAACAGCATTCAAAGTATTTTAGTATTCAAAACAGTGTAGAAGTAGACTTCCTCTAGGCTGATTTTGTAATTGTCTTTCAGAAATTTCTAACAATATCTCATGAGGAGTAAATTTGGTAAAAACTATAGGCAGAGAAATCTTTCCACAGGCAGCACGATGTGGGTTCACCAATAAATTTATTCTAACATTAACCATTAACTGTTATTCTGTTAGGATCTTCTACATCACCTAGTCCTGTATTAGCTATGGAAGGAAGTTACGCTGTATGGTCCATTTCATTCAGATTCAGAAAAAGACTCCTCACTTGAGCAAACATATGTCAATCCAGGTGAGCTGAAAAAATACAGAGTTCAACAAATAATTTGTAGAAAAAGTATAAACCACTGCATAACTTACATCAAATTATATAGTTATTGTATGTTTAATGATATAAACATGCAAAATACATTTCCCTATCATATCTCTAATTTTTTTTTTCTTGTCTCTTGGCCCCTTTTAAACAGACTTCTAAAAAGATCCTCAACAGATTAGGGTGGCAGGACAATTTGTACACTTTTACACACTTGAGTATTTCCTGTAGAACTTGTGAAGTATCACAGTAAGGCAAAGAGCAGATGTGACATATGAAAGCATGTTAAACTTTTGGGCAGAGTTTTGTCAAAAAACATACCTCTTGGGTAGTGAGATTGTACTTTTATTAGGATTGAATCTTTATGGCTTTATAGACAAGGAACTGGCCTTTTTTAGTGTAGGTGATTTTACAGGCTCCACATGCAGAAGCTCATGCTCTACCATTCAACAGATCATTTCTAGGTCAGAAAAAAAGACACTGGTTCCTTTCTGCTGCAAGGAATAGAACCATATGCATTGGATGATGTGTGGCAATATAAAATTTATCCTTTGGAATGACCCAAAACCATCTGGATACCTGCATAAATCAAAGCATGCAGAAAGGTATTACTCTCTGTCTGTCAACACAGCTCAGCTTCAAAGAACTGTATGGCTTCCTTACATCCTTCTTCCCCCACCCTTTGGTCTCCTGCACTTCTCCTTTCTTTGCTCTTTAAATAGCAACAGAACAACCGAGTCCTGCAGGTCCTGATGAGATCAGGCAGCCTTTCTGCAGTGACAGCTCACACAGCCCTGCTCCGCCGGTTCCCTTAGTACAGACTCCCATGTTCCTTACACATCTCCTGGTTCTGAGACTTGCTCGTTCAGCCAGAATCCCATCTTTGCTGTTGCCACTAGAGGGATCTGTGCAGTTAGCTCCTGTTCCTCTCCCTTGTCTCAAAATGGGAGGAAGACCAAAGCAAGCTTACCTGAGTACTGGTTTAAAAATTTCAATTTTTTTGTTTGTTTTCTTTTTTGTTTGTTGTATTCCTGAGTCTGATAATACAATGTGCATTATTTATAACTTAGTTTCCTGTTAAGTTAGCTTTAAAACATTAGAGCTAAATGATACCTATTCATCAATTATTAAATCTTGATTTGTGCCTGTGGCACCCAGGGTTTCCATACAAACAGAAGCCAGGATTACCTATACTTTAAGGTCAAAAAGAACTGCACATTATTGCCATAGCTTTGGTCCTGTCATTACCAAAGAGCCTCTTAGTTGCTTAAGTATAGAACTGAAAAAATAATTATATATTTCTATGCATGAGCAAATGGCATGAATATTACTTTTTCAAATGTACATCCTGAGGGGAAACATAACTCTTCATATATGACAGGAAAGGATGAGTGGTTTATACATAGTGGCTGTGAAAAGTAGATATTGGTATTTTTATACTTATTATATCACAAGATGTGCAGTTTAAGTCAGGGGCTTTTTAAATTGCTAAAAATATATTTAAAGATTCTTTTTTGATATATGATTGAAAGGGGGTTTTATCATTTTGGTTTTTTCTAGATGATAATCAAATTAAACAGAGAAGAGGGTTAAAAATTGAAAAATTATAAAAATGTTTTTGAGGTTGCCAGAGAACACTTCAGCTATCACTGCTACAGTGGGAACATTGTTTGAGGAAGCTGGTAAGAGCAGAAAAACTTCAACATTTCCTTGTTTGAAACTTCTTGTAGGTCAATAGTGACTGAAAATAATTACATTGGATTGCAGCCTCAGTCCAGTTCTTAGTGGACAAGTGTCCATGTCACAAAATCCACCATTGCAATTGGCAATAGTTGGCAGGCTCAGCAGAGAAGTCAAGGATTGAATGGGCATGGAAATTAAACTATTCTTCTGCCCCTAATTGTGGTCCTTTCAAGTCATCGTTGAGGAACATTGTTTGGGAAAAGTTACACAGCCGTTGGCAATGCTGAACATGCCCTGTGGATAAACATCGAATTTCCATCTCCAAGGTCTTAATCTGGCACATTTTGGAGCCTTAAAAGTCACACAGGGGTGGGGGAGCTGAGGGAAAGACACTTCTTTTTTTCTCTGTTATAGAAGTAATATTTTCTTTTGAAAAATAAGATCCACTGTTGAAATTAGGAATATAGTCCTTCTTCCAAAATACTACCTTGTATTCATACATATTAACTAAAACAATAGAGGTGTAGTGGGGTTTATTTTTTTTTTAAATCCAGCCTTACTATTTTTTGTTCACTCTGTACTTTGGTATAAAAGTGATCACATTGTTTAAGTGATCCAAAGTAACCTTTGGATACAGCACTGGTGGCCTCATCAATATACTAGGACCACTTGTGCTCAAGGACATGGCTGGAGCCATGAGACAATACAGGAATCAGACATTCCTATTAGTTTCTCATAGATTTCAATAGGAACTTCTACTTTACATCTGATAAGAAATTTTTTTTTAGTCTAATTCCAATTGGAACTGGACATAAAAATCCAAAACCTGTGGGCACTATCAGCTTGTTTTCCCTTCCACAGAAATGATAATAAATTTCTACTGTATTTCAAAATGGGTTTATAGGTAAATAAAATATGTCCATTTCCTGCCCACTCAACAACTACAGTAGTTTCTATTCTTTTTAGACTGATGACTTTTGATTTTCTTTTCAGTAAAGAGTAAGATGCAAATAACATGGCTTTTCTTAATGCTGGCCTATTTTAGTGGATTTCAGTTTAGGTGACTGTAACAAGTGACACATGGACTCAGGTTGGCAGGGAATCTGAATAGTTTATTCAAAAGAAACAAGCTGGTTTCATACACTTTTTCAAAGCACAGTATTTCCTTCCATGTAAGGGTAATTCTTACATGTTTGGGTTTGGCTTGCAACGTTTTTAATGTTGTTTAAAAGCCAATAAGCACACAGGTTATTGTCGTACCCATGGCAATAATAAGCATATACTCATTGCTCTGCTCTGGAAGTATTTTGCTTTTTTGATGTGATTATTTATTGGGCATGTGAGACCATATTGTTCTAATGTTTTGTTCATGTATAACAGAATAATTAAATTTCTAATCTGCTTCTCTTAATGAGGCAATAATACATAAAAAGTTTGCAAGTGACTTGCTAGTGGAACCAACTTCTTATTGAAAACAACTTTGTCAGTACTTGTGACATAGAAACCTGAAGCAAAACACTATATGGAAATACAATGTTAAATGCCATTTTTGTTTTTGAAAATGCATGATTTCTTGCCTCTTGTTGGGTACCAATTGTATAATCTGGCATATGACTTCTGAGTTTCATGCATGATCTGACAAGTTTTCTAAGATAAACCATCAGACAGGTTATTTCAAAGGGTTCCTAGGTAAGTCTACATGTCTTAGTAGATTTCAGTGTCATCTTTCCATGAAACTTTGGCTAACTCAGCTTCTAGCACTCCTGACTACAGGTTTACTTTTACCATTGAGACAGAGTCCGTGCAAAGGAATTGTAAAGACTTTCTGAGATCAACTGGAATTCAATGCTAAATCCCCCAAGAGATCCTGTTCTTCCTCAAGATTTCTAAAATGCTGCAGCAACTGTCCTCTTGTAGCACAGCCAAGGGCCCAAATGCACACAGTAGCTACCTTTTCCCAAAACATCTGTGAATGATCCACAGATCTTCCAACCAAACCAACCAGACCAATGTGTCCGCCACTGAATACTGACAAGCTATACTCAGTTAACTGGTGTTAAACCACATAGTTATGGTAGTTTAGTGTAGCTGACTATTATTATATTCTGATACCTGAATTTGCATTTTTTCTTTCCTTTGTTTGCCCCTTTGACTCAACATATGTCCACAAAAGTTTTAATCATTGTACTCTGATAGACAGGGTTTAGTGCTTGCTGCCACTGTACTTTGGGCTGTTTGGGAAAGGGGAAAGTTGCCTCTTCTATATTGTATCTCAATAAATATTTTTGAGAAACATACATCTTTAATCCATATAAAGAAAAAGAAAGTTATATTCATGTTTATGTTTGAGAGCTAAATAGAGGGTTGAGGAAGATGAGGAAAAACTGTGATCTGAAAAACAAAGGCACAAATCTTCAGCCTTTTTTCAGCTGTAGTACAGCTATTTTCTTGACCTCTGATGATGTAGATGGCTTTGGGTAATTTTTATGTCTTTGCTCTATTTTCATCATTGTTCAAAGTTTATATAATCTGGCAATAAAGTTTAAAAATTGTTCAAATTGTCATATTCTTCTTGAGGGAGTATTAATTGGAATGTGGAAAAGTTTAAAAGTTCTGCAGCAGAAAGATTTATCTCAAAAGGTTGATGACAGAAGAGAAATTTCTTACACAATTTTAAATCTGTGGTAATGATTGAATATGGCAATAAGGTGACAGTACAAATACAGTTCTTTCTCAACCCAAATAGGCACCACAAAATGTTCTCAAACTTGGTCCAAATCAGCACCTTTTATAACTGGCCCTCCCATGCACTTCTCTTTTTTGACTGCTCTTTATCACAATTTCTTGTTTTGGTCTCCACTTGACTAGATCTGATATTTTTGTCCAGTAATGAGATAAACATTTTACTATACTCCAAGGTCTATATTTTATTGTCCTCTTGTACTCCACCTGACAAGGCCAGGGTGTTAATTAACAGACCCCTGCTTGTTTGTCACTTTTCTTTTGTCTGATGATACTTTGAGAAACTTCTCTGCATGCAATCAAATTTCTGAAATACTCATTAAAGAAGAACTCTGCCTCCATCCAAAGAGACATTTCAGTGAAACTCCTCTGTGAGATCAGATGTAGTACTTGCTAAGGTTTTATGATAGAAATTAACATTTCTTATTCTAATTTTCTAGAGCCATGTATTTATTTGGAATACCAACAAAATGAATTGTGTATTCCTTGAATTTTATCTTTTTTCAAGAAGCAATTGAATTTTATGCATGATACTCCACCCACACACACTGGATGCCACCCATTTGTAAATTTCTTTTTCCTCCCAAATATAGTAGGAACTGCTGCATCTCAACAATTTCTATGTGCTCCTCATCTCAGGAAATTGGTGATTGTCTGTAGCACCATGAAGTTACTGCTGGCAAATGATGGCAATTTAATTTCTAACCTATAAACACATATTGCACAGTGTAAGTGCCTTGGCTCTTATGTCTTTTTTAACGTTTGTTTCTCTGAGCAACCATATTAATAGTATTGCTCCTTCACTTATATTTCTGTTTCTGTCATCTATTAATAATTATGTCCATTCAGACAGACTTCTATTCATTCATGATTTCAGTAATATAAAATCAAATGGTCATAAAATACAAGAAAATGGATGAAAATAAAGGCTGTGGTTTTCATGGTTCACTCTAAGAATAATAAGAAAACTTAATGATAATTTATGCTAAGAAAGCTAGAAATTGAGGTGTCAATCAATTGTGAGATATTAATAGAAATTAGGCACTTAAGTTCCTTGAATATCCCTAATTTAATTTGGGAAGTTTAGAGGTAACATTTAAAATCAATTCACTTAGAAACTGTAAATATTAAATTCTAAAAAAGTTTTTCTCTTCATAAAACAAATCTATATTTGCTGATATAATTTACATATATTTTGTAGTATCACACTTCAATCTGTTTCAGTCTACCTATAATAAAAAGGTATTAAATCTTTTATTAAAAAATTAATATTCAAAATAGGCAGATGGATAATTCTAGCAGCTTCTTATGGTTATTGACCAGCATAATAGACTGCAAAGACGTTTGCAGTCTCTGAAATGAAAGTGGAGTATATCCCCAAAGTAACACGAGATTGCACAAAGGATATATAAACACCAAAGCACCCAATGAATCTGAAAAAAAGCCAATTTTGCTTATAGTTCTATCATTCAAAGGTTAAAACATTGAAATTATGTATGACAAACAAATTATTAGCAAAGTGGAGACTGTTTCTGTTATGATCATTCTCATTTCTTTGCTTAACTTCCTAAAGATTTCCACTTTATAATACAGTTTCATATTTGGCTTCTTCAGACTTGGCAACTTCAATCAAAAATCAGAAAAGCCACTGACTTTGTCAACAAGACATTTTGAAAGCTCTTGCTTAATTAGAAGATAGTATCAACAAACAAGACTAGTGAAGAACAGTGGTAGGGAACTTGAATAAGTTTAAGATTCCTGAATCCTGGTCCTGTGCATTGACCATGTCATACTGAGACCATGTCATCCATTATATGGTCCTCTGCGTTATTTTGAGTCCCTCAGATGTCACGCATGCTACCATGAGGTTAGTCAACTGCCTATTGTTGTGAACATCAACTTTTCAGCATCATTTACTCTGCAGCTTCCTTGATGGAGTTTCTGCAGACTATGATGATTTGCAGCTTCACTGTGGTGTTTATGGGCTCAATAAAGAAAAGGTTCTAAAAAGATTATGGGCACTGAAAAAGGAAATACAACCTTTTCTTCAGGAGCACAGACTAAACATTTTTGGAATTTCTTGCCTGCCACAAACAGATGATGATTCCCCACAGACATGCTTACTTATTTTATACCCTCAACAAAAGTCTTTAGGGCTTGAATAAAAATTTCAGATATATAACAAGCCATCTTCTCTTTACACAATAAGTTTGATGCTTTGTGGCGAGATCTTGGAAGACAGGGAATGTCTTATTTTCAAACTTTAAAGAGCATCAAGACATAGAAGTAGCTGACACTTAGGCCTAGGTTTCACTGGAGATTTTAGCGAGCTAATGCACGTTTCAGATATTCTTTTACTCTGTATGTGACATCCATGTGATACTTGCCTGGTGTTAGCTGCAACTGGAAAGACAGATCAGGGGAGGACTTAAAAAACTTTTCCTGCTACAGATGCAGTTGCTTTCAGGTGACTTTGAATTTACATTGCAGTTGCTTGTAGCATTCTGACTATGTAAGTGTCTTGCACCTTACTTTCAAGTCTTTATTTATTTACTGAAAAATGCTTCTTATATAGCTTCTTTTGAGATTTAACTAGTCAAAGCAGTTATGGGAAACTACAATAGCTAGATTTACCTCCTGCACATTCACAGTTGTGTTAGTCTCTTCCTTTGTGCTGCATTTATAAGATGTAGTGACGTGGAGAAAGAAAATCTCAGTTTCAACCTTCCATTCCGCAATGATTGGGAAAAGGGAAAAATTACTTTAATTTTGAGCTGAGTTCAGGATTTGTAGTGTAGTAGGCGTTGTAGAGTATTTTTGAGGTAAGTAAAAATCAAATGTGTTTCTGTAGAATATGCTTTCTGTATATGGTCATATTTATACAGATCAGATTATTCATAAGATTTTTGGCAAAGTTACAGAGTTTCCTAAGTTGTGATGTGATTTGAATTGCTGGCACCTCCCTGAAGGCTGTATGGTCATTTTCATAAAAGGTCACAACTATATTAAAGGTTTTAAGTGCAAAGCTCTCAGTTATCTATATCTTCTTGAATAGGATGTAGCAGACACAGCTAGAGGAAAGGTGACAGGATCAGATATCCTCCTCCCCAAAAATTCCTACCTGCTGTGTCTGCCAGCACAGTATAAATATACACAGCTGGAGAAAGACCTCAGTAATCCACAAGAACAGAAGTGTATTAAACAAACCTCTGCAGTCTAAAGAGCTGTTGTGCTTTCCATTCTCACTTAGATCCAAAGATAAGGCCCCAAGACATTCCTGTATTTGCAATCCTTCAGCTTCCAGGGGCTGCTCTCAATCCATGAGTCAAAAACCAGGTGCACCTACAAAATTTCTGACAGAGCACTAGAAGCAGCAGCTGCCTGGGACTGTCACCTCTGTTATAAACTAGTCCTTAGCACTTACTTTAAGACTCATTGTTTTCTTTTGCAATTGCTAAGTTGCAAGGGTTTTATATACCAGAGCTAGCAGAAACAGATGTTACCAATGTACTACGGGTGATACACTTTCAACCACAGATTTTTAATCCATTTAACCAAAACTATATTAAAACTATACTGATGCTCCTCACTTGTTTTTTATCAGACTCCAGATTTTGTCAAGTTCTTCCAATCTTTCTTTGAAAATGATGATTTTGATTTTTTACTTCTTTAATACTCAATGTTGGTTCATTATCATACCGCTTCTAGCATCATGCTCTCACCTAGTTACATGAACTCTATGCTCATGGGTGAGTTTAACTTATGAAACAATTAAGGTATTTTCTAAAAACCTTCCTTACAGTATTATCATCAATATGCAGCCTCATTTCCCTTTTTTCATTGCATTTTTATAATTATTTTTTTAAAAAGTCCTTACATGTATTTCCAGATCAGGAGACTGCATTGTTGATGTAGTGTCAATGTACATGACACTCAGCAACGATGTCCTTTAGCAAAATGCTGCATCATGCCTTTGTATCATGGCACAGCGATGCAATGCCAGAGGAGCCAGGAAAATGTCAGACTTGTCATGCTGTTTCTGATCTATGCAGTTCTAATGTTTGTCTAAACCATAAGGTTTAATTTAGTGTCAGCAACTGCAGAAGGACACACTTAACTGGCATCCTAGAAAGACGACGTGCACATTTTAAGTAGGAAGATTGCTGGGGCGCACATTCCCAGCAGTACATTCCAATTACTCTGTGTAAGAGGCGCACCTACTTGGTTGAGCTGACGTGTCTGTTGCTGTCTGGGGCATCTCTTCTCCAGGGCTGTTCACAGGCTGGTTTGCACATGCCTGCTGGTGAGAGAAAAGGTAGCAACAGGGGAACGCCGGGTGTACATGCTGCCAGACATGCTCTTTGGAAGCATTTCTACTTGCCAACGAGCATTTGGTGGCAGATTTCTGTGGGAGGAGTTCCTATGGAAACAAAACGGATATTTGGTCTCTCCAGCTTGCTCATTCAGTTTGCATTAAGTTCAAGTGGTTTAAACTTAAACTCTTAATAATGCCAGCCCCTATCTCTAAATCTACTCACAATAGATTACGGGCATGAAACAATATTCTTGTAAATTTGTATTATCTTTGTTATTTTGCAAGGTACAACCGCTTGTTTCCTTGGTGCTTCATTCAGAGAACTAGTTCAGTCTTATTCATTAATTTGTTGCTTTAAAATATTCTGATTATTAACTTTTTTTAAAAAAATATGTATCCAGGATTGTAGCCACCTATTAATTTCAGCAATGACTGGATAGAAAAAATTAATTTTTCTGCCATCACATAATAAGCACTAAATATGACTCTTCTTTCTTGAGGTATTCAGAATGCAGAGTGAAAAAAAAAAAAAAAAATAACCACTTATCAATTAAATATAGTGAAGGCCAGAAGCAAGATGTTTGGTTTGTTTATTTATGAGATTAAGAAAAAGATTAGAATGCATGGTAAGTAACAATAATTAAGAAAGGTAGAGATAATAATTATTTTCCCTATATTTTATATGTATGGTGTCTAATTACATAGTTTTGCTATATAGTTTATTAATATTAATAAAGTAATTATTTGAAATAATGTGTGTCACATTGTGATAACATAATCCTTTGCGTCACAGATGTTTCTGTTAAGTGTCTGCAGATCAGTTCACATTGCATGATATTAATATGATATACAGGAAGTGCTTTTCAAAAGATAAAAAGTGTTAGAAAAACAATGGTTGCTTATATTGTTCTTTCATTTACTTTAGCTTAACAGATTGAAGAAGCGTGTCAGGTTTGTTTCAAGATTTTTTTTTTCCCAGGAAGACTGAATGTGAATCTAGCATGCAGATGGCATGTAATTGCATTTCCTGCATTGTTACTATATGGGTTTCATTACATTTTCACAGCAATGCACTGAGATTTAATCACCCAAGGCTAGCATTTGCTGGTAAGATGCGTGTGTCTAGCGGTCCTGCTCAACGGTCAGGGAGCTTACCCCTTGCCTCACACGCTTCTTCCATTATTGCTGTACCATATGTTCTTTGCAAATCCAAACAGAAGAATCATAAGCACTAAATTTACCTGGGACTAAGCTGAAGCATTCCAGACAGTTACAAAAAACACAGTAATACTTCTCTTGTCGTCTCGCCTCCGGAGATTTCTTTTGTCTCTCCGTTTTGCCCAAGACAAGTAGTTATCAAACTGAACTTCTAGAGTGCAAATTAGGGTTATCCCTTTTTGAGAACGTACTTGCTCATTCTGACTGCTTGTGAAACGAGCTATGAAATTTGCTTCATCTCCCCTGATGTTTACACAGGCGAGAAAGATTTTCCCACACTTGTGTGTATCTATGATTTAACTACAAATGACATTGTACTTCTCTAACATTAACCCCTTAATCTAGTACTTTTCTACAAATAACCACCTGTAGTCAATTCTTTATTCATAAGCCTTATCTGTTGTTACAGTATATAATCTGTGAGAATGCCCTAATTTTTATCATTCTCTAAGCCTGTCATCATGGCTGAGACAAGGCTTATCCCTCTGAGCAGATGAGATTAGTCGATCATGTTGAAATCAGAAGAGGGATTATAATGCTTGTAATACACTGAGTCAAATTAAATGCATTTTGTTTGTACATCAGAAGATCTTGTTGCTAAGGCTTTGGTGTCTTCTGCTGAGTGTATAAATTGCCAATAAAACATATGAAGGATGGGTATGGAAATGAAAATATGAAAAGTCAAGCAAAAAGCAGAAACAAAAATATTTGGTTTATTTAGCCTGGTAAACTAAAGCAGTAACTGTTCTAATGTCACCACCAACAACAGGGTTTTCACCAAAGACACACAGTGATCTACATTGCAAGTTATTAATTTTAATTTATCTTTAGGCAACTCCAAGGACATCTTTTTTTTTTTTTCTGAGCAACTTCTTGCCTCTTTGTATTTATCCTTTTTTTAGGCAGGTTACCTTTGCCCTGACTGTTTTGTCAGTATGCAGCATAAAGGGTATTTTTGGACTGAGATGTGTAAGAAAGAAGATACACATACATCAGAATATATATATTCTATATATCTGAAATAAAGCCATAAAATTATGAATCAGCAGGTCAAGTAATTCCTTCCACTACCCCACCTGCTGCTTCTGTCATACCAAAGTGATACAACTACAGCTATTCTTAGAGAATAGAATTTGTATAGAAGCATACTTCCCAGTAATAGCCACCATTTTATATTTTGATTCCTTTGAATGAACATTCAAAAGTTGGGATACTTCTCTCAAACTTCTCTGGATTTTCTGAAACACACAATTCAAAAAATTGAGAAGAAAATATCAACCGAACAAGATTATTTGTTCCAAATCCCATTCACAAATTTGAGAGTGAAAAGTATTATCAAAAACCTTGAGAGAAACTGAATGTAAGAATTAGGTGGGAAGTATGCATGTGGTATGAGTATGACTTCCCTTTCAGCCTTGGGTTATAAGAATGGTCTATTATTTAGCTTCTAATTAGAGACAAGATCTAATTGGGTGGAAATACTCAATTCAGAAAGGACAATTGCATCAAATGTCACAAGGAAATTTTAACTATTCTTGCAATAACTAACAACAATAAAACCAAGCTTTTGACACCAATGAGAGAAAGCAATGCCTAAATTAAAGGAGTTGAGATTTCTCCCAAGTTTAGAAATCCTTGTGTTTTGGTAGGTTCTGGTGGAATGCAATCCCCTGCATGCCTGCTGTAAACAAAGGCTCTTAATTATCTGAATCTCTTGGAGCCTATAATACAATCCTTGTGGAGCTGTATTAAATATGTGAGAGCTATGAGATTTCTACATAAAGTAGCTTAAAGACAGCTTGGACCACACAGGTTTGCTTTCATCTCCAAGCTATTTTCCATATGTGAGTTAGGCTGAGCTCTTGCCTTTCCACCAGCATAACACTCTAGTTGGTGACCACATTAATCCTTTCACAGTGCCTGCATTTTTTAATATTTATTTTTGATTACTCAAAATCAGTAACAATATTTGAGCCTATTCAGAGATTTTCCTTCCAGAAGTTGTCCTCTAAGGCCTTAGAAAAAGTAATGCACCTTATATATCCCAAGCAGAAATAGGGATCCTCCTAAGAGTGTGACTCGGCAGGACATAGCCTAAATAAAAATCTGGACTTTAACATTAGGCCATCTTTCATTGTATAAATGTTTTGGCTATATATCATTGTACTCAGAATCCGTGAGCAATACTATTGCACCATATCATATACTTCAGGATTATTCCTCTAACAAGACCTGTTTTCCTGCAGTCCATGAGAAGTACTATGCAATACCTCAGGATTAAGTTGACATGAAAAATTCCGTTTTGTTAGAATTTCTGAGAGCTGGGAGAGAAGAATAATATGCAGAAAAATTTTGAATGGATTGTTAAGTTTTCCAAATTTTCTGATTATATAATTATACAGGTGTTTCTTCAGATATTTGTCAACATATCGCAGTATATATCCTCCAATAAGCCCTGGCCTTGAAAGAGTGAAGTAAATATTTAGCTTCACACATAGTGAATAAACTTGTAGACTTCACAGATTTCCTTTGTTTCAGCCTGAGAGGTTATCCAGATAATGCAGATTATTTTATTTTTTTCAGCTGGAGGCAGAATTGTTGATGCTTCATGAATTTGTTTTGCTGCAGTGGTGTTCCTCTACTCAGAACATGACAGGAATTGTTACAGTGCGAAGCAATGCACTGTCTTAGCTTTCCCACTTCCTCCCAGGTGTAGTAATACCTTCCCCCTCCCCCTCTCCCTGCCTCCTGCTGAGAGCTGTCCATCAATCTCAGAAGGTCAGCAAGGCCGCCGTCTGATAGGTGAAGTTCAAAAGATGCCTCTTAGCCCTGGGGACAATTGGGCCATCCAGGTGTCATTTGTCCCCTGAGCCTTCCCCCCTCCTACCTGGTTGGCAGCACACCTACCCCTTCCCTCCCCCTTTCCCTGAGCTTAAAAAGACACGGGACCATGCAGTTGGGATTCAGGTGAAGCTGTTGCAACATTCAGAGGCCTGCGTGCCCAGGAATAAACTCTGGATTATGACCCCCTAGCCAGATCCATCTCCTTTTCCTCTTTGCCTCGCCTAAAGCTTCTCCATCAGAGGTCGAGCCTGAGTTCCTGTTGCCTGGACTTGTTCCAAGTGCCTAGCTGCAACGTACAACTAACCAAAGGTATCTCTGAGGTGAAACACCACAGCTGCCGCCTTTGGTCAGGCAGTGAGGACCAGACAAGCTCAGGCACGTTCCATCCGGTAATATTGGGATATTATTTCAATAAGGAATCACACAGGAGTGAATTCATAGAGCTAAGAATAACCTCTGCTAGCTCTCCTCTTCCTCAAGTCTAACCCTTATCTGCTCAGTCCTGCCCAGATTTTTCACTGTTTCTAATTTCTAGTTCACTGCTGCTACTCTGTTCATACCTCTTAGTGAAGTTCGCTTTAGCCTTCTGGTTTTTGGCATACTTGTTTCTCCTCTCCTTCCCCCACCCCCTCCCCCCCAACCTCCTCCCCTTCACAGGCACAACTGGGCCTTAAATTTTGGGGCTTAAAACAGCAAAATAAAATATGCATTTTTAACTTATCATATTAAGTGAGATTTTGCTTTATATTTAAATTGCTTACTGCATTAAGTGGACACACAGAAATATGGGATTCAAGGTTTCGATAATTGAAAATGGTAAGACTGCTAAACTCTTGGTGGCTGGAAAAATATAGTGTGTATTTCCTTACCCATTTCCCACCACATCATGTGTATGCACCTCCTACCCTACAAATACTTTTTCATTACCATCCATATATGTGTGCTGTGCTCTTTCAAAGATCATAAAAAAAGATTTTCATAATTTGTCTGCAGAAGGTTTGCCTGGTTTTGTTGTTTGTTCCTCATTTCGGAGGTTTATGCAATAAAAGGGTTGCTATAAACTGTACAAGATAGGTCAATATTAAAAGATAGGTGAAAATAAAGTTATATTAGTCCACACATTTATATGAATGTACAGTGACCTCTTTCGTTTCATTATTTTAAATACAGAAATGTCAAGGGCATAAATCTTTACATTTCAACACAGGCATTGTTCATTGTTAGAGGTCAAGACAATTATTTCCTTCACAATGTTTAAGTGTGCAGTTAAATACAGCTATGTTTGTCATAGAAAAATATATTTTAGTCATATATAAGACACCAGACACTGTATATGTGCATGTATGTATATTTTTTTTTCAAGTGCTAATTTCTGTCATTTGATAATTTTGAGAGCCTTCCCAATTCACTTCCCCAGCTCATAATTCAAACATGCCTGTCAAATATTTGGAAGAATCATGAAACTGTACTGCAGAATGCCAGAATTTGGCTAGAAAAAGATTACTAAATTGTTTGGTTACTGATATGAAGAGGAAGACATCACACTAAAAGAAAGGTACCAGGTGAGCCTGGATGGGAGGTCACGGATGGATAAAAAGCACAGAGACAATGAGGATGTGACATTTTCCTATACATTTTCTGTAGTACCTGGCTGTGAATATACTGTATCTTTTAGTCTTGTGGAGGGAGTCATGTACAAGAGTCTAGTGGAATGACCATTGGTGAAAGCAGAAAAACAAAATGACAATGCAATTTGATATGGAAAAACCCTAAATAATAAATCAAAACATTTCTGTCAGTAAATTGCCTTTAGCAAACCTGCTGGCTTTAGCTACCCAAAAATGGCCAGTAAAGGCGTGTCTGCAAAGGTTTTATGTAATTCCAAAGAGTAAAAATACTCATTCTCTTCTCCCGCAGTCTATCCATAAATGGTCTTCTAATTTTCTTAGGGAAGGAGGTACAAGTGAAAAAAAAAATTATAGCTGAGTTTAGCAATTTAAAAAAAAAATTAAAAAGTGCTTCTTTTGAAGGAGAGAAAATGAAAATAAATCAGTTTACAAACTACTCTTGGTCCAACATCACTCACCTCAACAGCCACAACTATGCTGAAGTACCCATCACTGTAATTTCTTTTAGCATGCATCCTTTCAGTCCTGCTATCAAGCCTCCAGTTTGCCGATGACATTTTCCCTTTGCAGTGATGGGCATTTTGAATATGTAGAAACAGCAGTAATAAAGTGTAGTATGGATTTCAAGGAGATTAGTCCAAAGCAGCCATCAATAATTTCTCATCTGACAGAGGTGATAATTGAGGTAAGCTGTATAACTTGAAGATTTCAGTTTGGTTAAAATCACCCTATTAGCTGCTTAATAGTGTTATTAGTCAAATAAATTAGGCTAAAATCTTCCAAATAACCTTGGCACTGTGTACATTAAATATGCTCAGTCTTGTACTACATCCACTCTAACAGCGCATTACCAGGAGATGTGGTTGTCATCTTGCAGACTATTCTGAATATGCTTGATTTTGGGCAACAAAACATTACAGATTTCAAATAACAGAGCATAAATCTGTTTTCAGATAAACAAAGACAACAAATCTGGTGGTACTTTACAGTACAAATGTTAGGGAGTAACAGTGACTTTTTTTTTGATGTATTCACATAGAGCTATAATGGCACAGCCTCCTCTCAGCTTGCAATCTTGCTAAACTGCTCAATTCATGCTCTCCATATCAATATGTTTCTAATGCACAAAGCACTATATCAGTGTTTTTCAAGTTTAGGAACAGATTTTACACATGGTCACCAACCGTTTAAAAGTGTAAACATAAACATGACCCTAGAGGAAGGCAGATGGTCCTAAGGAGGGATTCTATTCATGTTGAAATCAATGGCAAAAATATATTACTTTATCATCTCTCATCACCATGTGCTTAGTATCTCACAAGAAATGTGTTGAGCACCATTCAGTATCTGACCTGGTATCTCAATATTCTAGGGAGAATCCAACACTAAAAATGTATATACTTTATAATTAAATTTAGGAGTTTTTTTAAAAAGCATCATTTGGACTTTTTCCCCTCCCTTTAATAATAACTTCTGGAAGTGGTGGGGAACATAGGAAAATCAAGATTTCAATGCAAAATATAAAAACAAAAGAGTAAACTGAATACACTTGGTGAAGATGAAGGCTCATATCTGATATTAAAAAAGGATATGTATGCTAGCTACTCAAAGAATAAACATGTGGGCTTCCTTCTTAAGTACAAATAAAAGAAATAATAAGAAATAAAGAAATATTTTTACAGATAAAAGAAGGAAAATTGTATTTTACATCTTAGCTTTATATCATGTATCCCAATACAAAAATCCACACAATATAGATTGCAAAGCTTCATTTGTATATTTGCATAACCCAGTTACAATGGCAATATTTTTCTTCCAGCCTTTACTTAACGATGGCTACACAAGCACTTTGAATTTCAAACTCTCTACTGTATGTAAAGTGAGGTATATGCTTTTACCGCTTGTCAAAACAATCCTGAAATCCCATTTTCCTTTAATAAAGTATAGTTTTGTCCTCCAGAGGTATGCTTGAATAAGATGTCATAGTCTGTTTTTGTTCAGGATTGCACCCTGCTGATGTTCTTAGGCAGCAAGAAAATTACCTTATTGAAACATATTGCTGGTAGTGACTATAGTGCCAAATTTTGCATTGGTATTACACACATGACATATTCAGAGACCTTTGAGTAAGACCATGAATATCAAGTGTTTGAAAAGATTATACAGGTTTTTTTCTTTGGGTAGAAAAGGTTGTGGTTCTGGATGAGTGTCTTTCAGATCAATATAATTATGTCATAAAAAGACATAACAAAATAGTTACTTTGCAGGCATTCACACTTGCCTGATTTCATACTGATTTTATTCTGAGTAGAATTATTTTCCTTGCATCAGTTGCACAGTTGTTATTTTAGAGGACTGGGGGATGTTTTCAAAATAGTTGAATAATTGCAGGGCCTCTGCTAGATGCGAGCATCCAGACAGGTAATAGACTGTTTATAAGGTTTGCTTTTCTAGAAAAAAGACACATAGCCTTAAATTACTGTGATGGAGGTACATAGCTAAATATTCGCACCCATACAACTTATTTGTATGAGCACAAAAATTCATATGTTCCTGTATGCACAATGGAATGAATATACTCTTTATGAATCACATATAAACATTTTAAGAGGACATATGTTAGTACTAAAATGAGGTGATATAGAGGTCTAGTTCACTTTGGGTAAAATTCCCTGAATTTCTGGCTGTAGCAGGTGTCTGGAAGCTGCAAGCAGTGTGCTAATATTAAAAATTCATGATATGTGGATTAAAAGTGTTATTTGAATGTTGTATTTTTCCCTTAGACAAATTTAGTTATGCATGTGCTAGTTTTGTGACCCTACAGACTGATAACTCACTGCCAAAAATCATCAGAGGCAACAATTTGGCTGGCCTGCTTGGCAAGACACTGCCATTCTAGGAACCAAAGTTATGATAGTAACTCCTGATGGTCACTGGAGTGGCATCAGAGAGAGAAAGCTATGATTTGAAAAAGGGGAATTAGGAATTTTAGGTAAATTTATAAAAAGGTTGAAAATAAAATTGATAAAGCTGCTATTTGCAGATAAAGGATAAGATGCTGCGCAGAGTGGTTCTCATTAACATTTCACGTGCTGGAAAATCAAGTAAAGCTATCAAGACTGCCTGATTTTTCCGCTAGCTTCATTTCTTTTTAAAGAGTCGATCTCTTGACAACCAATCCCTCCTAACACCACAATGAAACTATTCCACAAAACACTCATCTAAGCCTGCATTTATTAAGAGATGGGTGGCTGCCCATAATCCTACTCTGGGCTGCTCCAAATTTTAGGAAAGGGGTTTGAAACAGAATTCAGAATTTACCAAAGGGCTCATGGTGGCTTTGGATCCCCTGGGTTAAGCACCTGCTAGAACTTGCCTGATATCTAAATCCAAATTGTCATCTCAGATGTGCAATCTGGATCAGTCTCTGACAACTACTGAAGATGCTCTGGGTCACTGTTCCCTAACAGCCTTCCAGCAGGAGCAGGGCATGCAATACACCCAGGGCATACACATATAAAACCTTCATCTGGATAAACAGGATTTATGAAATGCTTTTCCATGGATGTGTACAAACTTGACTCAATGCCCCAGGAAATTCTTTCCATTGCTTTGTTGCTCTGTGCAGGCTGTAGTGCCAAGAGAAAGGACGAGTTAACCTTTGATTTTTTTGGTGAGAATTTAACACTGCCAGTAATGTCTGCGGCACAGCTTTCTAGGTTTGCCCCTCTGAACAGTTGCATTTATTCACATTACAGTAATACAGTATTTCAAAGCACTACATCATACTGAATTTACAGAACAAGGAAAGGTCTCACTTATTTACTCATAGCATAACACAGATGTCCTCAACCAGACACAAAAGGTTAAGATTTAGATTTAGGGCGGGATAGAAAGATTAACTATATTTTAACATGGCTTCTTACAAAAGTATGTAATTTTAGAGCTTTCCATTTAGTGAAATCCATTCTCATGCTTTGTAGTATTTTACTTTAAAAGCACATAGTTGCATTAAATTGCAATTTCTATGCTGATTGTCACTTTTATTTAGACTACCTATTTACATCAAGCATCCTCTAGCTATCTTCTATTTCTCCTTTGTATCTGAATTCTGAAGAGGAAAACTGTATATAATGTAAGCAGTGTGGGCAGTAAACGCTATGAATTTGTGCAGTGGCAGTGCAGTGATCCTCTGGGAGTCACAGAGAGGTGCTGGGTTGGCTCCCATGACTGGAGTTTTGTAGTGGGGGGCATACAGACTTTTGAGGAAGGACAGGATTCAGGATGGGAAGATGGGAAGGCCAGGGTGGGTCAGCCTTCGAGCAGCATGGTCGAGAGGAAAGTTTCTGTGCTCATGGCAGGGGGGTAGGAATTAGATGATCTTAAAGTCCCTTCCAACCCAAACTATTTTATGAGGAGAAGGAATCTTCCTTTAGGTGAGAGAGCTGCTGAAGTGTGTGGAGCTTTCTCTGGGGATGGAAGAAAACAGAGAGTTTATGGGTTAAGATTAAAGACTTTTTGAAGACTTCTCCATGTCCATTACTGGAGTGAGTCTGTGGGTCACACACATCAAAACCTGCTCTTGCTTGGTCCTGCTGTTTATGAGCTTTCTCACCCAGAATATGGAAAATAGTCATGTTGCTTATTTCTTTATCCTGTTTTAGGTCAACACAACCAGAACTAACAACGATGAGGGCACTTGGGGACTACCCTCACTCACTTCCTTAGAAAGGCATCTGATGGGTCAAGAGTGAAGGCAGGGATGAGTGCTTCAGAAGCAGAGATCTTTTTTTTTTCATATATTTTACCCCCTTTCTCCATCTCTTCTGACTGGAGCCAAGGAAGGACTGGATTTGACTTAAGGCTGACTACTACATCCAATGGCCCAACCTTCAGCATAGTACAGGCCACCATATCTACACCCTTCCCACTCAGGTGATCTCTGTGTCACATCAAGAACTCAAGCTTTTGTACAGAACTGGCTTTTACTTTTATGGTATCGTTTAACTTAGATACTGCTATAGACTGATTATAGACCGACTTAATATAAAGCCAGTCTGATAATAAGGCTCAATCATCCAGGTCACAGATTTAAGCAGTCCTTTGGCTACATGCAGAAAACCTCCAAGTTCCTGGATTGGTTCATTCCTTACTCCATTTCATTCAGTTTTATATCCTGTCTTCATTATAACTGCCATCACCCATACATTTTCATAGTAGATATTTGGTTTTGATTATCCAGTGGATGATGTGGGGCAAACCCCAGCATCTGCACCAGCTGGACTGAGGAAATTGTTCTGATGACCTTTACTGGTGATAGGCCAAATGCCCAGCAGATTCCACAGGGCAGCCTGAGCTTGCTTCAGGTTGGGCAAGCCTTCCATTTTTATATCCTTGTCATTTTTTTTCCAGGCTCTGCAGATAGGCATATCTTTGCTATGTACAGCTTTTGCTATTTGCGGTCAGCAAAAATTAATAATATAATTATGTTTCCTGCCCTTGTTCTTCCTGCACTGCTCCATGTTCCCTACTTTACAAAGCATGACCTACCAAGCTTCCTGGTTCTGTAGGTGTGGAAATGATTCCTTTTTAATGTCCTTCCCTCATGAAGCTGTATCATTTCATTGTATTTATTTCCTTTGTAAATATTTCCTTATTCTGTCATATTAACTCTTGTTCAGTTATTATTCCCTTATATTTATTTCATATAAATTTTGGTTCCTCCTCATTTACTCTGTAACAAGGAGATCAATGCAGTACATGACAATTTTATTACATCAGTGTATTCATTTCCTTTATAAAAGTAAATCACTCTAGTAGATTCACTGCCCCACCAGGTTGTACCTATAGATCACTTCATTAACTCCCCACATAAATAAAGACTGTGTCATTTTGGTCACTTACACTACACATAAATGTGACCATATTATCCTTTATGGCATATATATCTACAGTATTTTATTCATAATCACTTTGTTCAGGGGCTAAGACAGTAATGGAATATGCTTATTTCTTCATAGCAATTCAGTGATTCTCTAGAGAGCTGCAGCCAGTTCCTGCAGGACTTTTTGACGAGATATACCTGCACAATCTACAGCTCCACTCCCTCCTTCCCCGTTTTTGCTGCCTCTTTCCTCTGTTGTTTCTTTTTTTTTGATTTTGTTTTTTTCTCCTCAGCTTTCCCTTGGTGGTTGCCTTGTGTTTGCTTGTTTGGCTTTGCTCACCTCACAGTTTTACCGTGAATTTAAATGAGGGCTGAGATTAATAGCTAAAATGGGAATCTGGACCAGGAAAACACCTTTCTCACAATCTCAGAGATATGTCCTCATTTTCAATTCCCTATCCCATTTGAGCAGGCTCAATGAGAGGAGTCAGCTGTACGTGCTGCGCCATGCTTCACCTGAGAGCCACACTCTTCCCTCTGCTGCTGCTCCACATCAGTGGATGTGGCCAGTCCTCCACAACACGCAACAAAAAGGAGAGCAGATGAAAGCATAGAACTCTGCTTGGATCTTCTCTGTTCATTTTACATCTCTGCATGCTTGTCCAAAACTTTCTTAAGCTCAATCTAGTAGAAGCACGCTTCTAAACAGAGATTTCTGCTATATGGATCTAAGTTAATAAAAATTGATTAAATGCATTTTATATCCTCTTCCAAAATCAAAGTTCATACTAACGTATGTGCTTAACTTAAGGAGAGTTGCAAGCTATCAGCTGATTCCAAGACAGAATCAGGTGTTATAAACCCTCAATTAATTCTTTAAATAAGACAGGGAATTTAATCATTTCAACAAGCTCTAACAGCATGAAAGGGAAAACAGCTATGTAAGGGTTAAAAGCAACCAAATAAAAGCCTCAAAATCGAGCAACCAAAAAAAAACCCGCTGTCCTTCCATGTCTCTCAAGGACTGCACACAGTCTGCCCAAGATTTTCTTTTATCCCGATTTACTACGTGCTCCCTTGTGCCTCCTTCCTGCTCTGTGAAGGGTCATATGGCAGCATGATGCCATCTCTGCAGTCTCCCTTTTCTACAAGTTTAGGTCCAATGATTTCAGTGTGCTTCAAATGCAAATTGTTCTAAATTTTCTGAGATCTGAAGAGAAGTAGTACCTGCATTTCTTTATATTTTGAGAACTGTCATGGAAAGGTCTGCTGGGCTGCAAATTCTTCCAATGTTTCCAGTACAAACACTGAACTATGATTTAGTCAATTGCAAAATGAAAATTACAATCACTCATACTGTAAAATTGCTTTAGCTTTGTTTGCACTGCTGTAGTTCGATAGCGTGATTCTGAAAATCCTGAAATTCTGAAAATTCTTTTGTTCATTTGCTTTTATTCCTCACAGGTTGAGGTACCAGGTAGAGGATTAGCATTTTTATTCTCTTTCAGACAAGTACATTAGGATCTGAGGAAGGGGAATATAATCACAGGAAGATATTGGTCATATCAGTTAAACTTTTAAAAATCTTTGCAACAGTCATTAATATTATCATAATATCATGTAACACTGAAACTAGGAAGCATTTTTTTTTGTGATCTCTTTACTTGAAAGGCAATATGCATATCAACAGGCAATATGTGGAAAGCCAGAAACATTCCCATTCCTTTAGCCTTCTAACAAGGTGATGGGCACAAAAGAGGCTCATAAAAAGCACTTGAAACCTGCTGTCTATTCTGTTTCTATAACTGCTACAAACTGATTATTTTTTAAGTAGCCACTTATGCTGGTGGGTAATGCCTGTCTTCCCCATTCATGCCATGACAAAACAAACAAACAAACAAACAAACAAAACTCACCACAGAAGGGGGTCAGGAGCCCCGAGTGGGTTTTTTTTTGCTGTTTTGTTTTTGTTGTCTGTTTGTTTGGGATTTTTCGGAGGTTTTGTGTGTGTTTTTTTGTAGCCAAGAAATCTACCTTTTGCTCTATTTTCCAAGTAACATTCTACCTAATTCAAACAGACAACCAGGTTATGTTCTCAGTGCAGTAATAGGTAAAGTAGCTGGGCTGTCCCTGCAAAATGACTTGAGAAAGGGGCACCATGCAGGAATCAGAGCCCCCAAAAGCCACAGCACCCCCAACCTGGAGTCCACATCCAGTGTGAAAGGGAGTATAGAAAGAAAGGCAGCAAATGAAAAAATAAGGTCCCTGTGGCTTTGTCTGGAGAGGGAGTTAAAAAAGCAAACAGAAACCAACAATCTACAAAAGACAAACATTCTACTAAAAAACTACAAGGCAAGTTCAAGCATTGGGGCCCTCACAGTAGGAAACTGGTCACATGGGTAACATCATGAAATTTTACTGCAAAATATCCTTTTTTTTTCTTATTTGAAAAGACAAATTATTAGCATTTTTAAACAATTTCAATATGTTTAATGGCTGAAAGTTAAGCTCAAACTGTTCCGCTTACTGAATAAAGTGCTAGGTCTGTAAACAGGAATCTTAAGTTACCCCAAGAGTACACTCATTTTAAATTTTACTTGAAAGCGGGATGTACGTTTATTACAATTTCAAACAAAATGCTAATGCCATTAAACAAATGAGGTTTAGGCAAATTAACTGCATTTTAATATTCTGAAAGCCTATGATATAGGACATTGTGTTACGAAACATTGGCTAGAAGTATCAGTTGCAAGTGGGATTTTCATTGCTGTGAATCTCAGGAGAATATTTGTAATTAGTATCATTTGCCTAATACTTCAGGTTAATTAGAATATTTAATTGAATAGCTGTAATCTTCAGAGATGACTATATTATGATCAAATTAGTACCATCACAGCACACGCTGATCACTGCTGCAGCCTGCTTCACTTCTGCTAGCTATTCAGCCCTCTGGAGCGTTCAGCAACATAAGAAAAAATCTGTTTCTTACACTTTTGAATTTTAATGATCCATTTGAACTCTGCCATCAACATTTAATTATTCTAGAAAAAAAAAAGTCCCAACCATGGCTCCCATATGGCATGTTGGCAAATACACTTGCCCACATTGGAGTCTGCACCTCTCCAGCAGCTCAGTGAAGAGATTTAGCTTTTTTTTTTTCTGAAAGCAAGAAGGCCTTTTTTAATAGTGTTTGCAAATACAGACCATATGAAGCTTCACAGAAAAGGTTACTAGGATACTATTGAAACACTATTAGGAACAGATGAATTGATTTTTAGAATGTTACAATGGATTTAATCCTGTAATGTCTACTACTGGACTTTTGTATTGTGTCCAAAAGGTTTGAAGGAGTCAGGTGCCTCTGTAACTAAACCTTGTTAGCTAGAAATGCAATTAATTTTGGGGGAAGAAGGGAAAAGGAGGAGAGGTAGAATGGATGGAGTGTGCATATTAAAGTCTTTGCAGCCAAATCACAGATGCTGAGTTCCTGACCTAACCAGTTGCTGTTGTTTCATTTTCTATAAATACATATATTTAGCAGCTGCAGATATTCTTGGGGTTAAACATTCATCTCTGTGGAAGCACTAGAGTCAAAATCCTGTTACACTAAACTGGCTGGCTCTCCCCACCCAATTCTTCTCTTGTCACATAGGGGTATCACAAAAAAAAATGTCAAGAGAGTAAGCTGGGCATGCTACAAAGGATGTTGTTTACATAGAGGGGTCCCAGAGCTCAGAAAAGCTTTCCTTCTCCCCCTTCTCCAAGCTGCTTCAGGATATGCAGCTTAAGAGGTCATACAATGTACAATTATGTGCAACAGCAATGTAAAAACTGATAATTGCTTTAAAAATCAGAATGTCCTTTTGAAACTGATGGTCTGCTGCAAATTTCTCCACAATTAATTGTTACTGTCTCAGGGGGCAGGGGAAGTGAGGGAGAGATCAGTTTTAAGGGAAATGCTCTTACCTGCTGCCTGAAAATGAAGAGGAGAAATATTTCCATTTGACAGAAAGAGATTTCTACACGGTGCTTCTTCAGTAAGGAGGAACAGTGGGGTGTGCAAAGCTGAGATTCATGGCTCAAACCTCAAACATGTTGCTATCCTACAGAAGACAGCAACCCAACAAAATCCTCACGATTCTTTGTGGCACCATCTCACCTGTTGCCACCTGTCTGTGTTAAATCTCACAAATGTTTCCAGAAACTAAGATGTACACAAGGGAGTGTAAATAAATCCTGCACAGAAAGTCTGTCACTTTCAGTAGGTAGGTAGAGAAAGTTAGCAAAATCAAGTCTATTGAAAATAAAGTAGAAAAAATTTTCAAGAAGGCTTTTTGAAAACATTCTCCATCCTGGTAAGGAGCACATCTCTGCTCTGAAAATTTTAATGGTTTTGTTTTACTACATTGTTAGCATCATATTTTATTTGTGCTGCTGCAACTATTTTTTGCTTACAATATAAATATTATGCACTTAAAAATAGTCATTTTGAAAAATCCTAAGAAATGTAAAAATTTTCAGCTTCATTATGAAAATCATTTACATTTTTCTCACACGTGTTTGGAAAATTTGCCTGGTTTCAAGGTTGCTGTGAGATATAAAAATCCTTGAATCATGATAAGTTTAGCATTACATTAAAAGCATGTCTCTCACTTTTGGTGTCAAATAGATGCTTCATTCATACTCAGTAAAGTACATTACATCTAAAAAGGCAGTCTGGTCAAATCATAAACATTAAAGTTAAAATTATAAAAGCTACAAAACCTATGTTTAAAAGTTAATGTTAATATTTCTCTAAACTCTTATTTTTGATCTTTAAAAACTAAACATGAAAATATTTTTAATTTTCAGAAAATAAAAACCTTTCTGTCTGGGCTAAATTTATCTTCTAATATATTATAACTATAATATTAGTCAGAATTGAGCAATAATATAGCATTTCTCAAAATTAAAATATATTAAAACAAGACAAAAAAAGATGTAATCCTAGGAAGAATGCTCTCTTATCTAGGCTTTTATTTTCATTCACCTCCCGAATCATGATTTAATACCCGTTCTTAATATGCAGTTTAAAAAGCACCTTGAGGATTCCCTTTAATGGCTAGTGTACTGCATAATTGTGGGCTTCCTTGTAAGAAAGCTTGCAAAATTGCTGATTACAGAAAGATATGAAGAGTGCTGAAAGTACTCAGACCCATACATTGTGTTGCCATGAAAATTGGTCATAGAAATCTCCTCACAAAACCTACTTTAATCTTCTGGATCTAATAATGCATTTTTTCCCTTTTCCTTTTTTTTTTTTTTTTTAATATATATCTTAAAATATATATGTATTTCTGCATTTTGGAAGCATCTGCCAGAAGCAGCTATAAGCAATCACTAATCTTGAACAGCAGCATT
This sequence comes from Geospiza fortis, assembly GCF_000277835.1. Classification (NCBI taxonomy): domain Eukaryota; kingdom Metazoa; phylum Chordata; class Aves; order Passeriformes; family Thraupidae; genus Geospiza; species Geospiza fortis. The sequence goes on along the minus strand of NW_005054325.1, from coordinate 1,790,213 downwards.
GTAATGTATTTTCCTTCATAGAGGTGCTCCCTGAGCATGAAAAACTCCTTTAGAATTAAAAAATCTGCTCCACTAATTGTAGAGCAAAATTTCAACAGCCCTCTTTGAGAATCCCAGCTCTAAGTATTCTCCCATCTATTAAACAGATGGCAGATAAGATTGTAAACATATTTGCTTCATATTGAATAGATAGTTTCTGGCATAATACTAATTAACAAATTAAATGGCTGACTTTCTGCATCACATTAGAGTTAAAACCACTTTGTAAGTTTGTCTTTGGTAGTTATTTACTTTGACAATAGCGTGCAGTGAAAAACTGTTAAATGTTTTCTTAGCAACATTATGCATTGAGTAGCTTTCTTTTTTAAAACTCTATATTTTATTATAATTCATTTGACTTTCATTACAGTCACTCATTACAAAATGTATGTGCATTTAATCCATTTCCAAGGCCTGCATATTTTTCCAATCCCATTCTGTACCACAATGATAATGTCCTTGGTCTATGCAAGTATGCATGAAATTTAGGCATTGTCTTTACTCATTTTCTGATAGTTTAGCACGGACCGTTCTGAAAGGAGGAAAGCTAAGAAAATGCTAACAGCAGTAGGTAAGAATATGGAAAAGGTTTCATTTTCCTTTAAGGAATTTGCATTTGACTATCTGTTTTATTATAAGTACAAAGAGGATCATCTCAGCAATGATGGCATGCTAGGCAAAGAAGTGAGATTAGTTGATATCTTCTTTGTTCTCTTTATTAATTTGTGTATGGAGCTGGTCACGCCAGAGATTCTAATTCCAAATTTCTTTTGCACTAGACTATCATCAAAACAGAGAAAGAAAATGCAACTGCATTTCCCTTTTTGGTTTTGGAAATAATAGCATAAAAAAGGAGTTTACTTTCCAAACCTAACTTGTCATCTCTTGGTGAAAAAATGCAAGTATATAAAAAATGTTTACAGAACTCATAAAAGAATGGCAAATTTAAAACTTTCCTTCAGATGAATTTGCTTGTGTCTCTGTCTTCAAATAGAACAAACCAAATACCCAAAACAAAAGACAGCCTTTTTGATCTTTAAAACTCACAATAAAATTTCTTCAAGAACACAGCTGTAAATGTTGAAACAGGTCAAATTCATTTAATTTCCTTTAGAGATATAATAAAACTAAACAGTTATATGAATAAGGTGATTAATTCATATATGTTACAGCTGATGCCCAATGTTATTCAAAGATTAAAATCCCCCATAGAAGGCAAAAATGACAGACACCTTAGCCCCCTGTTCTCCCTCCTCTCTTCACTGGCTCTACTGCTACCAATAGAAAAAAAGCAGATTTTTTTCCTCAAAAAATCAGAGTACCTTGATAGTGGTGTTGAAAAGCATTCATCCTTCAAATTCAAAACTTCCTCCTGTAAAGGCTTGATAAAATTTAAATAAAATAAAATAAAATTAAGTAAACAAATATATATATGGATTATTGTTAGAAGGATGGCTTTGAAATTATTAGTATTGTTTCCTTCTGTAATTTTGAAAATATAAATTACTCATTTTTACATGTAAATTCCATTAAAATTTACTTGAAAATGGCCAAAATTAAAGTGAAACCTTTCAACATTATTGGAAAAAATACTTAAGTTGGCTATTACCTGAAGCTGATTCTTTTCTTATGCCCTATTTTTGAGAATTGAACTTATCCTGTGTGGCTATGACAAAATACAGAAATTTGGAAAGCTTCACACACCAGAAGACCATTTTCTCTCTTGTTGTGGTTATTAGCTATATTATTGGCAACAGCATTTGATATTCCTTGTAAATATTTCACATTATTTTACAATATATATAGTAACCCAGTTGTTTTAAGTACATTGAGACACATTTTAAAGTTTAGAGTTATCTTTATTTTCTGTTATACTAGGAAAAATTGAAAGCTGAAATTTCTTGAAAAATATGATAGTTTTATCCAGACATCTTCCAGTTAAACCACTATCTCTGCTTTTAATTCTCAGATATATGCTCCCAGGAATTACCGCAAATTTATTACCTACAGCTTCAGTCCTGATTTTGCTGTTGGTGGGCTTGAAATAAATATTGCAATTCATCCTATATGACTTTCCTACTGGAAAAGAAATCAAGCATGTGCATATTTCTCCTGTAAGTTTAGGACATAGTATTCCATTGCTTTATCCACTAAATCAATAGAGCTTTTCTGGAAAAATAGGAAACATTGAATTTCAGCTCCCCTACATATTTCTTTTCCTGGATGAAATCAGGAAAACATACTTTCATCTGTCATAGCCACTAGAAGGTTCTATAGTTGTGTGGTGTGGTCTCCCTGTAACAGTGACACTGCATACATAGTGCGGCACCATGGTAAAGACATGATCTGAAATCCCAGAGGCATTTTCCCTATGTTAAGATAGCACTCAGGTTGAATTAAATAGGTGCAATCTTCCTATTCAGGGCTACTTAACTCTGGTACAGCTGCGCATCGGTGTGGCTATATTTTTCTAGTTCTGGAGCTATACTGGATGGAGCTAGCTGGATGGAGCTATATTGGATGTATACTAGCTGCTCTCCAGGCAGGTAGGTTGATGCAAAATATAGTCTACTTTGGGAACACAAAATCACAAGCTGGTTTGAAAATGGTGTTTTTTACTTTGGGTTGCTTTAAACCCTCACACATGCAACTTCTCGAGGTGCACCGAATGAACTCCTGGAGCGAGTCTGTCAGAGGGCTATGAAGATAATCAAGGGACTGGAGCATCTCTTTTATGAGGACAGGCTGAGCGAGCTGAGCCTGTTCAGCCTTAAGAAAAGACAACTGAGAGGGGACCTCATCCATGTCTACCAGTATCTGAAGGAAGGGTACCAAAGATGGATCCAGGCTCTTCTCAGTGGTGCCGAGCAATAGGACAAGAGGTAATGGGCAGAAACTGATGCACAGCCAGTTCCACTTAATTATGAGGAAGAACAACTTTATTGTGTGAGTGACTGAGCACTGGAACAGGCTGCCCAGGGAGATTGTGGGGTCCCCATTACTGAAGATAATCAAAAGTTGTTTGGACACTTTCCTGAGCAATGTGCTCTAGAGGACGCTGCTCGAGCAGGGAAATGGTTCTAGTCAGCTTCCAGTGGTCCCTTCAAACCTTACCCATGCTGTGATTTGCTGATTCCATGACTTAGACTGAGAACCAGAACTACACCATTTCTGAAGATATTCAGTCCACTCTCCTGCTCAAATCAGGGCTAACTTCCAAGTTATATCTTATTTGCCATGGCCCCATATAATCAAAAGTTAAATATCTTGAAGATGACACTTTCAAAACTTCCTAGGGTAACCTATGCCACTGTCTAACACCTATCGAAGTGTAAATTTTTTTGCTTTTGTCTAAATGGTTTTCCCTTCCTTACAATTCCTTTGAGTTGCTAACCATTTTTTTGATAATGCATCCCAGTATGTTATGGATCTCTTCCCTGCCTTGAGAAAAGAAAGCATGTTCAGTTTGCTAGTCAGGACCTTCCCATCATTTTCTGCAAAGATATTTCCTAGCCAGCCTGCACCCAGAACAGCGTGTTGTCTAGAGAGAATCTGTCTCAGGTGCAGGACTTTCTCATTTTTGAACTCAATGAAGTTCACAGAGCTTCATTCTTCCTTCTTGTTACAATGTGTCATGGAGGCACTCCTGTCCTCCAGGACCACTTTCTTTGATCTGAAACCTTTTACACAGTTTCTGAGGGTGTGCTCTGTCCTGTTGACCATGTCACAAGTGAAGGCATTAAGCAGCATCAGTCCTAGTACTGAGCCTGAAGAACACCACCCAGACACTAACTATAGTCTGCATTATTGGTAAATACCTTTTGATTCTGATGGCTCAGCCAGTTTTCCATCCCCTTCCCATTTCAGCTAGAAGGACATGTCAAAAGCCTTGCTAAATTCAAGACATACAACTACTGCTTTCCTCTCCCCACCCACAGATTGAATCAGAGATGAAAACCAGGTTGGTCAACTACTATTTGTCTGTAATAAAAAATGTTGACTGTTCCTCATTCTTCCTTGTCCTTCAGGTGCCTGAACACAGCTATCATGAGGGCTTCCTCCACAGTCTTTCCAGGACTAAGACTTTATGGCCTGCCATTCCCTGGTTTTTTCTTTCTGCCTTAAAGGTGGATGTAATATTTGTCTCATCTCTACTTAAAGCCACCACCTCTCTGTAAAGATGGAGAATTTACATTATGAAGAATGTCTTTACAAAGACATTGGGGGGCCACCTCAGGACTCCTGGATGCATCTCATCCAGTCCTATGGATATGTCCAACTTACAGAGTAGTCCCAAACTTGGTCAACGTCTACTGCAAATTGTAGTTCTTTCTCTTGAACTCTGCCACAAGAGATGTGGGAGGCCTAAAAGCAGATGTACCACCCATCCCCCATCAGAGAGGAACTCTCAGGTTTCGCCATGCATTTTAGTGATTCCACACTCTTTAGCAGGGCCAAGTTTACCTTAGTCTCCTTGTCCTGGTTTGAAAAGGAAGTGAGTTTTTGGGAGTAACTGCTCCTGATGTAACTAAAGAAGCTCATACCATTTCCAGTTCCAGCTGCACTCAAGGTAAGGCCATCCAAACTGCATTGCTGCAGGTGTATGTGATGAGTCAGTCATCCTCCTAGGAACCTTGTCCCCACTTCTATCACCCAGATACATCTGTTTGCATCTGAATTCAATCAGGATCAGTGTTTCTGAATTATTTTTAATAAGCATGTAACTCATAACCTAAAAAGGAAAACATTGAATAGATTAGATAGATAGATAGATAGATAGATAGATAGATAGATAGATAGATAGATAGATAAAAGAAGATTTTTTTTAAAGTAACTTGGGCCTTTTCAGTCTGGTTTCTGTAGCTTCCAGGTGCCAGCCTAAAGTTTGGTCAACCTAATTTGTACTGTCTCACTCAAAGTAATAGTTTATTTGCACTTTTAAAGATAAGGTTAATCAATGAAAAACAAAAGTAATTTAATTTATTGTCAAGTGGTTCTGAGACATGCACTAGAAAGATCAGGTGGTAAAACAAGCACAGAACATAAGCAGAATTTCTGTCCTTGTATGAGTTATGCCTTCCTGTTTAGAATGCATTCAAGCCTCTATAAGCTTCCAAAAGTTTATAACCTACAAAGAAAAAAAATCTGTTGAAGAGCTGAAGAAAAACTAAAGAGAAATTCCTGCATCAAAATACATCTGCTAACAGTCTGTTAGTTAAAGTTCTCCCTTTTTTCCTTTACTGTTTTGCTTTCAGTTAATTTTTATGTTATCAGTTATGATTCAGGGCTTCTAAAATTAAAAAAAAAAATCATATAAATTTAGGTGCTTGATTACTGTGCTGTGGAACACAGATTCTCTTCCATCAGGCAAAAATGACTCAGATGACTTGAGTCTACCTTACTCCCACTGTGACTAATATTTGACATGCAGAAAAGGTTAAAATAGCAAAGACTAGTGATTTGGGTTGTAAGAGTGAGCACTCAGACTACAGGACACAGAGTATCTCTTGTCCATGATGTATTTAAAAGTCCAATTATTCACCATTTCAAGCTGCTCTCTGGAGAGGACAATACCTTTAATGTCTTCTCTGAATATGTACTCCAAAGGACATGGCTTGCATCATGTGGAAAGTAGAGCAGCACTACTTGGTAGTACTCAGTTTACTCATAAGAGCTGGTCTTCTCATCCAGAAATACCAAAAGTGAGAAGGCAGCCTTTTCCGTCACATTCCGCCTGATTCAGAAGGCAAAGGTCCAGAAGAAAAAGCAAGTTCTCAACACATGCAAGGAAGCTGAATTATATTTGCACAGAGAGACATTATTTATGAGTTTTACTTTTTTGAAAAGCAAACCTTGAAATCTTCATATCATTTCAAGCAGATTATATGTAAAATTACAACTGTAAACAGAATCAAAACCATTTT
>NW_005054325.1:1777089-1784209 GCF_000277835.1 Geospiza fortis | reverse complement strand
TTTTTCACTAATTGCATCTAAGTTTCAGCCATTAGTAAGAATTTCTCAGTATCTGATTATTTGTTTGGATTAGCACTTGTGCAGGATTGGTTTCTTGAGAATGTGTGTAGTGGCATGATGTGACTCAGAGAGCTTTTTCTTTGTTTTCCTGTGGATTTGGTAATGAGGTGTGGGTACAGATTCTCTCACCTGTCCATGAAGTGTGATCCCTTTTGTCTTACCCTTCTGACCTGTTCTTTCCACATATTGTATGTCTCTCAATGGTTTCCCACCCTTTTTATATTTACAATCAATCTCAGGATTCGTGCCCTTTATCCCCATGTAGTCCGCTTGCCCCAAACAGCCCTTTTTAATTTCCTTTAAGTTATTCCATTTAGTACATTATACCATAGCTTTCCTGCTCATTTTATTCATCTAGCAAGCTTCTAGGTCACATCTCTGATTCATCATTTTTTTTCTCCTTGGCTTTCTACTTACACAAATATCATCCTCTCCTTCAAATGGCTTATCCCAAACTGTGCCCAGTCCATGACAATTGTCCCATTGATAAAAGGATCTTATCTATTCAATTAGATAAAACTCAAAGTCCTTGCTTAGATAGCCCTTACTTCTATCTGCTCACAACCTAAAATTTCCAGCTTCACTTTCAAAACTGGCATGCATCTTTTATGCTAAAAGATCGAAAATACAATGTTTGTGGTCAGGTTTAATAATTATAATAGAGAGTACATGGAGGAACATACTGAACATTGCATATTTATTTGTCTCTTTCTATTAATGAATAGAAAGAAAGAAAAGAATTTATAGATGTGCTAAATTTTAGCATTCCAAACAGATTCAGCAGATTAGCCAGCTAAAATCAATAGTCAATATTATTTGAGTCCAGATGTTCAGCTGTGTAACACTTGAAATAGAGCATCTCAAAAATGCTTTTAATGTTAAGCTTAAAAGCATTTCCAGTCCAACATACAAGTTTGCAAGAAATTAATGCATCATGGACAGGTAAGTAGGTTTATATGTACATAAATGTATTTATTTATTTATTTATTTATTTAGTATATGCAGTCTTTCTGCACCTTTTTAGGTATTTGTGCCAGTCCTGCAGCCTGAATTTTACTAACATTTACTCTTGGAGTAAATGTTATATATTGTTATATATATTGTTGTTATATACTGCTATACATTGTTATATATAAATGTTATATATTGTTATATAATGTTTATATTTTATAAAATATATTCTATTCTTTAAAATTCTATGGAAATTGCATGGAATTTCCTAGAAAGAAAGCAGAATTTTTTTGTGGTTAACTTCAGCTCATACTTTTGGTACCCAGATCTGCATGATCCTAGTTCAGACTATACAACCAAGCAGTCGTGTATTCTATTGCTTCTGTTGTTTTGGTTTTTGTTTGGTTGGTTTTGTTTTTTTTTTTAAATGAGCATCTTCAGCCATTGATGGGCCTATTTTTGCATAAAGTCTTGACTCTTGACTCACCTGTCTCATGTATCTAGTTCCAGACAGCAAGATCCCTTGGCTTTTTTCAGCTTCCAAGTATCTTTTCAATGAAATCTGTCTGCCAGACCTCAACAATGTAAAATATATAGCATGAAAAGGCTACTTTTAGTGCATCAAGTCTCATTGAAATTAATCAGTGGCATAAATGCAGTGGCTGAACAGGAATGGATTGTCAAATTGTATTAAATAAATTTTAGAAGTGAACCTAATTTTGTTGTTGCTTACCAGATGTGGGAGGGGATCAAAAGGGGGATCTTATTAGTAAGATTGTTCAACTTAGGCAGAGTTTTGACTCATTAACTCTCACAGAAAGCACTTTTCTTTCTCCTTGGATCATTCTATTTACACAGAGCTAAGTATGAACCTGGAACAACTGGTGATATAGTACACTGACAACAGAAGGCTTCCCCAGTGGGGGGAGTGAACTCCTTATTTTTTCAGCTATGGTCAGTGTTAAAAGGTGAAGAACCTTTCAAGAACCTTCCTTCTCTTTGTTTCTTTCCCTCTGCCCCTGTTGCAGACATTTCTTTTATGAAAAATCCTTTTTAGGATTTTTCCTGCTAAAGCTAAGCTGAGAAGTTTCAGCAACCAAATGTAAACAATGATTGTTTGCTGCTGTGGAATGCGACAGGTGGATTTGTGATTAGTCTAGCGTAGATGTTTTATTTCAGTGACCAGTCACAGCAGAGCTGGCTCTCGCTCTCTGTCAGAGCCAGCTCCTTTGTTATCATTCTTTCTTTTCTATTCTTAGCTTAGCAAGCTTCTAGAAACCTTTTCTTCTTTTTCTTTTTAGTATAGTGATAATGTAATATATATATATCATAAAATAATAAATCAAGCCTTCTGATCATGGAGTCAAAGTTCTCATCTCTTCCTTCACCCAAGAACCCTTGTGACCACTGTTGCACTGCCCCCTTATATCTACACCACAAATATCAAGAAACAACTCCCTTTCCAGATCCACAATATTAAACATTTTTTATTATGCTTAATGAGTACAGGAAATATGATTTATAGCTACATATATCAACAAATACTATTTATTTCTACCATTGCAAATAGTAGACTCCTATTAACATAGTAAATGGCATTCTAAAACTCAGAACTTGAATTAGATAATAAATACAGCAAGCTGTATATCTTAAAAGATATCAAGTATTAAATTCTGTTCTTACAATCTGAATAAAAAGTTCTTTTAGTCAAAGGAAAAAAAAGGGTCTTTTCTCAGCATTGTGTGTCATCTGTCCTTATGATTTTCAATTAAAAAATAACAGTATTCATGGTGTTCCTCACAGTGAAACAGATGTGACAAAATAACAAAATCTATGTAACATTAGAAAAATAAGATGTAAAAATAAATGGAAAAATTTTGATATTTAAAATATTGCAGAGTCAATTTCCAAGGTTGAGACTGTCTCACCCAACTTGATAGAAACAGGATTTCTTGTTTTGTAAATTAAATAAATTTTGGAGTATAAAATCCTGAGAACTGGAAAACTTGTGTTACATATCTATACTTTCTTCACTTTAATAGGAAAGATTTTCATTGTTTATGCATTCAGTATATAAGGGAAAGGGAAATTTTATCTGGCACTTGAAAATACTTCCACGCTTTGCCCACCCAGACCTAGAAACAGGCATTGTTTTTGATGGAACAGCAAAGTTTCACATTGACTTCAGTGCTTTGAATTTTATTCTTTATACATAGAATATGTATGAATATTGGAAAGAATTTTCTTTTCAGTCTCTAGAGATCATAAAAGAAGTCATAAAAGAAACCTTTAGTAAGAGCCAGAGGCTGTGATGGTGAGATAAGGCTGAGGAATGTGGCCTTCATGGGCTTATAGCACTTTACAGCGCCAGTGGCTCTTGGCTTCTGCATGAGGTGTAGATGCCACACTGGGCATGTTGTCCACCTGCATCTGTACAGAAGAACAGAAGGAAATCTGTTCTCAAAGAAACACCCCTACAGTTTCTGAAGTGTAGAAAAAACTGTTTGAAAATAACAGTGAGCTTTTGTGACATGGAAAGTTCTTCCTTCATCAGAGTAAAAATAGTTCAAGCTTTGTCAAAATTCCTCTTAGATATCTGGAAATAGGTCCAAAATTTTTGGGATTTAGAAATTATCAAACGCAGTAAGAAACAGATTGATTTCTTCCACTAGACTTATTGAGATCAAACCTGCACCCTTCGGAATAACAAGGGAAATTGTAAGCTCTCAAGAAGTTAATCAGTATTGAACATTAATGAGGTATTTCTGTAGTGTTTTTCTCATGCTCTGAGTTGTTTAAATGTAAGCTGCCTTCAGCATTTTCATGGGAACAATGGAAAAGCCATGCAAAACAGGATCTATTTAATTTGGGCACTATCTGAGCTTTCATGTGAGAAATGCTTTAAGTTTGGACGCATAGGAAATTACACCACTGTAACTACAGTAAAAATCTTTTTTTTGTTTGTTTGTTTGTTTATAGTTTCCCTAGCCTATTTAAATATTCTGTAGTTGTCATTTAGTTACAAGAAGGGAAGATGTGCACTACCTCCACAGTAGTACTGAAATCATTACACACGGCTCTTTCCTTTAGAACACCTGTGGAATATTGTATCCAGTTGTAAACCCCTACTTCATATTTAGAAAAACAAATTTTTTTCCCTAGTGTGAATTTTAAGTGTACTTGTCTGTTATGCAAGTGTTGTAGCTGTTGTAGTGCTTGATTCATCAATATACAGACATGTCTTCTGGAAGAGTACTAACAACTTTTCTTCTCTCTTGCTGCATAGAGATCCTTCTCAGAGCACAGTGTCACACAAAATCATGTAATCAAAAACAGTAATAAAATACATGCAAAACAAGAACAAGGATCCTCATGGTAATCATTATTATAAACACTTTATCTGATTAGAACTTAATTTTTTATCAAATATTTGTTGATTTAAACTTCTTGTATATAGATTTTTGAGTTAATTTTATAATACTAATGAAACTAGAAATAATCTTTACAATGCAATTCACAGGTTATAAATACCATAGTGTTCACATATGTGGAATTGCTTCTTCACCACAGTGCCATAAGTGTGAAAATTCCTTTACAAAATTCACCTAGATATGTGGGGTTTTTTTCATAAATTAGGCATAACACCAATATTTTAGACTAAGAAAAAAAATATTATTGAGAAGTGGCAAGGATGTTTATTTTTTTTCTTCTGAAAATTCCATTCAAGAGTACATTTTGTATCAGAGACATTTTTGTGGCAAAATTATTCTCAAAAATGTATTTATGTAAAACTGTGACTCTTTTTTCTTGATTCAACTATCCACATGAGAGTTTCCTATATGTCATTTTTGTGGGAATACTCCAGAAAGAAGGTTAGGCTAAAGAGAGCTTACAAACCCTCCCCCAGGTAACCTGCAACACCATAAACCATTATGTTGGATGAGGACTCTGGCAATGAACTCCCATGAATCAGGGATGAACAAGGACTGTTGAATTTGTTTACACAGAAGGAAAGGGACTGACAAAGAGAAGGGAGAAGAGAGTTAGTTGTGGTTTCCAGTTTTTAGTCCTGAGACACAGGATCTGTTTGCTCATGTGGCATCCACACATGAGGGGCTAAAAATAAGAGGATACTGCACTAGTATATCTAGGAATCATTTAATCTCTTGTCTCTGGCATACCACAGTAAAAGTACAAGCTATGGCAAACAAAACAAAGAGTGCAAACAGTACCTTTGGTTGAAAAATGTCAGCAAAAGTCTGAAATACACTGATTTTGCTCGATATAAACCATTTACAGACTTGAAGCAGAGCTTTTGCCACTTCTTTATTTCAGTTGGGTGGGCGTTGTCTTGAGTTTCAGTTTCCTGTGGAACTTAGACGTCAGTCAGGCTCCACACATCGCATTTGCCACTTGCCAATGTCCCACAGGAAGAGCTCTCCTCCAGCTTCTGACCCACACTCACCTCTCAGTCAGGAGAACTTCAAGTTCCTCATTTTGCCTGAAACCACCTAAAGCAGAGTGTCTCCCCCAAAGCAAAGCCCACCTCCTGAGCAGCTACTGCAGAAGCGGGACAAAGTAATTTGTTCTCTGTCAATACTTGGATAGGTTGATTCCCAGTTATTAAAGTGTATTGCACCTGTATTGAACTGTAAACATGTTTCCAGAAGCAAGAGGGTCTCAGAGGTTATGTGTTTCTCTTCCTGAATTTTTGCTCCCTCCTTATGTGATTATAGCCATCCACCTGAATAACAGTCAGCTGTGCATCAATTTGTAAATATTCAATATAAAACAAAGAAACAAACAAATTGAAAACCCCAGCATCTGCTTCGGAGAAACCTGAAATTGAAACCCCCTATGTTTAACTGTGAATTAGCTTGGGGAGAAGAGAAAATATGCTACAGCTAGGACATCTGATAACCAGCGTGAGCTCTGTGGTGGATGAGTTAGATTTACAATAAATACTGGACCCACGAGTCCTCAATGGATATGGTACTCAAAGAACTTTTCTTCCAGCCCACAAACATTTAATTACTGACATGACTTGTTCATAACAGGAGACGTTGAGCAGGCCAGGCTTATTGCATGTAATTTCTGGTGTGTGCTTTTGGCCACTAACACCATCTTTCCACCGCAGACAGACTTTTTTTACACTGGGGTTTTCATTGAAACTGGTAAATTCTCACAAAATGTATCAAACTAATGATAATTTTTCAACAGATTTTACTTTGTTCAAAGTAGTTTAATCTACCTAAAAACAAATTTTTCAAAATGGGTTTGAAAATGGCAAAATTTGATCCCATGGGTGCCATCCAGGAGTCAAAATCTACTATATATTCAATATATAATCTTAAATTACAGGAAGAAAACATTTTTCTTTCTCTTCAATGCTTCTGGGGTGCCATGACCAACTGTATAAATAGGAGGAAAATGGAAAATAATATTTTATGTTAATATTTTGCATAAAATACCCAACAAAACACTTCTAGAGTAAAGCTTATATTTATTTAATTAGTTTTGTGCTGCAGTTTTTCAAAGTGCTTTTTGTAATCAGTATTTGAAAATTAAATTATTTGATTTTAAAATATATACTGTTAGTCCTTACACACCATAACATTTACTGTCTCTTGCCCATAGCAAATTTTTTATTTACACTGTACAGAATGTACCTGTCTATGAAGTCATCAAATCAATTTTCAAAGCATTTTTTTTGAAATATGCACCACATCTGCCACTGCAATACAGTGATTTAAGTCTATTTATGTCCTTTAGCTGAGTACTACAAATATAACCCTGTTTCTTAATTGCAAAATACAAAACAAAGCATTCATATTGGCAATTTTCAAAATTCATTTTCTCCTACATTTATTTAGCATTTCCTAGCTTTTTGCCAAACCATCTTCTTCCTCTAGAAGGTTTATCTTCTGTTATTCAGAAGTAAATAACTTGCTCATTTTATTTAATAATTATACCTAGGAATAATTTTCATCTTGTAACTAAATAATGTATTTTACATCATTATTCTTGAGTAGTCAATACATTTTGTTTTCAGCAGAAAAAAATTAACTTCATCAGATTTTGACAAAAAGCCCAGAAAGTGAGATGAGAA
>NW_005054325.1:1764544-1777079 GCF_000277835.1 Geospiza fortis | reverse complement strand
TCTTTCTCACAAATTCAGAGATTTTGGAAATCTTAGATGTCTAATTACGTGACATATGTGGTGGTGATCCTCTAATAATGATGATCCTCTAAGGTTAATTCACCTTTAATGTCACATTGCATCACTGAAAGTCATTCTGAGATTTCAGTCAGCATGTTGGAAAAATTCAGATGTTTTACCTGATATTTGTTACTGCTGCTTTTAAAATCAGTGTACAGCACAATCCTTTCTCAAAATGGAGCTGGTCATAGTATTACTGACAGGACAAAAATATGCAAGTGTCACTTGAAATTTTTGAAGCTGGATTTTTAAATTTTTAAAATTATTTTTAAAATTTCCAGTATACAGGTAGGGATTATCAATAAACCAACGAATACCTACCTCCTAAATTTTATGCATGGTCAAGTTTCACTGAAAGCAAAAAGGCAAAATGAGCTCAGAAGCTTGCAGCAGCTATCCCATAGATTTATTAAAATAAGAATTCATAAGCTGATCTAAATTAAAGGAAAAAAAAATCTGCTGTAGAAGCAGGAACCAGCTTTGTTACCTCAAGAAAAAAAATCCATGTTCGAAAATATTCATTTTTACGCTCAAAATAATTTTACAAAAAAACCCCAAACCACATACACCAATGCCTTTGATTTCTCTTAAAAGAATACTTTTTAATATCTGAAAAAATATTTCATCTCCATGAAAAAGAGAAAAGAAAAAAAATCACAAAAAGAACCTACCTCAGAGCGAGTCGCAAATTTATTTTTTTTTCTTTTGGGGAGAGAGTAATTTGGGAGTAATGCCATCCTTACTGCTTTCCCCAGAATTGCTATTATATTTATTTATTTATTGTGCAGCTAAAGAAAACTCGCCGTGGGTATGTTGGATCACCCTCTGTGATGTGGCAGTAGGCATAAAATCAGTGGCTTTCTGTAACTCCCCTGCTTAACATTCAACAGAGAGGGAGAGGATCTAAATGTAAAACCTGGCTCTGAAACACCACTGTCAACTTCCTGCCCTCCAACAAATGATCCAGAGCTACTCCACATCAGGATGGAAATGTGTTAGGCACTAAAAACCACTGCTTGCATGACATCATTCCATAACAGATTACACTGTAATGTTAGGAATGTAATCATTAGCATTTAAACATGCATAAAATTTAATTAACCTACTTACCAGTTTGCTTAGAACTTTTGAAGGGCTACCTAGAGTCCTCTCTAAGCATTTTATTGCAGAGTTTTGGAAAGCTCACAAAAGAGAGAAGTTCACTGGGATTTTTCTCCCTAAAGCTGATGAGCCATGACAGATGAGCAGATGACCCGAGTTAATTATTATTGAATTCGTTATTACTGCTTTGTTGTCACCCAGCTCAGCCAGGGTAAAATGATGACAGTAGGTATCTCATTAAAACAGCTGTTTCAATTATGTAGCGGCAAATATTTAAAAAGCGGCCCTTCCAAGTTTAAAGCTGTTAGCAAAGTTTGTTTGTGCTGGTTGTGCCAAGATTCTTTGACCGAAAAAGGAGGGGAGAAATATAGAGCTCGTCTTAATTGGTTGGGGTAGGAGGAGAGGGATGCTAAGCAGCAGAACATAAAAGGTTGAATATGAGCTCCAAACAAATTTCCAGAGTTTGTGGGTGAATTTGTTTTTTTCTCATCTTTGGTTAAATTCAGTTTTGTTTACTGTACATCAATTACATTTAGACAGTATGACAAAAGAGGAGTGTTTGTATTGATTTCTTTCCAGCTGGAGGAAGTGATATGATGGTAAGGGTTGTTTGGGGTATTTTTTGTTGTTGTTTTTTTTTAGCTGTTTATTGTTTACTAGTTGACATTCATATTTATTAATTTTAAGCAGTAGGAGGTTATTCCCTCCTTCATAGGCAAAAACAAGTCCTATCTCAGATGCTGTTTCATAGTCTCTCTATAGTAATTTGATCTCTAAGAGGAATAAAAAGTTGATTTGATTGCACTCTTCCCTAATATGGTTTTCATCATCATGTTCAGCCCCTTAGAAGCCATGCATTTCTCTGCAATGAGGGCATTGATGCCCCTGTGTACTTAGGTTTTACATCCTTCTGCTTTCATTTTCGTTATCTTTCTACAGGACAAGTCTAAAAACACAAAATAGCCGGCAATGACTTGACTTGAACCTGTCTCAGAAGAACATCCTCCAGTTATCAGATAATTTCGGGCTAAGACATGTTCTGTAATAGTATAATTCCTCTGACAATTATATTGCCAACAATCACCTCAAAGTCATCATTATTGAGGTGAATGGCTCAATGTCCACTGAGAATGAGTCTGTGCCTGGGATAAGGTGTCTATCCAAGGTGGTGGATGTCTACTTAGAAAATTTCTGTTGCTACAGCAATCAGTAGCATTTCCTCAGTGGCCTGTTCAACCCAAAACCACCTAATTAGAGAGGGCTGGGTGCTACAAACATGTAAAATACACATGGTTTTGAGAAAGGAAAGCACTTCTGCATCATTATGCTTCCTCCTGACTACAGTTACCAAAGTCAGGATTTCCTCAAGCTGCCTTATTTCCCAATATGAATTCTATCTAGGTAAAAAAAAAAAAAAAGAGAGAATTTTTGGCAACTTTATTGGTTTATGGACATTCAACACCCTAATTTTAGCAGTTGTTGAGTCACTGGCAGCAAGTTCTAGACCAGTGGTCAATGTGAATATGGAGATTATCTCAACATCTTGATCATGGTATGTCCAGCACATCCAGAAGTTGTGCCTAGGGTCAGGAGATCAATTCGTGGTAAATTCTGTGTATCCAGACATGTTGGACTTTCAAAAAAATGGGCCACATGTCATTGGTCTATTCAAAATCTTGTGTGTAGAAATATGGGACCCCAATGACAGTTTTTCTGATGTTAGATCAGAAGGATCTTTATGAATTTTCCTACTTATAGAAACTCATAAGGAATATCTTTTAAACCTATTACGTGTGGATTTTACTGTCAGCCCAAAGGAATTCAGAGAATGGTGTCTCCTGTTAAAAGGGAAATCATGTCACTTAATCAGAAGCTACAAAGGGCTGTATGTAATGATCTTAATCCTGAATGCATAACAGTCACTGCTATTTCTCCCAAAAATGCGATTATTATTAAAAATAAGCACTTTTCAGAGACAACACAGAAGCATATTTATCATTACCACTTTTTTTCTTTATTTTTAAAGTAAAAAATGCCTGTATAACTTCCTTTTGGCATGTGCTTGATTGCTAATTGTTTCCATTTCAGAGAATCTAATGTAATTGCTGCTGAGTGGCTCTTCTTTCCCACTAGTCCTGTTTTGTCTTCTTATGAGGAAAAAAGGCATTCTCAACAAAGATTTTTTTTTAACCATATATATATTTTGTCACTGCAGTGAAGAACTCCTACCAGGTGTCCAAGCATCTGAGTTAATTATAGCTAGAGGATAAAGCTCTGTGTTCATAGAAGTTATAGATGAAACTTGGGAGTGAGGGGGAAGGGTTGTCTTACAGGTATCATTATGTTGAAGCAGCTTTTGAGATAAAAAAGAACATCTGAAGTCTCCATTAGGAATTATAAATTTCCAAGCCTCATCATTCCAATTGCAGCCTTTGGGCACAAGTAAATATTCCAAAATGAAGCTCAGCCACTTTCCTTTATTTTCTACATAGACTTCCCTAAGGTTTAATGTGGTTTTCAGCAGTAATCACAATTATTCATCTCTCACATGGCAGAAAATATGCTGTGACTTTTTACTAAATTCAGGGACATGGGACAGCCTTTACTGTATATTAGGAAAAAATCTGGCCCCATCTTTTTGTCTTTGGAAACCCTTTCAGCTGAATAGTACATGCAAGGCAGAAAGTCAGAAAAATTGCTTCACTGCAAAGAAGCCCTACAAATGCAGTCAAACCATCTGGGAGAGTCACATTCCTGGGGACTGACAGTAATGTACCTGCCTTTCTGCTGATTCTGTACTGAGCAGGAAGAGAGCAATCCCAGGTAGGAGCCTGGAGGCAGAATCATTCTGGAGAGAAAAGGGCCTTGTGGTGGGAGGAGTGACTTCTGGTGCCCTTTGCCAAAGCTTTGGATGGACAGACTGCTACTCTTTCCACTGCTGTGAAACAGCTCTTTGTGAGAAAAGGGGGTCAAAGCCCCAGAGCAATCAAGGGAATTCGTACTAATGATCAGAAAGGAGAATTTGGACTGCTTCTTGGTAGGAGGTGTAGCCAGCTTTCCAATTCTTTTTGTTTATTGGTTTGGGGTGTTGTTCTCCTCCTGGGCTAGTTCTCAAGAAATACAGACTGGAGAAGCTCTGTAGAAGAATGGCAAAATGCAAAAAAGAGACAAGTGTCTTAGAAAGAAGTCTCATCTCTTCATTACATTTTGAAAACTATGATTTCACCCAGGAATCAACTCAATAGTTTTGTTTTGTTTAGATCTGATTTTTGAGTTCATTTGCTCCCACAATAAAAAAAAATGAAGTTTCAAAGTAGAATCTCAGGGAATAATACAGTAAAATGAGATTTAGAAACATTCATTATGAGATTTAAAGATAATCTGATTAATTTTTGCTTGTTTAAGTTTTGTGAGTTTTTGTTTTTCTTGTAGATTTTTACTTTCCTCTTTGGTCCCCCGCCCCCCATTTCCCAGTTATGAATTAGGGCTCTTATAGTTAAAGAGGCATTATTATTTAATAATTAGGGGATTATTATTTCTTATCTAAAATAGAAAGCTTAAATCAGTATTAATTTTTAAGTTAAGAGTTACATTGGTTACTTTCATTCAGCCATATATGTACATTGGTCTATAGCTCACCTTGTGTTTTACTTGATACCATGTTTTGGCACCTTTCTCCAAAAAAATTTTCCATAATATTTTGGGTTGTGTTTTTTATCATTATTTAGAAAGCATCGAAGTACATAACAGTGATAACCTACTATATTCTCCTATGTATCTGTCTCCTTTTTTTTTTTAATGCAATGGCTTGCTTGTATTGAAAAATAAATAAGTAAATATTCAAGACCTTGATAAATAGGCTTCATATTATGTCAGGTTTACTTTCTGCCATAATGTGCCAACCTCACTGATGAGTATATGGCTATTGTTTTCCAGTCATTTTGTTCTAAAGGAATAGTGACTGTCAAGAGAAATACTCAAAAATACCTATGGTATTGAGAATTGTAAACCCTACTTTTCCAAAGCGATTCATTAAGCACTCAGGCTGTCAGAAGTGCTGTCTTTAGGAGGCATGTTTTTGTTTATCTTGAGTAAAATTCCAAAGGATGCCTGCTCATCAAAATTAGCAACTTCCATTTAAAAATCAGGTTAGATATTATTTTTGAGATAGTTACAATTTTATTAATATAGTTTGGGTGACATTTGTCTGAGTTTAATAGTCTTATGTGCAAGAAAAGGAAGAATGTAAAAAACTTTCCCTGAATTTCTGTTTTCTTCTTTGATCATTGCACAATTTGTTTAATGCTGTTTTGTCAGAGGTTTCAGTGGAAAATCAGTAATAGTGTGGAATGGCTAACCTGTTTGGTGGGATGCAATATTTAAAAATTAAACTGTTGGTAGCATTCTATTGCTGCTTCTCTGCAGGAATGGATTTTACACGTTAGCAGTAGTCTCAATTACATGAGTAAAATATATAAAAGCTTGTTTACATTTTACCAGTTAAAACATCCTGTCTGTTGAGTAGGTTTTGTACCATATTTGCTGATTAAAGACAGCCCTCTTAGCTATGATCTAATCTGGGTTATGTTGCTAGATTTCCACCAAGAAACTTGCACCTTTCACTTCCCAGCTGCTGGCCTTAATATTTGTAGCCTATTAAACCTAAAATCTCAGATCAGTCAAGTGATGCCCACCATTTTGTGTCCTGTAAGGCCTTTCATTTATTTAATTTCCATACCTGTTTCAATATTAAATTCACATCTTTTATAGTCCTATCTGTAGTTGGAAAGGTAGTCTCTGTGTAACCATGTTCCTTCTTTTGAAAGCTTTGGGAAGAATAGATCAGTTTAGGATCTGGAATAATCCTCTATTCCAATGTCCAAGGACATAACCCAGGTTTAGGCCCATATCTAAGTTTAAGCTACATTGTGAGTAGTTCTGCAGCTTTCCAATATTAGCAGCATATTATACACCTGAAGCAGAATCTGTGCAAACACAACCCCCCACTCCCAATTTGTATTGATATACAACTTCCACAGAAATATGAAATATTCTCAGTGCCACGAACTTATGAAGGGAAGACATTTAATATCTTGGAAAGTGTAATTCATCACCATAGTAAAAAAACCTCTCTAGGAGATTACTACATGCCAAGCACGGAGAAATTGTCAGTTATTTGAGTAGTTTGTACCTCAGACTTTTTTTCCCTGATATATTTCTTCAATCCTGTTTCCATGTTCATATTTTGATCATGTTACTAATTATTCCCTGTGTCAGTGGCCAGATCCCATGGAGTCACACTCCTTTATTGGCGCTGAGTGCACCCACCTTTGTCTCAGTATAATGTACTGCAGCACCAGCATTCAGCATCCCAACCCCCTCCTTCCTTTTCTTTTTTCCTCTGCTCTCCCCCTCCCCTTGCTCCCCAGATAGTCCATTCTCCCAAGGAAGCAACCATAGCAGAAGTCTCTCCTGATTCATTACCTTTTCATAGTAAGAGCGGCACTTTGTAAAACCATAGGCAAGCACAAATGTTGAGGAAAGGACATAATACATGCAGATTTGTCATGAGTTTTGTAATTACCTTTGCATTCTTCAAGGAATCCCAGAAGCATAAGGAAGGAAGGAAGTAGTGTTGTTTTGGCCCCAGATGACTTTAAAACTATGGTGCATCGCATTGCGGGATCCTATTAATAATTAAACTATCTGTCACTTACCAACAACATACATTCCAAATTAAATTTAAGCAAAAAGAAAAAAAAAGATCATTTGGGACTGAATTAGCAGGCTTCAGAGAGAAATAAATAATAATCAAACATCTGTGTTCTAAATAGTACGTGCTTTATCAAACAAACAACTGTTACCATCTCATTGTATAAAATGGCTTGGGGAAAACACCGTAGCTCAAAAGCAAAGTCTCAGTTAGAAAAGAGAAAAAAAAGTTCATTAACAAGTCAGGAAGTGATTGAAAGTTGCCATGTTGCTGTATTGCCTTTTTCCTCTGTTGTCTGTGCTGGCAGTAAAACTGTATTTATTTTAGTACTCGATTCAGTGGACAAAGAGCAACTCCACAGCTAAGGAAAAAAAAGCTACTGGCATACATTCAAAAGGTACAGCAGCTGAAAGTTCCAAATATTCTGAGCATCAGAATATGATCCTATCTTCCTTACCTGCTGACTTTTCAAGCACCTCGTCTCCAGTGAAGGTTATAGGATTTATTTTTGCCAGGGACAAGATAAAGGATACCAAATACACAAATAGGAAAGAGGGAGAACTTACTATTACCTCCATGTTGCCAAGACATGCTGCTAAGGAGTGCTGCTGACCAGACATTAACACATTGCTAATATTCACAAGGGGGAAAAATGACCCAAATAAAACTGTAATAAATAACAATGCAGTACACTAATTTGCCTAGTGCAATATTTCATATACACAGGCTATTTTTGTCCTTCCTCCTCTCCTTACGTCCCTCTTTCAGCCTCTTGGAAGCCACTGGGATAGCATGAGTTTGCAGGATAATAAACCGAATAAACTCATCATTGGGACTATAACAGGATGACTTTCTCTGTGTCTCCTAACATCATATTCCCTTTTTCCACACCAAATCATGCTCTTACGTCACTATGACTGAGGAATAGTGGTGGGTAGCTACAAATGATCCATGACAAGATCACAAGCAAAAATCTAATGATAGTACAAAGAAAGCCTTGACTATTTCATATTATTGTTAGAAGGTTTTTTTCCCTCTTTTCCTGAACTCCAGTACTTGATAGCTGCTATGCCTGCATGTCTGCAGGTTAGGATTCTGCTACCTTTTGAGCAGGCGGCTGTCTGTTTGTCTACTCCTTAGGTAACTGTGTTAAAATATCCTATTCCAGCTGTAACACTTGTTTTACAAGAGCCCTGGTTTTGTCTGACACAATATGGAACAACATTTGTCATTCGTTATCAGGGGTGATATATTTGTTAGCCTGCAGAGAAACATCTGCTGTGCTTTAATCTCTAGTGTGCAGGCCAATATTCATAGGATACAGCTGCATAAAATCACAGTATTAGATGGGGCTGTCCAGTCTGACATGAAGGCTAGCTGGCAGGCAGACAGAAACAGATTTTATTATCTGCCTTTTACATATTTATTTATGTCAAATATTTCTGAGAATCCATACATTAAAGCCCTTTTTATGCATTGTTGTTTTGTGGTGACAAGTCATCGACAGCCAAATGAGAAATTTATGTTACATATTTAATATGGACATCTGAATGATTATCAAATCTATAGAAGCCAAGCCTGCCCAATCACCCCTAAATAATGGATGAGAAGTGGATGTGACTCAATTTGTTCAGTATAAAACCTAGACGACCTCTGTCTCTCATTTCATCACTGCAGCACTGTCATTATTTGCTTCTATTCATCTCACTTGGCATCACTCAATAAAATCTGCACATGATAAAGAGAATAACCTTGGTCAATAGTAAGAATGCATGAGGAGGAAAAATGATCATTTCCTCTCCTCCACAATGGTGCCACAATGTGCACCACCATGGCTATATGAGCTTCACATGGATGCTGGTATGCAGTCATAAGAAAGAGGAGACAAAAACTTTAATGAGATGGTTGGATGTAGGGAGGAGGAGGGGTGGGCTGGATTAATGTCTTTTCATTTAGTTTGTGGATTTATGGTGAGGAAATTTTTAGGAGGGATTTAAAACAGAAGGGAAAAAGCCACTGGAAATATGGCTTTGTTTAAATTAATTGCCGAAACATTCTTGCCGGAGAAAGATGGTGAAAGGATTTTATAAAAGTTGCAACAAATTTTTCTGCTGCTATCTAGCAAGGGTTTGATAGCCCCAGAAAACATGCTTTTCATTGAGACTACCAAAGAAGTACTTGTAAGAAAAGACCATGTTAAAATAACTCATCATAGCAAGAATTTGGCAAAGAGGAAGGAGAAAAAAGTTTTGCAGGTTAGATTTTGGGAGCAAATCCTGCTCTTTGAAAATAGTTCATTAGGCTGCCTGTGAAAATTAAAGTCTCATATCTAACATTATATATTCATTTATTTTCTCAAAGTTGCCAGAGCTGGGACAACATGTCAAAAAATGAATGCAGGAACGACAAAGGTTAACTTCATATGCATCAAGATGAGAAGGCTTCTGGTCACAGAAATGCCCAAAATGTGCAACCAGGTTTCATGGAAGCAGGAAAGATGACCTATGTCATGCTTAGTGGAGCACACTGTAATTTTATATCTCATTATTCATACAAATACCCTACTAAAGATTTACCAAAATGGACAAAGTTATAGAAGGTTGCAGTGAAAAATGATAGGAACAGAAGGTTAGGAGGGGCATAAAGGTTAAGAAATTGTAAGCAAAAAGCAGGCAGAACCGGGCTGCAGTGTGCTGATTAAAGATTGGGTTACTGCTGCATTTAAAAAAGGAACGGAGTCAGTGAGTCTGAGGATGTTGGCTAGACAGTTGCAGACTATTAGTGCAGAAGCAGCAGCAAAGTATCAATCTGCAAGTTTGAAAGGGATGAGTAAGAATCATAAAGAAACTAGTTAGTAAAAGAAAAAAGGGAACTGTGGGTACACAGGAGGAGATGGGACATAATGGGTCATAGGTATAGCATTGAATTCAAAGACTGATGAAGAACACAAAAGGAGCATTGTATATATATACAAGTGAGAAATTACTGAAGTGGCTTTCCATATCCATACTATGTAGACATTTATCACTGGCTTGTCATGTTTTCTTCTCAAGTAGTTCAGCAGAGTAAATTGCAAGTCAGTGTCACACGTGAGGGAAGCTGTCATTTGGCACCTCCTAGAGCAAAGCAATTTGATTTCCAAAGAAGAGCTTGTGGTTGACTTTGAAACAATTCTAGATGAACAGAAGAGGCTCCCAGTTGAGGATAATATTTGAAATGCAGCAGTCTTGACAAAGAAAAGACATTCTTTGCTTCAGCAAGAATTACCTGAAGAGGATGAAGTGAAAGGCAGGGGTCAAACAGGGTGTGGCAGAAGAAAAGGAAACAGGGACAAAGGACCACTAGGATCAGAGAGAAGATGCTGATATCTGTTATCAATGAGAAACTTGGTGTAAGTTACAAAATAACTTGATAAATGTATGGAAAAAAGCAAAGAGAAAGGGAAATCCAAGCTTCAGCAAATACCTAAAGAAAAAAAATATCCAAACTAAAATAAACAAGCTGTTCACCTAAATTCAACTAGCATGAAGTGGAAGATGGTCCATTGTTCAAGATTATCTTTTGTGAAAACTTTATGGAAGAATGAGGAAGTGAAGGTCTGAGGAGACCAGGTGTGGCAAGAACCATTTAGATCTGTAAAGCTAGTAGGTACCAAAAAGGGGCGAAGTAATGAAAGAGTATCTGGTGGGAGTATTTAGAGATAGAACCTGTCAGAGGAAATAATCATTTTCAGATGAGAAAATGATGTTAAATATTTAGCCATGTGGGTCTCTAGAGAAGGAGGGTATTTGGGGTTCTTGAAGTGCAGTAGATGGTGCCATAGATTAAATGGTACTTGAAGCAGTAGTCAGAGATTACTAAGCAAAGTGCAGGTTAAGTATTGAGTAGGGTATCTGTGGGGGTTGAGGACACTGGGAGAATTCTCTTTAGTAGACAGTGAGAGAAAGAAGATGAATCACAGAAGGACATGAGTTTGTGGAAGGGGTGAGAATTTTCCTATATCCTACAAATCATAAGAAATTGCACATATTCTTTTCAGGCTAGCCTGGGAATACATAAAATTCTTTCTAAAATGATTTAATGAGCAGTGTAGGGGAAATATAAATTGTAAATAAAGATGAAAATAGAGAAAATGTTGAACTGACAACAAAAGAACTTGAAAAATTCTCATTTTGAATGCATCAGGGATATTTGTACAAATACATTAAAGTTCCTGAGCTGCTACATCAGATTTATTTATTTCTATTTCTCCAAAAGGATAATATAATTCTACCATTAAAATAAAAATTAATTGCAAATTTCAAAAGTTACCACTTTCCTTCTTCTCACGTCTATATATGTAAATGTTACTCATGTCTCTAGGTTGAAATAACAGGGGCAAGTTACAAAAAAAAAAAAGCATATATATCATGTTAAGTTGTCCAGAACTGTGGAACTGTGCTTAGTGGGAGTTTTAGTTTTGTTTGTTGTCAGTGTTGTAGGAATCAACTTGACACAGCATGTCTGCATATTCAGGAATTATCTGGGAAAAACCACATGCAAAGGCAGCACTAGTCAGGAATGGAGAATTTCTTGAACCCATTTGTAATAGTCATGAGCAGTTTGATCGTTTCCCCAGCCTTTTGAAGCCATGTGATTTGTGCTGTAAAGCTAATGCTGGCAATAAAGAACCCATGTCTATCTGTTAATCAGGTTGAAGATGGCAGCTGTTTCACATCAAGAGGATTTTAAGACAAAAGAATAATAAAATACAAGACAGAGAGAGAAAGGAAAATTCTATTCTTTGTCAGAGTCCAAAATTAATCGTGATGATTTAAACAATTCCAATGAAGACCTTTGTGTACACTGAAGAGATAGCAGGGAATATTGTGTTTCATTGATGAAGCATTGATACAATCAGCTTCAGGTCTCATTGAATGCCTTGAAATCCTTTCAAATTCCTTTACTTTTCAAAGTCTCTAGCACGCTGGAGAAAGTTACCTTTTCATCCTTTGTTGCCACAGCCTTGGAAATGGCATTAATTATTGTGGCTTTTATTCTTAGAGTTATACAAGAATAAAAGTTATTGGATATTATCTTTCTGTCATGTAAGGCAAGGGGTTTTCTTACTTCTAGCAGAAGGTTTCTTTGATTTATTCCAAATGTTTTTTTGTTTATATCATGTGGTGACCTCATAATAAAACCAACTATGAGAAAGGTTTTTTTCTTTCCAACTTCATCTAACCAATTTTTTAGGTTAGATGAAGTTGGAAAGAGTTCTGAAGTGTAGGATTTCAGTGCATTTCTTGTCTCTTTGCAGTCATTTAGGTTTTTCTGTTGTCTTCTGATTCTTAGCTGAGTCTAACTTACCCACTATGCCTGAGGTAGACCTGTGCTGTTTTGGATTTGAGCAACCCCAACAAGGTTTTCTTATGTTGGTTTTATGACACAAATGAAACACCACTAGACAGGGGATTCTTGTTCAAATGCCCACCATTTAAAAACTGTACTGAAAGTCATTTATGAATACATTATTATATATTATATTATATTATATTATATTATATTATATTATATTATATTATATTATATTATATTATATTATATTATATTATATTATATTATATTATATTATATTATATTATATTATATTATATTATATTATATTATATTATATTATAT
>NW_005054325.1:1733791-1760502 GCF_000277835.1 Geospiza fortis | reverse complement strand
TTACATTACATTATATTACATTATATTATATTACATTATATTATATTATATTACATTATACATTACATTACATTATATTACATTAAATTATACATTACATTACATTATATTACATTAAATTATATTACATTATTATAATACATATATTATTTTGTTATGCGACCTGGAAATTCAGGCATCAGTGAAAGGATTCAGTTGATTTCAGACGGATTTGCATCTCTAATTATTTTGGCCATATCACATTATTTAATTTTTTAAAAAAAGCAATTAAGCCTTGCTGGTAAGTAGTTAATATACTCATTGTACTTTTTCTTCTTTATCCAAAAGCAGTGCTGTATGGAGTGACTGTTAATTTTATAGGTAAATGATGAATTATAGAACCATATAATAAAAATTACTCTCTGCCTAACAAATCTAGCCAGTGTCTTGCAATCAATTTATTTTGAGACTCAACCCACTCTCCAAGAAGCCTTATACAGGCGAAACAATCCACCCCGCAATATTTTATGGTTTTGCTTCCACAAATTGCACAGAGCCCAAGGATAAGAAAGGGTAGGATTATAACACTTTCTTGTGCCCAGAAACATTAGCAGTTCTCAGTTCTCGCAGTATGAAATATATAGCTGGAACTTTAAATGGATAC
Source organism: Geospiza fortis (assembly GCF_000277835.1). Classification (NCBI taxonomy): domain Eukaryota; kingdom Metazoa; phylum Chordata; class Aves; order Passeriformes; family Thraupidae; genus Geospiza; species Geospiza fortis. The sequence goes on along the minus strand of NW_005054325.1, from coordinate 1,759,859 downwards.
CAGTGGGAAGGGCTTAGGCTCACTCTTCAATAAGACACACAATGTGGTTTTAGTGCATGAATGGCTCAAGATTGCAGACTTTAAGTTCATGGTGGCTTTAGGATTTTTAAAGAGGCTTTTTATGGCTCTCTCTGGGTTTTGTAGAGTTGGACAAAGGCACCTGGTTTTGCAGATGTAGGGAAGTGAATAAACAGTGCTAATAAAATCTTAAACACTCATCAAGAATTTCCTGAAATATTTCCTAAGTAGCATGCTTGACATATATTTACATTTATTTTGTCATGTACACCAAAAAGATGATGATGAATATCTACTCTGTGATGTATCTCTGTAGATACAGCATGTACTTATTAAAATTACCAAAAGTCACAAAGAATATCATGTATGCAGTCTCTGGAGAGGGAAAAAAATGAAGCAAAGTTCAAACATGTCCTCAAAATGCAAGGTTTAATCTTATAAATTGCTGAACAGATTTAATACATAGTATAGTTTGTGCAGAAACCTTAGTTAAACACTTGGCAGTGGTGACTTTCGATCTTGTGTGTATTACAATTGTATAGTATGCATGATAGTATAACCATTTATGTGCCTACATGTTCATTCAAATGCTCTGCTGTGTCTTTCTTTTACCAAAATGAAAGCAGTTTCTTTTTGTTTTCCCACTCTTTTCTGCTCTGTTCCCATACCTTAGTAAAGCTGGCTACAACTGTTACTGTAGCTGAATACATAGGGAATTATTTTCAAACAGCTGGAAACTTTTTAAGGCTCGTTTTTCTGCTCTGTGAGGTATTAGTAGGTAGCTCTTCTTTCATGATGGATTGCATGGCCCTGCCTGAAGACTACCTATATTTTCAATCTCCTTTTGCTTATACTTAACATTGAAAAGGTCTGTAACTTGAACCACACAACTATCAGGTTCCACACAGGAGCCTCACTATTTGGCAAATTATTTGCCTTTGCTGCATTCATTTTTGTTTATAAAATACTAATTACCTCTTTTATTGTTTGAAGAGATTAAAAGTTAATAGGAGAAACTAAATAAACAGAATGCCATTCTGCACAAACTATATAAGCTGGTAATTAATTTCTGGCCTCCTCTGAGCTAATTAACTCATATAAAGAAATGAAGTTAATGAACCATAATTCTAGTCATACAAGTGTAGATACAAGCAGTTTGACTTAATGAATTAATAAGATATTTCCTTTCTTAGAGGTTTTTCAATTGTCTTCCTAGTCTGTAGGCCTTCTTAATGTTTCTTTCTGGCTAAAATATTTAATAAATGTCAGGGCAACCTGGAGATGGGACTTCACAAATTTTACTGTCATCTAGGAGACCACAATTTCAGAGCAAACAGTGAATTTGAGCTCAGCTGGGTGATGAATCTTGATACACACAGAGATGTTTTATTCTGACTGGAGGTGATGCAGTAATCATCTTAGATTGAAAAGTAACAGTTTCTGAAAAGGCAGTAATTTTGCTTTATCTGGGCTAAGGTACAAGTAAAAATGAAATAATTAATAATTATAATGATATCCCTTTGGCTGAGTAAAAGGATCAATTGATAGTTTAGGCTGCTGACAGCCTCATTTCTAACAGTATTTCATCTGGAATTCGTACTGTTATCTGTGCAGGCTATAATCAAAATTTGAGTTGGATGTATAATTCTTAGTTAATCTTGAAAAAAGATTGTTTATCTCATACTCCCTTTTTTTCTGGGAGTGGGGCATATTTTGCCTATTTTGCTACAGTACCAACACAATGTTAAGTTTTACTGTGTTAAATTCATATCAAATAGACCCCATGCTAAAGAAAATAATACATCCAGTGTGACAATCCTTGGAAAACCCTATCTCTGTGGCTTTGCATGACATCCTTCATGCAAGTCATCCCCCTGTAAATCTTACTGTGATGCCACTAATATTCCCTCTAACAGAGTTGTCTTACCCATTTATGAAGTACCAAAACCCCCAAAATTCCATGGAGTACATTTTCTGCAATTTTTTTCATTTCATGGGATGAAACATCATTGTATAGATTACTTTATTGTTATTATTTTACAAACATTTTAAAATTATTTATTGATAAGCAGTCTTGAGAACATGAGGCTTCTAACACATTAAGAATAAGAAGATAAACAGAGGGAAAAAAAATTAAATTTTAAAGCTGATTTTTCCCTTCTTTACTGGAGTACAGAACATAATTTGACATCTGTTTTGAGCCCTGGAAATTCATGAATCGGTGAAAGGACTGAGTTGATTTCAGATGGATTTCCATCTCTAATTATTTCAGAAGAAGAAAATAAAAGAGGTAAAAAGTCTTTACATATTTCTGAAGGCCACACTGCTCTATATACATATATTCCTTGCTTCTTTTCCCTTTTAGATGAAAACTTCTCTTATCCTATTGTTTTAAACATGTCAATTACCTAAGTGTCAGCAGTCTCTGTTTCAGACCTTTGACCTTGGACTGTGACCAGGTGATCAATTTTGTTTTCCTTGGGCCTGAAAGCACAGCTGACACAGCTTTAGAAATGTATTTCATCTTGATTTAGTAATTTTCATTTATCCATCTCCATTATTTACTTAGATGCTAAGACTACATCCTTTCTGGGCGATTTGTTTCTAATTGTTGAGGTAGACACACATAAACATGCTGCAGTCACTAAAAGTAAACAGTGTCTGGCTGCTGATAGTCTGAACATAAAATGACCAGGGCTTTTTAGATTCAAAAAAATGGCTGCTTAGTACCAACATGTAATGTAATTAAAAAGCAGGATTACAATAAAACCACTTGCAAAGCAACTTGTCAATATAAAACTCATGAAGGAAAACTTAAGCTTGACAAAATACGATTTTCCTAAGGAAACATTGGTGTACTATTTAAAGTTTTGCACAAATAAGAATACAATTTCTTTTTTTTCCAGTTCTGAGTCCATTTGTCTGATGCTGCGGGCTAAGAGAGCCTAAGTATTAGATCCAAATCCTTTGCCTGTCCAAATCCATTCATAGCAGACTTGGAGCACTGGCAGTATCACATGAGGTTATACCATAACCACATGTGGAAGGTATCTGCAAAGGAAATTCTGCAGAATCTTTTTGAGTAGACAATTGCATTCATTCAGAGCATAAATTATAAGGTATTCCATATTATCACAAGGGCAAATTTTATCCTTCATGGTAAGTGCACCTTTCACCTAGAATAAATATTTACTTATTTAAGAAAGGTAGAATGGTGCTCTCACTGAATACAACAGGTATTTTGGGAAACAAATAAGGTTATTGCTGTCCTTCAGTCCTTTTAATGCTATGTGAGATACCAATGGCTAGAATCTCACATCTTATCTTACAAGCTCACTGTGCTTCTTCAAGGACAACCAATAGAATGCTAGCTAGAACAGCCTCCATCTACAACCAAATCTTTGCCAAATCAAATTCTTAGGTCTTCCAGATCAAGCCAAAACCACAAAGTTCAGGAATTGGCAGAGTTCCTCTTTGATTAGGTACCCAGCTGAAGCATATACTGTGTTCTAAAATTTCTGATTAATAGATTATCAAATTATTCTCTCATGTAGTCTTTGCTGCCACTAGATTCCTGCTATAAAATGCCCCCCATCTTCTTGCCTTTGATCTTTTTTTGAGATGCATCATAGTGCTAGAAATACACTACTGGGCATGGTTATGCTCAGAACTTAAACTATAGATTTCAGAAGCCTAGTCCTATGTACATCACAGATTTAAAACTTCTATATATATTAAGCTAATCTTCTCTTCCTTTAGAAAATTATTTCAACATATGTCAGTGAATAGTATGAAAGATCATTCTGTCAACAGATAAAAGTAAATCCTGGTGTACTTGATAGGAACTGCCTGAACAAGGTAAAATTAAACTGCATCTTCCTGTCTACACTATGAATTAACATATGGGTGTTCTGCACTAAGATTATATCTTTTTTCCCTTGATTTTCTTTGTAAGCTTGATTATTATTAAGGACTAAACCCTATGTTTAAGACTGTGCAAGTTAATACTCTTGAATTAACTTTTAACTTGTATTTTTTCCTAGTCCATAATCAGATAATCTATGAGCAGGACTGTTTAATAACTTTTAATTTTAGGATTTTTTTTTCTAATGACCTTTAATATTAACCCTTCTTTGGGCGATAAAAGGAATATATTTCATGTCCTATGTGTGCTCTATATAGTCTGTTCTACTGCTAGATAGCTGACATACAAGTATTTGTTAAATAATAAGACTAAGGAGAATACAAAATAGACAATCATTCCTGAAAGGTGATATTTGGTGGCTGAGTTTACAGGAGTGGGTCATATTTCCATGTGGTGCTGCTGTAGCCATGCACCTTTTTCAACAGCCTGTTTCGTGTGGCTGCCTGCACACCTGACCTGCACTTACAGATTTGAGCATTCAATTCCAAGTCACAGCACAAGCAGGCCACCTTCAATAAGTGCAGTTTGAAAAGGCTACAATCTCTTTGGATTAGATACTTCTAGGTGGAAAGCTCCCCATAATTTTAGCACAAGGAATAATTTTACAGCTTGTGATTTCTACATCTCTTTACCAAACAGTGGCCATCAGTGACATGAGGAAGCCCATGCACTCTAAAAATGATGAAGGGCAAGTTGGGCAATGGTAACAAACAGACACCTAAAGCCTTGGCAGGCTTTTTCCACCATGGTTCATGCAGTGTGTGTTAGCATTCTAAAAATAAAGCAATGGTTATGATCATTGTTGGGAGGACACGGTTTTAGAAAAATAAACTGCTCTTAGAAGATAGCTTTAGTGACATAAACATATTAATGCTGAGATATAAATCACAGAATCCTTCTACATTTTCATTATCTTCCTCTGAGGATTTACCAGGCTATAAATGAGATTCTATACGATATTCACCCATATATAAAAATTAATAGTGTGATGTCAAGCCTATAAGGAATAACACTCAAATAATTTTATGCATATTTTAATCATTGTTGTAATCAATTATAGTTACATAATTTTTGACTTTTCTCAGTCCATTTTTAATACCCTCTGGCTGCTGTATTAATACTTTTTTGGTTGTTGAGAGGAATCACAAATGGTTTCTTAAATTAGAGAAAGAAAAACATTGAATTCTTAAGCAGATAAAAAAGGCTTAAATACATCATGATTAAACCATATGTCTTGTACGATCATCTCTTAAGTACTATAAGTCTTTACAGATGTACTGACCTCTTAGATTCCACAGCACAAATGAATCCCATTGCAACTGTGATATATTAATATTTGTCAAAGTCCTCCAAATTGAAAAGATTTTCTTTTCCTAGTGCATGGGATTGCTTAGTTGAAAATTAAAGTTCTTGTCCAAATAGAGCTGACAATTTGTTGCCTTCTATTCTGGGGAAATTTCTCCCTCCTTCTCTTAGGTAATATTTATTGTGTTTCATTTTTCATAGCATGAGAACAATACTGCCCTATTCATAGTCAGTAGAAAATGTTTGAGTTTTTAGGAGCGAATGAAGCTGAGAGCACCTTAACATCTTGAAGACTATCTAACCTTCATGTGTAGAAATACTGACTCAGACAAGAAGTAATGGTAGAACAAAATAACATCATTATTTTAATATTCACATTGTTATTTTGTTTTGGTGGTTGTTTAATCAACAAGAAATTAAAAATTATTTGGAGATGTACTTTGTCCTGAACACTGTTTTGTTGCAGACATCTTTTCATTAAAAATCCTTTCTTAGGATTTTTCTTCCTGAGAAGCTGAGAGGCTTCAGGAACAAAATGTAAACAATGGTTATCTGCTGCCATGGAATGCAACAGGTGCACCTGTGATTGGCCCATCTTGGATGTTTATAATTAATGGCCAATCACAGCCCAGTTAGCTGGGACTCTCTGTCTGAGTCACAAAACGTTTATTATTCATTCCTTTCTATTCTTAGCTTAGGTAGCCTTCTGAGATGAAACTTTTCCTTCTATTCTTCTTAGTATAGTTTTAGTGTAATGTATATCATAAAATAATAAATCAAGCCTTCTGAACATGGAATCAACATTCTCGTCTCTTCCCTCACCTGAAAACCCCTGTGAACACCGTCACACTGCTTTACCTTTATAATATTTATGAGGATTGTCTTAGATTTGGAAGAATAGAAATTGTCTCTCATTTCTACTGGTGCAGGCTCTCTGCAGTACATGTAAGGACAGCTAACTTTCAAACAGCAGAAAACAGGCATCTCTGAAACATAAATAATGTGGATTCATTTTGGAAAACTAAAGGTTGCAATCAAAAACCCAAACAACCCATTCATTCAATCCACCACAAAACAGACTAATTCAGCCCCTAATCTTTAACTCAGTTGGAATCTTGCTAAAATGGAACAGGTGAGCCTGACACTTCCAATGCAATTGAAGTTAATGCAAACACTAGGCAGTTTATTTCCAGGGTGCCTATGAATGTGATTTATGAAAAATATCATCAATTGAGTTTGATCCCTTAAGAATTTGCTTTTTAAGTCATCCTCTAAACCTTGATATTGAATTAGTAGTGTTATTTTGAGCCTTAAAACTTGCATCTTTACATACTACTGTACACTTCCATTCTGACTTATCTCTTTTGAACTCACCAATGATGTTTTTTAAAATCATAATTTTCTTTCTGAAAAATAGTAATTATTTTTGGATTCAGAATGAAGTTTCAATACCACACTGTAGGAGACCTAGGTTAGGCAAGTTTTCTGCATAAAAAAGTTCTGCCTTGACCATGCAAGGATCAAGTGTTGGAAAATTTAATTCTCAACACAAAATGGAAAGTGACCAGAAGATTGTGGATTATATCATGGTCTCTGTGGAGTTTGCAAGAGTTGCAAGTCTGTGTCAGATAGTGAGCTAAGAGTTTGAATCAATAATTTTGCATTTAGAGAATAGTGAAGAGAAGAATAAAACTTTGTGTTGATTTAAGAGAAGACTCTCACAGTGAGATAAACATAACTGATTTTTCTAAAATGGTGGGTACAACAGAATATATACAATGGCTAAATTACACCTTTAAGAAGAAATTGTGCATAGAGTAGCAAAATGCATTTACAAAAAAATTACTTGATGCCTTTTAGCAGATGGATTAGAACCATAAATAGAAAGGGACAATCACACACAGAAAAGTAAGACATAATTAATATAAATATAAGGTTATGAAATGAATGTCATTTATTTTCTGTATTTAGTTACATAAAATTCTTCATAAATAAGTATTTGTAGCTATTCTGAAGAAAGAATCTACAATAGCTGTGTCAGTTACACCATAAACATCTGCCCTGTTAAAAATAATTGCACAGATTTTTGTCTTGACTGGTCCTGGTTCCCAGCTAGTGAATTTCTTAGGTGTGGAACGGGGAATCTCTTCCAGCTTTCCCTGAAAAAGTCAACTGTTAACTCAGCAGAAAAATCTCTGTCAATTTATACTTAAACAGAATGCAATAGATGCAATATATAAAAAGAAATGTCTGTGTCTCTGTGTGTCTCTCAAAACTCACCACCAAAAACTGCTCATGGAGGAATGCCAGTGGATGTACTGTATACTCTGGAAGAGCAGAAAACCTCTCACAGGGTTGACACAAAAATAGACACAGAAGTAAAAAATTCACTTTCTGTTTGGTCTCCCAAGCATGCATGGACCAAAATAATAATGGCGATGAGAAGCAGCTTTGCTTCCATACAACAAAGAGCAATCATAGTTGCCGGCCTTCAGTGCTGAGAGCATGCAGGAGACATAACAGGGAAGTTACAAGATGTGATTGTTCTAATGAAGCATTGTTACTGAACCAGCAGCATTGCCTGCACCATCTCAGCAGCACAACCAAGACCAGAGAATTTTGAGCTCCAAAATAACACGCTATGAAATAGGGTCAGATGTATAGTAATGGACAGATCCCAGAAGAGATCTCATTGGTGAGCAGACAGGTGGGATCCCACAGCAATAGCATTGCCTTGCTATTCAGTGTGGTGTAACTTCCCTGAATTCTTAATTTCGATACAGAAAACAGACTGAATATAGATTAATTCCTGATGGAGTTTAAGACTTTGTGAGAGATGGATAGATTCACTTATATATCTTTTAGCACCTTCAGAAGACAAGGGAAAGACAGGATAAACTACTCATGATTGTAGCTGTGCTAAATACTGTATAATGTCTGAAACTACTGTGAAAAAGATACAAAACTGCATGTTGAATAAGCATGAAAAAATGCCTGTATATACTCTAAATACTCCTGATAAATTTACAAGGAGGTCAATTGTAGTAAATATATAAGATATTTTGTCAAAAAAGGTTATCAAGCATGATTCTGCAAAAGCAGCAAATAAAATTGAGGAAACACTAATGAAATTCCTGCTTAAAAAAGGAAGGAATATAAAACAACACCTGTATGTCTGCTTTTTACCAAGATCAGCAAATGTTTCTTTACACTATTAGAGTTCTTTTTAGGTACAAATTTGTTTTAGTAAGGCTACCAGTAGTTATTTTCCTTTTTCAATGTATTGATCACAGTCTAGAAAAGCAACAGTTCAGACTTAAGGACTCTGTTACTGCACAAAGAACACCAGCAGTTTAAATATCTACATCTCTCATATTCTCTGAAAAAGACTGTGAACTGTGCAAAAGAAATATATTCTGTTTTAGTCAACCATGTATGTTTATCGACATATTCATGGGAGCTGAGTAGCAGTGGAGTCTCCAGAAACAGCAATTGAAAACACTTTCCTGATGGCACCATTGGGACAATTAATTATTCAGTTTCACATGGAGAAATACGTTAGTGTAGCTAAATGAAGACAGGAGAGAACACAACACTTAAAACAAAGTGTTTCTCATTTAAAGTATAAATTCATGTACATAGGTTGAGTTCACTTTTGTCAGCAAATGTGCAGCTTCCAGTACCACTGACTGGTCAAAATAGGTGTGTTATTGACAGAGGCAGAAAATAAGGTATTCAGTAGTATAAACTCCTTTTTTTTCTACAGCTCTGTGTCTGTCTGTTTGTCTGTGTAATTTTCAAAGACAGAAATCTTCTATATCACTTATGAAAAAGCATTTTGCACTTGAAAAGAAGAAAGTACTTGAGGTATGCTGTTTTGATTGCATATTAATTCATAAATGTAATGATCTCTATTCCAGCACAGATATTTTCATCTCATCAATGTGTTGAGTAGTCAAAAGATAAAAAGATGTATGCAACATTTTGATGACTTGCATTACATTATGCCATTATAAAAGAAAAATGAAGTTGAGAAGACTTTATCTACACAGGAGAGACAAAATATAAACATTTTGCCTTAAAAATTCAATAACCAAAAATTTAAGAAGTTACAGTATTTCAAACCTTGCAAAACTCTGAAATTAATTTAGCTCCATTTCCTAAACACTCTTGATAAATTATGTTTACAGGGTATATTTATCATATTCACACTTAGAGAGGTTGCAACCAGAGTCTATTACCAGAATTATTCTTACTTTGTGATGGCAAAAACAATATTATGCACAAAAATGAAAGAAATTATTCCTGTAACATATTCTCCACATTTCTGCAATCAGGTAGGGCCATAGAGAAAATTCCCATATTCACAGTGTCTTCCAGTATGGAAACAAAAAGTAGATTAAGAGCCATCAGGAGCTAGAGAACAAAAAATTATGCTTTTTCATTACATTTTCATGCCCTAACATACATTCCAAAGCCCACTGTGGAGTATCTTAACTTCTCCTTACAGGTTTTTACGCACTTCTCCTACATAAGCCATCCTATTTCAATCTTACATAGGTTAGCCCAATATGATCTGTCTTGAAGAAGAATTTGGCTTCTTCTTTCAATGCTAAACTAGAAAAAATCATTCACCTGACCTTCCAGAGATACCCCAGCATTTGAATAAAATATGTTTCATTTTTAACATTTTGAATCATATGTGATTTGCATTGCAAGCCAAAGCCCAGAAAGAATTTTCCAAAAATCTCTGAGAAATAGATGCTCTAGTTCTACTGTTCTTATTTAAAGGTCAGGAATTATGACTTTTTACAACTTCTAACTCAAATTATACAAAGAAAAGGCAAAGCTATTTAGCGTTGGTTTATGTAGCTATTTTTGGCATTAGCAAAATAAGTCACTTAGTATGCACTGCATTATTGTACTATTGTTCTGGCACCAATTTGTTTGTTTACTGATTGAAGCTAATTTAGCCAGTTTATAACATGTCAGAATTTTTCCAGGGGTTATAGAATACATGCTTTTTGGAGGCTTGCACAACCACTGATAATTAGAACATTAGCCCTTGGGTTGTTTCCTTTCTGTTTTTCCAAAAGGAATAAAAAAACACCTGGATGTGTTAAAACACCTGGGTAATTTATATGGAACACACACAACATACACTTTCTTCTCCAAAACAGTAGAGCTTCTGTTTCCATGCTGGCACAGAAATGATTGATATAACTAAGGACTGATGAAGTGAAACCACTAGCTGTTAATAATTTCACAGTAAGCTTGTGTTTGTTGTTATACAAAATAAGGGCCCAATTCCTATGTATACTCTTCACTGACATTACACAGAGATAGAAAATGGCATCTAAAATTGATTTTTTTCTATTACTTCTCTTAACAGAGATTGCAGCAGTACATCTACAGCTACTATCAAATATTTTCACAGAAAAATCCTGCTCAGATAATTGAATAATATTAATAAAAATTATATTTTAAAAAGCAAATTTTTTTCCACTTAGAAAATACTTCCATTTTTGAAAAATAGTTATAAGACTTCCTGATGTAAAAAGAACTTTTTTCCATCATATTCCTGAAGTAAATTTATTCAGCAATCAAAAATATCCTAATTTTAATGTATACATTTTTGGGGAAGGATTTGCTTGATAACTCACTGTAATTTTAAATAATTGATTTGTGGGAAACAAAAAACCCTGCTGTTCATTTGTAAATCACTTTCTACAAAACCAGTAGTTTATTATTAGTTTACAAATTAGGGCACAGTAAAAATATTCCTCCAAGTGAATGAATAGGAAAGATTTTCAGACACAGGAAGCGTGACACTGTCTCTGATTTGGTTAAAAAGCTGTAGTCTGTTCACAAGGCCCACAGTGTTTACACATATAAAAGGAGTGGGAATTGGGAATCAGTACAATTTTGGTTTTTTAATTTGAAAGACATCTATATCTATTGAGAGAACACCAATTCTTGGAAAACTTCAAATGTTCCAAAATCTCAACAAAAATTCAGGGAGACAAGAAGACAAAAATAATTATCTCTTTCTCTTATGACAGACTTATGGCAAGGATGCTAAAGGTGTTTTGCCTTATCATCCTAGGAAAAGAAAAATATATTAAAATTACAAAAACCATACATAGAAATTTCAGAGAAAAAAAATCTTAGTATGTATTATTCCTGGGTGGTTTATACCTAATAATTCAGTAAAGTGACAATTTCTTCATTCTTCTCTTGTATTGGATCATGATGATGCATCCGCATTGTGAGTACCTGATGGTACAAAGGGATCTTGAAAACTTGGGTTATGCAGCTGAGCTATTTTGTGTTTATATAAAGAGAAAAAAATCTTATTGTCTTTACGCATGCAAAACCACAGTTTTGTTGCAGGATTTGAGTACATAAATTATATAACACCCCTAGAAACAATTAAGAAAATTCTTCCATCCAACTATACACACTGGGAAAAAAACCCCTATCCAGCCAAGACTACAACATAAACATCTTTATTACAAAAATTGAAAATATTTGTCTGAGCTGAGCCATGCAGCATTCTCCATACCCAAGGCCTGACCAAGGCACTGTAGGTACCTGCTGCAAGCCCTCAGCCACCCTGCCCACAAACCCCAGCGTAGGGAACACAAAACTCATGCTGTAGGAGACTGGCCATAATTTTTTTTGTGGGTTTGTGGTTTCTTTTTAAAACACTGTAAAAACACCATGATGAAGTTCCTTTGTCCTTTGCCAAACCTGGGTGTGTTGAGGCCTCTTCCTGTGCATTCCATCCCTGTGCACCTTCCTCAAGGGCTGGCACGACACCCATCAGCTATTACCACATCAGCGGGGGGAGCAGGGCCCAGCCCCGGATGTCCTTTGGCTGCCCTGGGAGCTCATATTCTTCCACTGTGGAGACCCTGGGGGGGACATTCCCTGGGCTAGGGAGACACAAGAAGCTTCCCTCAAAAAGCTGTTAGACCTCATCCTATGCTCCTGAGCCACACCTTCCCTATTCCCTGATTTGCCCTCACCTTTGTACTGCCCTGAGACCAGGGTCAGCCCCAGGCCCCTGCAGAGAGCAAGCCAGACCTAGGTGCTGGGACCTGAACATCTCACCACATGGCTGAATTAAACATCTGTGGATATTATGCAAAGGCCCTTTTTGCTCCTTTACCCTGGACTATGCTAGCAGCAATTCAGTTTGCTACATTCCACCTGCTGCTTTTAGGTCATGGAGTCAAAAGCTGAAGTAGACTTGTGTGTGGAGGCAGTTTAGGAAGCTGGGGACACAGCAAGAAGAGGAGGCTGGAGGCATGGCATGCACTGCCTGCCTGGGAGCAGAGGGATGCAGGCAGCCCAGGCTGCTCAGCATTGCCCCTGGCATAGCCCACAACTCCATATCAAAGCAAATAATAAGAACTGCAGTGTAAAACTGCCCGACTTTTCTTTCAGCCTTTCCAAGCTATTGGCTCCTTCACTAATAATCGGGATTTATTGCTGGGCCCATCTGCTGCCTCTCCAAGGTCAAAAGGTAAACCACAGCCATTGCTGATGTCACCATCAAGGTAGCTAGTAGCAAATGGACCCTGACAAGTGTACTTTTAAAAGAATATTGTGGCAAGAGCACTCTGAGCATGAAAGTCAAGCTGATAAAGAAAATAAAGTCCAAAATACTAAAAAGATGTCAGCTTTTAACCCATTAATCCAAGTGATGGAGTCCAGCTGTCAGTCTTCTATCTGAGCTGCAGTCAGAAAGAAGAATGAGCTACTATGCCCAGTGAAATGTAATCAGGTCAATCTCTCTACAAGGAAATTCCTAGCACATCACATTTTACTGTATTCCTAGTGCAGACTCCTCAAAGGTACCAAGAAGTAGCAGTGGAAAGATGATGAAGCCCTTGCCACAGTATTTGCCGTTTCTTCTTGACATAACGATGTTTCATGAAGAGCCATCACTCTGGTTTTGTTTCTCAGCTTTTCATTTTCGCTCACCAGGACCTGGCTCAGAGGCATTTATTTCTGTAGCTAAAGCAACATTTTTCAAGTTCAAGGGATAACCTCTGTGCCTTGCAACTGCAGCCCTCCTGATTTCTGACGCTGCTGTAATAAGGATCACAGTTTTCCTTCTGCATTGCTCTGTGTTTTTATTCAGGGTGATGTAAAGGGACCACAGCTAAGGTTAAACTCTCCAGATAATTTTGTTGGTACGTTTTATCAGTTTCCGGGCAGGAAACTCCTTTTCGACTGCATTTCCAGCTGAGAATAGAAAGTGAAAAGGGCAGAAAGACTGATGTGAGATAGAGAGGCCCTTTTTCCAGTGGAGATGGAGGATTTACCTCACAGTTTGAGAACAAATTAGAAACTGACAATGTGTCAACAAAGAATTACTTGCTTTGTCTCAGCTAATGTTTCAGAGAGGTTATCTATATCCATGCAGCAACACCGCAAACAAGCAGCAGGTTGCTGACAACTGATGTAAATAGCTACAATTCCTCTACTCTCAGGGTCATACATTACCAGCATCATTTTCTTCTTTCCATATCAAGCAGCTGGTGGAGATAGTGATTTGTAGCATATATATACAAATGAATTTCCAGTCAACAGAGACATAAAGCAGATTTTTTTTCTGATTCCAGGTGCCACACCATCAGCAAGTGCTCATGGTCTGCAAACACTCCAACAATTTATTTTTACCTTCCGAGGGCAGGATGGGGAGTGAAAACAGAAGACATGGGTAAGTAGAAGCTTGTTTAGATTAAACGTCCAGATCTTTTGCTTTTCCACCTTGCACATAAGGACTTATGTTCCTTTCCAGGCAACAAGCAACAAGTACAGTGGCATTGATTCTGCATGTGATTAGCGGTGAGTCTTCTCCTTAAGATCTCTTTACTATTTAAGGTGATGATGACTATGATGTCATAAAATCATGGAATGACAGAATAGTTTGGGTTGAAAGGGACTTTAAATATCATTTCAAAAACACTGCCATGGGCAGGGATACCTCCCACTAGGCTAGGTTGCTCAGGGCCCCTTCCAGCCTGGGCCTGAACACTGCCAGGGATGCAGCATCCGCAACATCTCTGGACAACTTGTGCCTATGCCTCGCCACCCTCACAGTTGAGAATTTCTTCCTAATGTCTAATCTAAATTGACCTTCCTTCAGCTTAAAGCCATTATCCCTTTTCCTACCACTACTTCTAAGATGTCTTTCTTCAGCCTTTTTGTAAACCCCTTTCAGGCACAGGAAGTCTGTGATAAAGTCTCCTCAGAGCCTTCTCTTCTCCCGACTGAACAGCCCCAGCCCTCTCAGTCTGTCTTCAGACTCCCTCTAGCATGGATGCCACATGCTTTTCTTCAATGTTTATGCTCCCTTGAGTATTTGCTGCTAAAGCCACTGCTAAAAATCCAGAACTCATTGGTCACATCCAGATTCACCTCCAGACAAAACTCTCCTTGTGCACCCTCCTACATCCCAATCCTAGCACCCACAGACAAGGATATTCCATACCAGACTGCCAGTTTTGGTACCAGTTAGCCAGAGACACACATCACCTTAGTGCAGCTGGCAGTATTTGGGAAAGGAAGTGACTTGGAAGTCCTCAGCAGTCCACTGGAATTTCTGTGTCACTCTGAAATGGTTTATGAATGTAAGGCTCAAATCACAATATCCTTTTGCATCTGAGGTGGATTGTGCAGAAGTGGATGTGATAAATGTGCTAAATATGGGTCAGCTGCTGGAGAGTGAAGTGGTATAATCTTGGGGGTTTTAGGAAGCATTTATGAGTTTGTACTGCCACAGTGAGTTGATCTTCTCCCATACAAGACATACATATAGTACTGAGAATGAAACTGACCTATGAAAAATAAGAGTGTTAAATGTGGAGTCTAATTTCAGTCATCAATGTGTAAAAAATTAAAAGTCCTGCTTTCAGTACCAATTTCAGCACAGCCTTACCTTTGAAGCTGTCTGAACACCTGGATTATTTTCCAGTGTATTTGATTCTCTAGAATAAAGTGTGTCTGCAAAGAAGGCTTAAGAGCAAATAAACTGAATGAAAAGCTAGTCACAGTGGTCAGATTGTCAGTCATGGAGGTTACATCTGTGCAAGGAATGGGTATGGCAGGAGCAGAGGGCAAATTTACCCCCTGGTACCTCACCAATCTACCTGCGCTCAGAGTCATAGTAAGTGCCTCTAGAGATAAGGGGGTATTTCAGTCTCTGTTTGTTTGTGCCTTGGCCTCTGCTGAGGTTAAAACTGTGCCAGCTGCTGATAACTCTAATGGTATTTTTCTGATATGGAAACCTATTCGCCAGAGATCATAATGGGAGTATCAGTGTTTAGTACAAGTCCTTTGCAGTTATCAGATATTAATGGCCTTTAGTCTGTATTGACCTCACAGGCCAGACCAAAGCCAGGAATTCAGAGAGAGAGAGAGAGAGAAAAGAATGATGATTACTTTATTTTATTAATACAGAAATAGGAGAAGTGACATGTTTGAAAAGAAATGCTTTAAGATTTTCACCTTAACCTCTTTTAGGTCATTAGGAGAAAGTCATTAATTTGTTTTAAAATAGAGGAGAAAGATAAAACCACACAAAAAATACTATGCAATAGATGAACACATGTGCCTTGAGAGCAAGAAAATTTAGACTTAGAAGCATCATTGTACTTATCACAATTACATTTGTTCACCTGCTTCTTAAGTGTACGCTTGTGGCTTGTTAACAAAATGGAATTGTTTGCTATACAGAGGCTCCTAGGTGCAAAGTTAGAGCTAGCCTTGTATTTTTGCTGTCCTGTTGTACTGTGTGGCATGTTTTTAAGTTTTTCTTCCAGTTTTAATGTCTCTTCTTTATGTTCTTTGTAATTATGGAAGCAGAATCTCCTAAGTCTATTTTGTCCTTCAAATCAACATGGCAAAAATATCGATTCAGGTAATGAGGCACAGGTGTACCTTGTAGGCACTCCATAAAGAATTCTTTCCTGGGGAATCAGCCCAAAGTTACTCAGCACATTTCTGTAATTGTACTACATTAGGCAAATTACTATATTAAATAGCCCACATGCTCACATTTCCACCTGAGTGGGGTGACACTAGGTTGTACACATGGGTTGTAATAAATAACAGGCAAGAAGAAACAATTAGTTTAAGTAGACTTGCTAAACAGAACTTTTCTGCCTTTTTCACTCTTGTGTTTAATCATGACTCTTCATTTCTGCATTTTACTTCAAAGAAGAAAAAAGAAAGGTCATAGAAGTTCCCACTATTGTCAGTTAGGCCCCTTCATTCTTTTGTTCTTCCTTCTCCTTATCCCTTCTTTTTATAGCAACAATGTGTGTGAGACACTCTGCTCCAGATCTAGACAGTCATTTTTCAAATAGCCCCTGTGTGTATCAGATCCTTGATCTGTAATTTTTTGGATCAACTGTTCTGACTGCTTGTAACTTCATGTAAAATGTTGTGAGACACTGGCACTACTTTGGTCAAATCCTCAAAGACATTACTGAACATTTATTTCCTAAAATAACTGGTAGTTGTTTTAATTTCTCTGTGATTTTTTCTTCCTCTAAACTCTACTTGTTTCTCTCTTTGAATAAATGTTTCCATTCCTCATTTGTTAATTTTTTACTGCCCTGTGTTAATTTCTTTCTCATTATTTAGAGAGGGGATTTTTTTCCTTTTTAGCAATAGGTTGATACAATTTAAGTATTATGAGACACTTTTCTTTCTTTATTTCCATCAAAAAAACATCTCTGTGCACTTAAGCCTACCTGTCAAAGTGCAAAAAAAGTTGTCATTCAAACTGGAGATTACTGTCCAGAAGGTTGGTTAAAAAAAATAGTGTACTATGTACTCAAGCTCTTCAAGATCAACAACCAACTTCTCCTCACAGGTCATTTCTGAAAAGGCTAATAATTTTCAGTGTCTTTCATAGAAAATTGAGCAGAAAGGCTTACCTTCTTTATATGGAGACTGCAAGTATCATTTGTAGAGATGTTTTATTAAAACACTAGGTCCAGAGGCAGCATTTGTAGATACTGTTTATTTAAATCTTCCAAATTTTTTGCTCCCAAATTATGCAAGTATGAAGCCTTTGGGGAGCATAATTGTAAAGTCATGAAATATTGTACATAAAGGTGAAATGAAATGATATATAAAAATTGATAAGATAATTTTACCCCCTACATCTCTCAATTTAATCAGAGTGTGTTAGATATACTCCTTTCTTGCATGAAATCACTGAGACCATACTCTTTCATGACAGTCCTCTTCCCACCATTTTCTCTCACTTCTCTGAATCTTGTTAGCTAATCACAATACTTATGAAAGCAACACCTTTGAGGAAAGCATATAACTGCTGATTATACTACTTATTTCCTTTTAATGTGTCAATAAAAAGGTAATTACATTTCATTTGTTTTTAGAGTTATAATTGTCTTGGAGGAAGAAATTTGCCTGCTGGAACCAAATCCCAGAAATTAAAGCAAAAGGAAAGACAATAACCTTGCTATTTTCTTTAAGATAGAAGACATTTCTATTAAAAAAAAATTGATAGATTTTTTTGAAATACTTGTTCTGAAAACAAAATGACCATAACTTATTTTAAAACATGTTATTCCAATAACTGATCCTATATTGAAAAACTATATGTATGTCAAGATAATTATATCAAAATGAATTACAAGAATACATTTGAAAACCCTTTGTTATTACTGATAAATTGAAAGTAATTTTAAATTGTGGAATTTTGTACTGCTGTCCTTTCTCTTCTCTCAACTTTTCTTGCACTTTTGAAATGAAAATACTGAGGAAAACATCAACCACGTGAAAAAGTCCAACACCTTTCTGAGAACAGCATCTGCGGATTTTATTTTTGGTTACTAGACTGCTTACAGCTGGTGCTGTATACACCATATACAGTATATGCACCATATATCAGTGGTAAAATTTGCCTTCATTGGTGTCAAATGCAAAGCCTTGTTAATTGAGGCTGGGATATACTAGGTGGTTTATGCGTGTTTATCTTTTTATCAATATGATATATTTTTGTATAATAGCTCTTAGCACCTGCATAACTTTAATATCAACTGAGCTGTGCCTTATTGATGCCAGTGCAAGTGCAGATAAGAGCATATTCTAAAAACAATGTTGCAGTGTCAAACAAATGTTATTGGCAGTTTTTCTCTTCATTTTGTTGATAGCCTTTTTCTTCCAAAAGCTCTGATTTTTTTACCAGCATCTTATTCACTATAATAATCAGTCCTTGTGGTGCCACAAACTGTTTTGTGTATGTTTTTATCAAACTTGCTGTACTCTAGTCTACTTTGTTCTACCCTTTTTAAAATGAAGTGATTTCTCAAACAGTTGGGCCTGCTACAGAGATGACCTCTTGTGATGCCATTCATTGTGGTATGCAAGCACCTTCTGCTCACACTTAAAAAGATTTGCGATTTTTGCATCTTGGAAGTAGGTTGCCCGCAGGCACTTTTGTGCATTTTAATGCAGTGTCCAGTGACAGCCACTAAAGGCTGATTGGTTCCTCACAAACAAGAATTCTCCTTGCAATCATTTGGTCTGAATAATTCAGGCTCTAGAAGATCCTCCAATTACTACTTTTTACACTATCACTGAGTTATTTCTGTGGACCAAGTTTTGAAGACAACTATCATTTCAACACAAACTAGTTTTCTGTGCAAGGCATATTTTTATCAATAGTAGTATATGAAACTGAGTGGCATTAATGACTTACATTCAAATATTAGTTTCATCAAAAAACCTGACAGAACTTGACATCTGTGCTTTAATTCAAGTACAAAATCTGCAAAACTTCCTCCAAAAGAAGTATTTCTGAAGTCAAGTGCTTTAAAGCATGGAACACATGGCATTTCACAAGGACAATAAAGAACTATAAATTAAGGGTGAAATATGCCTTCTGAATATTTCATGGTTTTATGTGTCTGTCTGTCCACTCAGCATTGGTGTTGAAAATGCAAACACATGAGTGAGTGAGCTTGAGAGTGGCACTTTTTGACAGTTACCTGCTATGAATGGGGTCAATCAAGTGGGGAGTGAAAAATTCATTTTCTGACAGGGGTGTCAGCAGAATCATCAGGCGCTGATGACAACAAATCCATAGCTGGAGAAAACACTGACAGGGTGGAAAAACAGGAGACTCTAATACTGATCCCTCCTTTTCAGCTGTCCAGAACATAATTTCACAGCAATTATTGCCCCAGTAGGTTTTATTAACTGTAGGTCTTAGATGTTTATCTAGTTACAGGACAAGATGTCTATTAAACCAAAGTAAAGAAAAATGCTGTGTCGTGAAAAAAAAAATATTCCTCCTGATGTAAACATTCAGGAGGATGAGGTCAGCAGAGGATGAGTGCTATATATTTTCAAAGAATCTGTGGAGTGTTATTGACCTCCTCTGAGGTTAACTCAACAGAATCTATAGGTGAGTAAATCCTCCCATTTTGATAGGTATGGGATTTCTGATTTACATGGTTGTTATGCTTTAGTTTATTAAGCCAAGCCACAAAAGCAAGGCTAAGTTTCCAACAAAAGGATAAAGGGATGAAGAAGATGTTTTAAAGCAGCAACTTTTTGTTGTTTGTTGTTCACATGTTAAGTGCACTCTGTGGACTAGAGTGACGAGGGTCCCATTTCCAACACAGCATGGAGTGGGTGATCTCGTCAACTGTAAAATGAAGCCATAAGAGCACAGCATGAAAATGTATTAGCAACAGTTAGATAAGGGAGACCTCAGCAAGGCGTACACACTTCCAATTGGTGAAATAATGCTTTTACAAATTGTTTTTGGTACATTAAGTACCTTTCACAGCCAAAATTAAAAAAAAAAAAAAAAGAGAGAAAAAGTAGGCAAAAAAAAAAAAATAAACAGAGCCACAGAATTGCACATACAATAGACAGAACTGGGGCTTTTCTTTCCTCTCACAAAGTAATTTCATGCAGATTTTTTTTATTGAAATTGTTTCCCAAGTTGACAGATCTTGTGTACAATGATAAATGACAAAGTGCTATGCAGCTGTCAGCCTGTGCTCAGGGAAATTGCAGAAAAACTCCCTAATAATAATAATAAATATGCGTTTCTCCAAACAGAAGGTATTTTAAACCAGTAAGCACAGTGGTGTAGTAAAGTAGTATTAAACAGCAGTGAGGTGAAGCTGAGAAAAGATTTATATATTTGTACTAATCTAGCAGCTCTTTACTGACTATGACATGCTGACAAGGAAACAAGGGTTATGAAAAATGATCTGACACTATGCTGTTAAATCTATGAATTTCAAAGTGCTGAATAGTCTGTGGCTTGCCGGGATTGAATGCCTGAGTTATTTCAATGATTGTTACAGAAAAAATAGGACTGTGGTAACGAACTGTAAATGCAATAGTATCATAAGGAAGCCAGTTAAGTAAAGTGACATAGATGACCATAGCATGTCTTTTTGGAAAGTCATAGAATTTCAGATAGAACATTAAAGGTGTTGATTCAATTCAAAACATCTTTTAAAAGCAGCTCTCTTTGTTAGGAAAAATGGTCACATATAATTGCCAGAGGATGCTGAAGAACACGTGGTGCAATCTCTGTGCCAGATCCTAAAATAGATGGAACATTTGTAGTTAAGAGGACTTCTAGACTAACACAAACTGGGGGTGTCTGAGTTAAGAAAGTATTGCCTATATATTTTCAAGTGGGCCTCAAAAGAAAGTATTGCCTATATATTTTCAAGTGGGCCTCAAAAATTTGGATCTCAGTTCAGATCTGCATTGAATAAAAAATGGAGCATGTTTTACTAAAATTCAACACTGTTGTCTCACACATATTGAGAAGGTGCTGAGAGTCTCTTCTGCTGAATGTAATTTATTCCATATAGAAACAAAATTTTGATAGTTTTCATTTTCTTTTCTACTGACAGTTTTGAATACCTGAAAATCCTATTTTATTGTTCTTTTATTTCTGTAGGAATTAAGAATATTTCTTGGCATTAGTTTACTTCACTTATATTTTTTGAGACTGATATTAAACTTGGATATTCATCAAGTTTGGCACAGTGGGAAATAAATCTTACATCCTTTTCAGCTATGAGAAATCTTACATCTTTTAGAGCTTTCAAACAGTAGAGGCAGAAAATCTCAGAAAAAGATGAATTAAATTTTGCAGTTGCATTAGCTCTCCAGTGTTTTACTGCAAACTGGAACTTCCTTCTATTTCCTCAAGTTAGAAAAAAAATAAATTCAGGGAATTTTTTCCTATTAATAAACAAAACAGCACAAGAAAGTCCATCTTCAACACAAGCTGTTGACTAAAGTTGTTTATACCAATAACAGACTCATGTTTTTTCCCAATTATTTATGCTTTGGGGTTTTAAGGATACTCTGGGGATCTGCTGATTTGTGCTTTGTTTCATGTCCTGGCAAAAAAAAAGGCATTGTCTTTCGTGAGGGGAAATGGTCATCATCTGCTTAGCCATATTTGCTTCAGCCATATATGGGGGAGTTATGCTTCCATATATTTACAAATCAAATAAATATATAATCTTAGAAAAAAAGAAAAAGAAGAAGAAAGACCAGAGAACTTAAAACAAAAAGGAAAAGGGGGAAATGAATAAAATAAAACCAGAAATGAAATGTGTTTGTTATTGTAGATATTCCAGTTATTGCAGACAAGAGTCATGATTGGCATTCTTATCATTAGAGAGTTAAAATAAATGGCTAAATTAAGTTTCTAGACTCAGTAGTCTTTGTTAACAATGTGTGAAACCACATGCTAATGCATGAATCTGCATCCATCAAAATTACACATGAAAGTATTACAAACATTTTGCTTATCTTTTGCTTATTTCTTTGACTGATAACTTTGAATAAGTATGGAAAGGCCATATAGGGCCTTTTACGGCCTGCATGAACTTCATGAATTTTAATGAGCTGTTTCTATGTTTTTGTTTTTTCCATTAGCCTTGTGCATCTTCTGACATCCTAATGCAATGCAATATTGTAATGGGATACAAAGAAAAAACCGGAAAAAAAATCCTGTGTGTAGCTAATTTAATCTGCAGTGGAAATGAATAACTCATAAAATGGTTTAGATTAGCTATCTGCCTTTTTTAACAGGTTTGAGGGGCACTTGAGATCTTATTTGAATGCATTTAGACCTATCTAGATTAATAAATACTAGTGATTTTTGGGTGAATGAAAAACAAGAAAAAGAGGTAATAAATCATAAATAAAATAAGGGCCATATTAGTATTTTCATAAAACATATGTAGGATGAGACTACATCCACTAAAAACAATGGGATTTTCTTCTCTTGAAATTACTAGAGCCAGGATTACACTGCCAGACAAAACATTTTCAAAATGGTTAAAACTCCTTTTTAACCATTTTGAAAATGAACACATGGGTTTCATTTTGGCTAGTTGTCCTTCACTTTTGAGTTCTCACAGCTCAATCATCATTACAGATGAGGTCCTGATGCTGCATGTAAGGAGTGTGTAAACTGAACTAATTATGTCCTAAAGTAGGTGGGTCACCTTCTACAAGGAATGGACATTTTCTTTTACAGCTGGACATAAAAGGCATGTATCCACCTCACTAAAATATCAACGTAGTATAATTCTGACATTTAAACCTTATTAAAAGAGCCCTCAGGAGAAGAGAGATGTGAAACTTCCCTCCACATTCCTGTTCTCTTCTTAAAACTGTTTAAAAAAAATTAAAATTTAGTTCTTTCTCCATCAGAGTCCATATACCAGCAAATTAGTTACACAGGATTTTATTGATTTGTACATATCAAAATATTGTGAAGAGAAAGCACAAATGCCATTGTCTTTTGCTGGATTGCTCAAGTAGCTTGATCTGTTTTTCATGATTGCTGACTTCTACCACTAAGCACAGGAGCAACTTCATAAAAGATTTTTAAAAAAATTAATTTTAAAATTCCAAGGATAAAGGCAATCCTGAAATGTACAAAATAAACCTTTTTTTAAAATAAATCTTCATGTGGTCTTGATTTAATTGGGAAGTCTGTGATTTTTAGTTAGTCTAAGCTGTTTCACTTATATCTTGTTCATGCAGATTCCTCTATCAACTCACATGAGATCTGTCTTTCAGTCAAAATGAGATGTTTCTCTACTCTCATTCATTTACTGGGTGGTTAACCATTTTCCTTCCTGAGCTTTCCTTTCTGCATCCAGGGAAGGGTGCAATCTTTACCTTCTCATTTTATTTGAATCACTGTTTGCCAATAAAACCATTTTCTAAATCAAGGGCCACAGTGTAATGAAAAGCAGCTCCATAATCCTGAAGTGTGGGATAGAAAAGTACAATTTAGTGTTCATATTTGGACTAGAGTGTTCAGTGAAACTCCGCTGTTTCAAATAATGCCCAAATCTATATCAGAGATAAATATATTTAAATTTATAACGCCAGGGAGATAATTTGTGTGCATTCTCAAGCATAGGATATAGTTGGGAGCAAGAATTGAAATTTGTTGATTTTCTTTTAATTGTTCATTTCAAAAGTCATTTCCATTATAGACCAATGGGAATTTTCCCTAAAACCTTCACTTTGGAAACAATGTTTAAAATAGATGCAAAGGACAATGTCCATCTAGTCTTTCAGAAGGTCAAACTTTACTACTTTGCAGTACACAAACCAGTGCCAATGACGTTATTGCCCTGACTACAGGATAAAGCCTACATTTATTTCAAACAGACCATTTCATGTAGAGATTGTGACTAAGGAATTCAAAGAGAAGTTAATTCTAAAATTAACAAACCGCTATGAGATAAATAAACAGATTGGGGTTTTTTAATTCTGATCTTCCATTTCCCTCTATCTTCTTATCCTTTCTGTTCACATCCCTGGAACAAGAGGGAAATAAGGACTATTAGTGGTTCCTTGTGAACACAGTGCTCCCACTTTTAATTCCAAAGGAACACCTCCCTTGAGACCAAGTCCTTTGCTTCTTGCTACATCTTGGCCAAGTCTCTGGTGACTGGACCAGTGATAGCCCCACAGGCAGGGTCTACTGCATGACTGTGTGATGCTGAAATAGCAGCATTTGACAAATTTAAAACTTGCTGTTTGTGCAGTCGCTAAAAACTGCACCATTAGCTGGTTTTTCAGATTGCATGAGTGCAGATCATTAAGTGTTATTACAGTATTAATTATTAGAAATGTCCTGTACTAACCAAATTAAATTGGGCTAGTCAACGACCTGCAAGTTCCCAATACCATGGATAATTTAACAAGATCTCTGCCACACTGTGCAAGGTATCTTCACATGTCAGTCACTTTATTTAATACTAAATATCAGTTTAGGATTTAAAAAAAAATATTAGAGAACAGCTTATATTTGGTAAAATGATAATGTGGTCTAAACAAATAACCAAAAAGACACTTGTGTAAGGATTGCATCCTCTGGAATGTTAAGAGTTAAAAGTATATGAATAGTTTGATGTCCTTATACAGCACACATATATACTTTTAATTGATGTTTTACACTGTTGTGTATGTCCTGACTGCTGTCATGGAAAAAAAGAAATTAAAACTATTTTAGCTGTTATTGACTGAATTTCCATGAGAAGAACAATTGCTAGATACTTTCCATTGTCCAGAGTAGAATGTTTTTCAAAAAATTTTTCTACAGCATTTGCAATACTTCCAGCCAGGCAGCCCTTAGGTCCCTTGTTGACCTCCCTACATCCATCTGGCTGAAAACAGTGTATTACTGCCTCTGTGTTGTAGTTATGCCTGACAAATACCGCTTGGCAGTCTCGGATTCCAATCAAGCTTGGTTTGGTTAGCAGGACTTTCCTTTCATTGAATATAAATGTTTGTGTACAGTGACTGTCCAAGCACTGTGACACATTCAGCGTTGTGTTCAAGTTTTCAATTAAAGCTTGTCTTTAGCCATTTGACAGTGTTCTTGCTTGGAAGTGAAACTCCAAAGCAAAGGAAGAAAAGCAGATATAAGAAAAGAAATGAAAAGTTGTCATCAGGTCAATGTTTCTTAAATAGGGCAGGAGGCCAATACAGTTCTGCTTGCTATTTCAGATAACGTCCAGTCAAAGAGCTGACAGAGAAGAACATGTGCAATTTAAAAAAAAGTAAAATTTAAAAAAAAAGATTTTTAAAAAATCCGTTATCTACTACTTTCTTATTATTAAGAGATACCTATAGCCGTGCATATGCACAACGAGCTGTCTCCATAGGGTGCTATTCCTTACTTGGTGGAGCTATATCTCAAGGTGTGGTTAGTTAGCTGTTACCATCAGGAGTGAAACTGGACTTTGAAACTCATTTTGTGAGTGTTAACAATTCTCTTACATACCTCCTGCAGCAAATGGCTTCTTTTACTGTGCCAAAACGTGTAGTGCCACACCCTGCCATTTTACTAACATTGCTAACTGTTGCCCAGGAGGCCTTTCATTTTAAAAGATTTCCAAGCAAAACTACATTTTAAAACTTTCTATGTTATTTTCTAAAAGACACATTGGTTTCTTTAAAATTAAAGAGAAAAAGGTATTGCTCTGTCTCTGTTTGGTTACTTATTGGCAAAGCAATTTGATTCAGTGGCCCCCAGAAAAGACTGGAAGTGAATAAGTTATATGGGTTGAATAAAAACCCTTTTTTTATGCTGTCCCACCAACTTATTCCATCTCCCTTACCACTCCAGTGACAGTTTTAGTGTCTTGAGTTTGCCTTGAAGTTGTAATGTGCTCTGGATGGCTGGCATTGGAGATGGATCTTTAGCTTTGACATACTCTACCAGGTCTATCAGCTGAGCCAGTG
>NW_005054325.1:1730185-1733781 GCF_000277835.1 Geospiza fortis | reverse complement strand
AGCCATAGATCATTTATTCCTGCTCTTCCCTCACACATCAAACTCCTGGCATGTAAAAGCACATTTGCAGTTTTGTAGTGTATTGAAACAGAAGACACTACATAACCAGCTTTTCAGTACCATCCATCCTGTATTCGAGCACTTCAGAGACCATGAACTTCATGGATTCCTTTTCTTTCATCTTCTTTGACAAAATAAGATTTTTAATATGATTGTGTCTAGAAATCTTTCAACTATACTTATAAAACTTTATGACAGGATAGCTTTTTCATATCTGGTCAGATTTGCTTGACGGCGACATAGAGAAAGCAGCTGAACAGTTTTATTTTGCTGACAAATTCCCATTAAAGACAATGCAACTTAAGGTGACAGATTCAGTCAGGAAGAGAAGAGAAAAGAACATGTTTATTTGCTTCAGTCATTTTATTGTGCTTCTGTTCCTTTAGCATTGTTTCCACCAGGGATAAACTTCCTAAGGATGAGAAAGGAAATATAAAACAAAAGAACCCTACACTTATCTATCAACCTCCAGATATCACAAACGTGAAGGGGAAAATAGTTTTGTCAGTGTTGTTTTTAAATTTAGCCCTATCAACTGTGCAGACTGATCTTTACCACACTCAGGAACCAAACACTGAGCAGACAAATCAGCACACTGGCCTGCAGGACGCACAGCCCCACTGCTCTTAGTGGATTTCAGGAGTCAGAAATGTCCACTTCTGGGAAGAGGCATCAAGCAGTTTAGATATTACATTATTTAGCTGTTCCTACAGGGCCCTTAATCAGGGAATCAGCAAAGTTCACAGAATGGTGCAGTCCCCCAGAAACCAGTTTAATAAGCTGAGGTTCTGTCTAAAATTCACTTTTATTAGTTACTCTAGAACTTACTTACTTTAAAAGAATGTGACCAAATATGGCATGGCAAATGGGTTTCATTTTGCCTATCCAGTAAATAATTAGAAAGTTTCCCACACAGAACTCTCTAAATAATCTTACTTTTAAAATTGGCTGTTATAAAGGTGTTAATATACTCTGATAAATTTAAGATAAATCCAGTAATTTCCATTCACTTAGCAACTATGAAAGAGTAGAGAAGCAACCTGAAGTGAACAAAGGGTCAAGCAGCAGGAAATTTATGCTACGAACACCAATTCACACCTGTTAACTACTGCGACTAGGCAGCAGACAACACCAAGCATATCATTTAAATGGACTTTTCACAACTAGGTGTGCCATTAATTCACTGATTGGGGTCATTGAATCTGTTCCCTAGCAATTGTCCCAATTAAGCAGCCGTGCTATTTATCAGGGTGCTTATTAAGTTGATTTGTGAGCGTGTTTGTGTACCTTTACTTTAAACCCATATATACAATAAACAGCTGTTTCTAAAAAAGTGTATTCCCACCAGTAGAAAATAAATAGAGTCACACATGAGTGTGTTAATAATGCAGGGTAATAACCTCAGCAGAGAAAATGAGAAAAAAAAGAAACAAAGAGCCATTAAGTACAAATAAATCATTGGGCACCATGAGTATATAATGCAGAATTTTTATAGATGCTTGACTACAAAAGTATCTCTAATTTTTGGCTTTCATTTGCCAAAACTCTGACTGTCAGTGAAGCTTAATTATGGATTCGATCTTCAACAGTGTCAAATGCTGATTAAAATGGAGTTGAAAAGGGGCACAAATGAATGACTGCCTGCTGTGCATGGGGTTATGTTCAATCATTGAGGATGCTTATAAGGGATCAATGAACAGGAACTCATTATATCCTGGCCAAAACTAGCCATAAGCCTGGGAAAGATGCTTATCTGCAGTCCAGCTAGGTCTATGAGGGTTAAATTATATATTGTTTTTACTGTTGTTTCATTTCACAAAACTGCAAAAGTCCAGGCAACATTTTGTCAGAAAAAAACAATAAAGAATATGAAAAGCCCATCTTCACAGAACATTGGACATTGCAAAACAACCTACAGCTATTATCGGATATATCAAAACTGACAAGTAAAACTTTGGCTGTTGATTGAACAATATTTCACGCGGACAGCACAAGCTCGTCCGCATTCACTTTTAAATGGAGCTGCTTATCCCAGAGAACTATGGGTAGGAAGTTTATGAGCTTAATTGAATTGGTGGTATTTGGATGATTGAAAAAAATTGGTGACATTGCAAAACTGGTTGTTAGATTTTCAAGAGCAAAACACCTCTCTTGCTCAAGACTGTGCTCTGGGAATGGCAGTGGATTTCAAGAGATACAAATCCTATTCACGTGTCTTTTCAAGGCACTCAGCAGAGGTTTATGGATTAATTGTTAATGTATTTGCAATTAATTTTGTCATGTCCAAAAGAAAAAAAATAGGACCCCAAATGCTAAATCTTAATGGACTGACACTTACATTAGTCCTATGTCCTAACAGAGCCTCATTTTTTTCAAGGAAACATTTTGTCTTCTTTTGACATCCACTTGGAATCTAGACATCTCCCAACCTCTGTCACATCCCCATATCTCTTTCTTACAAGTTTTCAAGTCCTATGCTATTTATCTCTAATTTTATGACAGTCTTAAATTAATAAAAATAATAAAAATAATAATAAACTCCTTTGAAAAGCAATCTTATTCTTATGTAGTCTACAGAAAGGAAAACAGGAAAGAGAAGAGGGAAGACTCTCATGAAAAATGGTGCGTAAATTTCTCTTACTCTACAGATATATGTTAGAAATTAGCTTAAGCAAGAGCTTTCTGCTTACATTTATGGAGTGTGTAATGAAAAAAAATAGCGCATTCTGTTGCGTTCATTCAGTGTTGTTAAAAGTCTGCCTCAAAGAGCACCAAATGCCTTGTCTGGGGAGGCAGATCCTGTGAACAGAGAGGGCTGGGAGGGACATGTCACTGCAGGCATTATGGAGCTCTGGAGTGACACCTAGGTTCGCTGATGCTACTGCACTGACATCCTCCACAAGTTCTTGTTTTTCAGCCATTACTGGCTGATGAAAAAAAAAGTGTGTGTGGGGGAATCTTCCTAAGCCATTTCAGCATAATATTAACCAGTCATTTTGTAGTTGGGAGCGACTGGCCATTTCATTCCATTGTAAGGCTACTATAAAATTCCATTTTTAGTATGCAAATACTCACAGATGAAAAAGAAAACAATTACTCTGAAATTCTTCTATCACATCCCAGACTTAAGCAGCATTTCCTCTATGAATATTGGAAGTAGCTGGAAAGTCCTTGACAGCAAAGAATGGAGGAACCATCATGGTCTGCTAACCATGTAATGGAAAAGGAATTAACGCTTCAAAAAACAGTTTGCATTTTGGGTGCCATTTCATTTTCTTCACCTACATAAGCCTAAATTAAGTACTACTGCAGGATTCTTGAGATCAAATTGACAAAAACAAGAGGAGTCAGAGTTCTACATTTTTATCTATAGAGAAAGACTCCTTCAGCAGATTTTATTTTGTTGTCTAATTGAATAAACAAAATAAAAATAAATAAATAAAATAAAATATTTGGGTTACTTTTGGTGTGTCCTTCATTAGATCCAGTAGATGTTCTGTTTCCATGGGGCTTATTCATAAGCATTTCATAGTTAA
>NW_005054325.1:1720185-1725185 GCF_000277835.1 Geospiza fortis | reverse complement strand
AGAATCCCAGTAGGAATCTGGTGAAATATTTGTAAAATTAATAGCCAAATAAGGCACTCATATAGAAAACATGTTAAGCAAGATGTATTACCTTGCAGCCTGAACGAAGTATTTCATAGAATTTGAAATTCAAATGCTTTTATTAAATGAAGGTTTTAAGATATTTCAAAATTGAATACTAAACACAAGTGGCCAACTGTCAGTCAAACATATCAGTGAACTCAGCTGCATTGGCTTAAAACTGCATGCTAATGTAAACATACTCTTCAGCCCTGTTCAAGGAAAATGACAGTTTAGCAAATGTTATAATCCTTTAGGGCAAGCCTGAACCTTCAGACTCAGATAGACGACATAAAACTCTGACATCCCAGGATGAGCTCTGGAAAGGAGCTATGCCTCCCAGCGTATACCTTTTGTTCCAGTACAAATTTGACTGCAACTAAGATTCACATAAAATATTTTAACCACAACTATAGGTAGCAGGAACAATATATCCATTACAGCAATTCTTCTCTGCATATCCAAGAAACTCCAAGTTGGTAATCTGCTTATGAATTCTTGTGCATGGCTACTCCATTTCATGCCCAGATGGCCTTTGTGACCAGACCTTTATATGTGGAAATGAATCTTCTTCTTAACTCCACCAGCCACAGTAATTTACTATTAGTGGAAAAGTATAAATTTTGTAATCTTGCTCTCCTTGCCACTTAATACTACAATCCCATTGTTCTTTGGAATAGAGATATCCTCACCTCTCTCTAATCCACTTGAACATCGTAGTAGAAATCTGAAGAATTTTGCATTATAATATCAAATATCTTTGGATTACATGTTCCACATGTTCTTTCTCATGGAAACTAAAATCATAGCTGAGGTTTCTTGGAATAGAGTGTCAGAATATGGAAAGAGCACAGACTCAGAGATGATGTGTTCCTTTGTCTCATACTATAAATTTAACCTCGCTGTCTTCAGTGCCTATAAACAAGGATTTGACAAGTTGTATTAGCAATTCATGAATAGGTGTCCTATGTTAAAAAAGTCTGGGAAGTTAATTACTCCCTGAGGAAATTTATATTAACTTGGTAGCTACAAAAATAGAGCATACAAAAACACTGAGAGCATGCAGTTCTTTATATTAAACTTCAGTGTAAATCTGAAGCTACTGAGATGTTTGAGGGGTTTTAATGGGTAAAAAACCAACCAAGATAAAATAAGTTAGATTAGTAGTTAGAAATTTTATACACAAGTCTGCAAATGTTCAATTTGGAGCATGCACGTGGAAATATTAAACTTCACAGAAAAGATATTACTCTGATCTCCAGGTCATTTCAACCGTACTGATTTTCTTGACCTCTGATTTAAACTGAGGCTGGTAAGAAGAGAATCAGTCCTAAAGAGAACACTAAGACAGATTTTTAGATGACAATATGACAAAATCTTGTAAAAGCTATTTGTCAGCAAGAGTGATAAAGGCCAAACCAGAGAACGTAAATCCCAGAAGAACATAAAACTCAGTGTTTAAGGAAGATGTCAGTTTTTCATCATTTAGTTCCTCATGTCCCTTGTTTCCCATTTCAGACATTTTTCTATAAAACTACTGAGAATCTCCATGTTCCACCTGTGTGGAACATTCATCCTCTTGTCACTAATTTAACACTGCTCTATGAAAATACCTCCTCTGGCTTGCTTTCAGTCTCTTTTTTTAATCTCTCTTTTTACAAGTAAAATGAAAAACACTGGCACAGAAAAGAGGATATATAAGGATTCTTACTGAACAAAATTGAATGAAAATAACAGTAAGAAGTATTACATTATTATCCCCATTAATTCAGTAAAGCAGATATTGTTTGCATATTTTTTAAGTCTGAATAATTTTGAGATAAATAGCTGTCAAATAAAGCTCTCTTGCATCAATATTTTCAAATATTTAAATTAAGTAGCATTGATTAGTTTCAACAACTTTTAATGATCAACAAATTTGCATTTGTCTTTTATGGTAACTATAACAGAAAGAAATATTCTATAAAAATCTCTTAAACTTTATTGCTTTTCTCACGTATCACTTATGAAGTACTATTGAGTCTGACTGAAATGTCTGGAGGCCACATGAATTTCAATAGCCCACCACTGTAATGAATATGTCTCTACCTGTAAACTCCACCAGTCAGTCTTGGTCTGTATTAACACAGAAATGTGGCTGCTCCCATAAAAAACTACCCCAGGTTTGCTGCTGTGGGCACACACAGTTCTTCCAGCAAGCAGAACCAGAATGACAAGCTCGTGATCAGTCCACACAGAGTGATGAAAGATGTGTTGACATCCTTTGGTTGAGTCAGCTTTCACCAAGGATATGATTTGATTCCAGTAATCCTTCAGCTGCGGAGTTTTCCTCTGTTGCTGAACTTCTGTTGCCTGGTACTGAAGGGCAGTTTTGCTCTTCACTTATGGCTATTCACCCCATGATCTAATTCAGACCTGCACAACAATTTTGTTAAAAAAAATATTTTTCAAAGGCTTTTAAAAAAACAGGCAATTTCAAAGGGCAGGTTTATAGCATGACTGTGCAAAGTGGCACTGCTGAGAGTGTGCCTGTGTTTGAGGAGTAGAAGTGCAGCAGTGGACAGCCACCTTCAAACCTGACAGGCTGCCTGAAAAATTGTGACATGGAATCACACCCAAATAGGAGCAAATACACTGACTTTTTAAGCTCAGATAGGCCTTGAGATGGAAGACTTAAATGCCCTACCAGGTAATCTGCAGATATGAGCTAACATAGCTGTCCATAAACCTCAGCGGTTCTCTGTGCTTCATAGCGCTATTTGATGGGTCACATCTCTGAAGATTTGTAACTTGTCAGAATTCATAAAAAAGATTTTTTTCATAGAGGTTCAACACAGAGGTTCATTATAAATGTTAAGACTTTAAAAAATGGAAAATATTGATACTATTTTTAATTTTTACCAGGAGGGATTCTACTCCATAATAATGTATCTTTTTAATAACAGAGAGCATGTATGGTCACTGAATCAGTTTACAGACTTCACAAAACCTCAGAATAACTGCACTTGGTACTTTAATTTGCTTCCCCCATGGAAAAAAAAACCATTAAGAAAAATTTTTTCTTCACTCTGCAATGAATGCAAAAGTAAACCTCAGAAAGTGTAATATATATAACTGCACAAGTATCATGGGCCCGAACCAAGAAAATAATAAACTCAGACTATTTCTACCAGTATATTCTGACTCTTCTTGCATCAATAGTAAAGCATTTTTTGCTAAAGAGTATAATCTTTAGCATTGCCATGTAGACCTTCACATTACGGTGAATACACGGATTGCCAGAAAAAGTTGGCATTGGTATAAAATCCCATGCCATAAATTAGTGAACAGAGAAACAGTTCTAGTCAATAACATAATGGCTTACTTATGATTAAATTGATTTTAAGTTACTTATATAGGGTATATTAATTCCTTTATAGGAATTAAAATAATTCTTGTTTTATAAAAAATAGAAAGGTTTGCAAAGCTAAATTCTGCGTATTCATAATTTTCCTCTGCTTGGTGAGGATTTTTGTTGTTGTTGTTGGGGTTTTTTTGTTTGGTTTTTTCCCCAGAAATATCTAACCCCAGGACTCCCCAAGACACTATACATTGTTTAAACTTTTTTAAACATAGGTCATGTTCCAGTAAAATATGTTTGAAATAAATAGTGTTAAAAGCAATTTTAAACAGTACCTCTTCTCCCTAAGGGTAATAAAGAGCATCATGTGAATTAAAATCAGAAGGCACTCTACTACATTGTTCCTCTTCCTCAATCAAGCTGTCACTGCCTGGTCTCAGCTCCCATCCTGCCTCAGCTGGGACCCTGCTGTGTTTCAGAGGCAGAAGTACAGAGATCCCTTCCCCTTTGCTGAGCATTAAGAACTTGCTTTAGCTTACAAAAACTTCCAGAGATGTCAGAATTTTGCAGGATTGACCCCTACACATTTTTTAATCAATTATGGAAAGGGCATACTAACAATTATTGCCGGTTTAACATTTTAAATATTTCAGTCTCTACAAACAAAATTAGGCTCAATTCTGATTTTCCCCCCGAGACAAAATTTCTACTGATTTACATAAGAATTTTGCTGGAGTAAGGACCTTGAGGCACTGTCGGAACATTTATGCTTTGTACTGGATTTTCCTCCATTAGAGAGTCTCCAAATTGTCATTGACTTTAATGAGAGCTCAGTAGGCAGATAAATCTGAGAAGGGTTATGCTTTTGGGAACTTCTGTACCACTCTTGCGAAATTATTATCAAAATTGCTTTTTCTGTATCGTAGTAATAATATCGATAGCACCGAAAATCCTGCTCAGAGACAATCACTGCATGCTCAATGCTTTTATTCTATTGTTTTTCCAGTTCCCAATTCTGTCAGAGGTTAGGTTATTTTTGTTGCTGTTGTTTTGAGGAATTTTTTTTTCCTTTATTCTTTCTGGGTTTTTTGTGGCAGGAGAGGGGGAGAGGGGGTGAGGGGACATGGTGAGAGACAGACACCTACAGACACAATGATAATGAGAAGAGCAAAACTTACAGTCCTTTATTCCAAAGTATTCATCTGTATATTGTAGTTTTAACATCTAAGATTCATACTTTGCATACTTTGGGAAGATATCTGTGCTGTTTTCTCTCCTGGTGTTCCTAGTATGGTACAATATGCAATACAAACTTACTACCCAAAAGTCATATATATATATGTATTTATATATAGTTCTTGTTACTTCTCTCTTCCATAACTTCAGCAGCACTTTCTGATATTTACCATTTATCTATTCATTCTACAAATGAACAAATTGTGGAGTTATTTTCCCTAAAATTTTAAGC
The DNA here is from genome assembly GCF_000277835.1 of Geospiza fortis. Lineage (NCBI taxonomy): Eukaryota > Metazoa > Chordata > Aves > Passeriformes > Thraupidae > Geospiza > Geospiza fortis. The sequence continues at coordinate 1,720,317 of NW_005054325.1, read as the reverse complement.
AACATTCTAAAGGACCAATACTGTCACCTGCACGGTCAATCTTAGAAGCTGTCTTTTAATTTTCAGGCTATTTGTGAACCGTTTATTATGAATTGAAAGATATGTCTAAAGCCAGTTATGGGATGGGGAGGA
>NW_005054325.1:1711683-1720107 GCF_000277835.1 Geospiza fortis | reverse complement strand
TTTCCAATTACAGGCACAGAAAGCAAGTGCAAGGAAGCTATTTCCTTCACAGCTTGTATTTCTGCTGTTTAATTGTTGAATGTGGAGCTTACTCACCTAACCCCTGTGCTCCTCCCCTGAGGAAACCTGCCATCAAATTATGACCCAGAAGAAATATGGGTGATTGCTCTGCTCCCCCCTGCCCCCCAAAATAAAAGAAAAAAAAAAAGAAACAAAAAAGAAAGAAAGAAAAGCACTAGAGCACTAGGCTGGTATCAAGGGACCTTGGTAGGATACTTAAGAGAATATTTTCTGTAAAAACCAACTGACCATCCATCTCCCTTTTTAACTAGTGTCAAGGCTGGTTTACTTGATGATGATTTGATGCCCAGCAATTGCTCCCCCTTGCCCACTGAAAATGAGTGATGACAGGGGAACAGCCGTCAAATAGAACAAGCTGAGATATTGTAGCAGGGAGCTTAGCAGAGCTGAGTCCTGCAAAAAAGAAGCTTTATAAGAGGATGAAGTTCTGGAAAGCAACTGTTTTACAGTCTGCTTTTAGGAGAATGTTTCTTTTCTTTCAAGATTTGTAGGATATATTTATCTAGAGAAAGGATTCCTGTAAGGAAAAAAATTGAAAAGCAAGCATGTCTCGCTAGGAAAAAACACCTCAGTGAGAATTTATATAGAATTTTTTAGCTCAGTTTCTGCTGGGTTTAACTGAACTTTGACATCCACACAAGTAGGGAAGAAATGGGACCACTGCCTTTTTTTCAAACATCAGTTGCTCAGTGGGGATATAAGAAACTAAAGAGCCTAAAGACCTGCTGTACTTGGCAGTTAGCAATGGTTATATGATTGATATAACCAGTGATATGATGGTTACATGATATTCCGGTATTTTCAGCTTCAGACATTGGAAGACCTTTTCCCAAGTCCTCAAATATATCAGGCAACATCTAATACTCCACAGAAAACCAGTGGACGGTCTCACCTGAAGTATTACTTTGCAGAGGTCCAGGAGAGCAATGTCAAAACTAGAACAACACTGCTGTAGTGTAACGGTACAATACTACACATTTACAAATTACCTTCATCTTAAATAACTTGTAATTTGCTCATGTTTTACATAATGCTGGCAAAATTCCTGTGCAAATATGTACATTCAAAAGCTACATGTGTTTATAAATAATATGAATGTAAAGCTATATGCATCTGTTTTGTAAACTATCAAAATACTAGCCATGCTGAATGCCTTCCATATCAAGATGCTCCACTGGCTTTTCAAAGACAATTATTAAATGGAGCTAATAAGGACCAATATACTTGAGCTGACCCAGTTCATGCAGTTTCTGCACAGCCATATATACCTTCTATCAAATTATTTTCCATAATTTGGGATACCTCAGTTCTCATTTCCATCCCTAAAATATCCTAAATAACAGAGAGCTGGCAGTACTCTGGTGATTCAGCATCTTTCTGGGTCAGCCGAAAAGACTAAAAATCACAGTATTAGAGAACAATTTTTTCTAACTCTAAAGGTGGCAATTCTGGAAACCATTCTGTAATCCACTGTGACATGATTTTTTTTTTTACCTTGCTTTTCCCCTCAGCAAAAATGGTGAATTTTAGGCTTTACCTAACAAAAATTAAGATCTTTCTGAATCCGCTAATTCTTGGGTGAACTGTGTGCCAGATCAAATATTCCTTGTGGCACAAAGTAAGAGGAAATCTGTGGGTGTTTGCTTTGTTTTCTCACTGAATTATAAATACTCATTTTCACTACTAATAGTAGAGGGGGTTGTTTTCTTTTTAAGATGCTCTGTCCCTCTCTCTTCCAAGTCACACATTTTCTTCCTGCTCTTATCATGCTCTAGATAGTGTTTCACTCCAAATTTTGCCAAATGAACAGTTTGTGTGACTGCTTTGAGAGAAATTTCCTCACACTAACAATCAGATATCGCAATAGAGTGCTGTATTTTTGTAATGATTATTACTGATTGAGAGAGTTCCACTGTATAGAGGCATTTAGCTTTTTCTGGGCTTGCAGTTTTTAACATTTCCAAAAAGAAAAGGAAATAGTTTGGGGAAAATAAAAAAGGAAGAGGAAAAAGACAATTAAATAATATAATTTTAATTAGCTAATTAAATCAGCTATCGTTAAGTGACTCGGTCTTGAGCAAGTACACCTTAAAAACTCTTATAAGCAAGAGGCATTTATGATAAAAATCCTCAATGGAATCTTTCACAAAACATCTATTTTTTACCAAGAGACTACAGGATTAATGGGTTTTTAATGAGGAAAAGTTATAAAATATATTTTTAGAGCTTTTTTTTAAGAGACAAAGAATGCTGCAGTGCAAATGCTGATGTCAAATATCTATAATTTAAAGCTGTGTAGTTTTTTACTCCTGTCCTTGACAACTGGTAGTTTTTCTGGTCTTTCATCTCTTGTGTCACAACATGCTCATGTCTGGTGGAGAAAAAGGTATTTCCAGCTCTTCTGAACCATGCTTGCAGGCTGCTAGAATTCATCAGATTTTGGATTTGAATATAGTCTAGAACAGCCTCAGGGTCACTCCTCTTACACAAGGCTCTGCATTAATAGCCAGACATCATTAAAAAAAAATCAACAAAACAACAGGAAATATATGTGGCAAGGAACAACTCTTGAGTATCAGTACATTGTCAGTGTTGAGAGCTATTTGCTTTACTGTCTTTGGCACATAGGGTATAGAGCTAAGTTTATCTATATGTGTGCCTGTGTTAGTCCCAGCCAAAAGAAGAGTACAGGAGATAAATGTGTTTGTGGCAGTTGGATTTCAATACCAATAAATAGCTTTCTACACTAAATGAATCAAGGACATATGTGGCCAGCTTCCAATCTTGACAATACGTAGGCTTTTATAAGAAAAAAATATGATTTTTCTGTCTCTGAGCATCACCCATCCAATATTAGGTGACTCTTTCACTGCACATGCAGCTGTAAATAGATATGAGAGACTAATGTTTCCTTTATAATATGTTTCCTTTATAATATGTTTCCTGTAAATTATGGCCCTTTTTATATATATATCTAAGCCTCCACATTCATAGATTCATAACACAAGTCACATTCTACTGTTACAGTGCCACTTTTCAGCATTTGAGAAGTGAAAGGTTGAGAGCTCTAAAGATGGATTTTGGCACAGTTAACACTCAACTAAAATTTCACACTAGCTGATTTAAGCCTAACAGTGGTGGAACCCCAGCCAATAACAAGCCTGTGCCAATGAGGTCAGAGCGAGACACCACAGAGGATTAGAGAGCCTTTTGGTGGTGGATATGGCTCTGGCTTTCTGTAAAAACTTATTAAAATGTAGGCAACTGAACTAGTTCCATGCATGTAGCTCTCCTCTATCATAGAATTAATTTCATTTCTCTTCTGTAATGTTAATGAGATATGAAACACTGTTTCTTCCTTTTAAGATATCAGCACTAATGACACAGAATCAGCTCCAGTGAATGGAAAAGAATGAGTTCACCTACACTATAATTTGTAATTGGCTCACTCATGGGACTTGAGTCTTTTGCATGAAAACTAGAGCTGTGTGAGCTCTCAAATGTGTTCCATTCATGCCCGCATTGTCAAAGGAAAGATTTGAAGGAATCAGTTTGCATTTAATTAAGGCTTCTCTGACTTATCGTGAAAATTCTTACACAATATATTCATCAAAAGTTTTTAAGAGTCAGGTTAAAGGGAGGCCTACGTTTGATATTGGAATCTGCTGGTACTGACAACCTGTTGTAAAAGAGATCATTACGCACAAAATGGTATTTCTTCATAACCTAAACACAACCAGATGCATAAACTCTGCCACAACTCCCATGGAACTCTCTGCACCTTCTGAGTGGTGACTATGGAGAAGTCCACTGGGTAACAACTTATTTTAAGTCTATCAATGGGTGCTTAACTGCTGTTAATTTGGAACAGTGGCTTGGGGACCGATATTTGAGAGTCACACACATATAAAATGATTCCATTGTGATTGGTTTTATTGCAGCAAATGCTAGTGAGATTTTGTTGAAGGGAAGCAGGAAGGGGAACAATACTTTTTTTTTTTTTTTTTGTCACAGCATGTAGAAGGGCTGATTTCAAAAACCCAGACTGATAAACATTTCTGCCTGGGTTCACTGGATGGTCTAGGGTGTCTGTACTTAAAAATGATGCTCCATTTTGACAGTCAGTGTCAAGCAGTATTGCCTGGATAGGTGCATGGGGAATGTCTTGCACTGATAGAAAGCATGTTTAATTCTGACATGTTTAAGTATTCCAACTCCACAGATCATTGAAGGAAATGGAAGATTCTTGTTCAGACAGAGAAAGCGTGACAACTCTGCTGGAAAACTGGATGTCCTTTAGGGATAGAAAGTATTATTCTACTGACTAATTCTAGGATTGTTCTAATTAAAACAAAGATCATAATCTTTATTTTGAATAATAAAGCCACAAATAAAAAAAAAATTGACATCTCTGGTGTAGTACAGCCCCCCTCTTTTCTGTCACCATCAAAAAACTCCTTCTTTCATCAGTATTTTATAATTATGTTTCCAAAAAGCAAATCTCTTACTTTTAGAATAAACCAGCAGATAGCAGCACTTTTAAAAGACTTTTGTCCTTATTCCCCCTTTCTGTGTTCTACTCAGTTTAAATATTTCCCTGGTTGGGAATCATGAGAAGAGGCAGCACAAATTACAAGGGCAGCTAAAAGCTAGGACATACTAAGATCAGAACTACGACTTGGTAGTTAAGCTGCTTTTTTCCATGAAAAAAAGGGATGTGGCCAGTGACTGACACGTCCATTTTGGGCACAGAGATGCTATTCTTGGTATTGACAAGGTTACTATTAGACAACTTTTGGTAAGTCTTTAAGCCTTCTCAGACCTTAGTAAAACAGGACCTGTTGTTGAAAATCACCTAGCCTGCCTTTCCAATTCAGTTACTGTGACCAGCAGATCTCTAATCAATCCCTTTCTAAAAAGCGCTGGATATTTAAACTGGAGCAAGGTATACATCCTGAGATTTGTCATCAGAGAATTTTTGGGTGGATGGCTGGGTACAGTCCTGAAGAATGTCCTGTTTATAGAAGAGGGAAGGATTTGGGCTGGGAGAGAGTAGAAATAAAATTTGAGCTTGTGGCTGCTGAAAAGCCTTTGAGATCACTCTGTTTTCATCTCTAATTATCAGGACAGCTTGGACTGAGCTCAGCCAGTCCTACCACATATGCAGGGAATAGTATAATATAATCAATCACAGAATCACAAAATGTTTTGGGTCGGAAAGGATCTTAAAGATCATCTCATACCAACCTTTCTACCATAGGCAGGGACATCTTCCACTAGAACAGGTTGCTTAAAGTCCCATCCAACTTGGTCTTGAACAATTCCAGGGATGGAGCATCCACACCTTCTCTGGGAAACCTGTTTTCGGGCCTCACCATCCTCACTGTGAAGAATTTCTTCCTAATATCTAATCTAAATCTACTCTCTTTCAGTTTGAAGTCATTCTCCCTTGTCCTGTCATTACATGTTCTTCTAAATAGTCCCTCTCCATCAGTCTTTTATGCTCCCTTAAGTTACTGGAAGGCTGCAATTAAGTCACCCAAAGACTTCTCTTTTCCAGACTGAACAACCTCAATTTTCTTAGTTCTTCCTTGAAGGAGAGGTGCTCCATCCCTCTAATCATCTTGGGAGCCTCCTCTGGACTCATTTCATGTCCTCCCTGTGTTGGGGACCCCAGAGCTGGATGCAGCACTGCAGATGCAGTCTCACCAGAAGAGAGGGACAGAATCCCCTCCCTCTCCCTGTTGGCCACTCTGCTTTTGATGCAGCCCAGGATGAAATTGGCATTCTGGGCTGCAAGTGCACATTGCCAGGTCATGTCCAGCCTCTCACTCAGCAGCATCCCCACATCCTTCTCAGCAGGGCTGTTCTGGACCTGATCATCCCCCAGCCTTTGTTGGTACTGGGTTTGCCCCAACCCAGTAGTAGCACCAGCACTTGGCTTAGTTGAGCCTCAAGAGATTCCCATGGGTCCAATTCTTGAGCTTATCCAGGTCCCTCTGGATGGCATGCCATCCTTCAGGTATGTCAATAGCACCATTCAGCTTGGTATCATCTGTAAACTTGTTGAGGGTGCACTTGATTCCTTTGTCTATGTCATTAATGGAGATATTAAATAACACTGCTCACAATACAGACCCCTGAGGGACACCCAGTGTCCCTGATCTCCATCATGGCCCTGAGCTGTTGACCACTACCCTCTGGATGTGACTGTTCAACCAACTCCTTATCCACTGAACAGTCCAGCAATCAAATCTGTATATCTCTAATTTAGAGAGCAGGATATTGTGGGGGACCATGTCAAAGGCTGTACAGAAGTCTAGATAAAGGACCTCTTCCATTGTCCACTGATGTAGTGACTTTGTCACAGAAAGCCACCAGGTTTGTTAGGCAGGATTCACCCCTGATGAAGCTGTGCTGGTTGTCCCAAACCACATCCCTGTCCTCCATGTGACTTTACTTTAGCTTCTAGCAGGATCTGTTCCATGATCTGCCCAGGCATAGAGAGGAGATCATGGAATAACCACATGAACACCCACAGCTGAGAAGTCCTGAGACGTAAGATTGATATGACCTAAGCTTTAGTTACTTATTTTCCCCTCAATTCCTACCTTGATGAGTCTGTGCTTGGTGTAGTTCTCTCCTTATCTTTGTCCACTGCCATTCCTGCCTCAGCCACCTTCTCCCAGCCACATACCTGATCCTACTCGCTTGAACACCTGAAGCAATACCATTCTTCACCCCTCACAAGATGTTGCTGGACTTCCAGCAAATCTTGTTTCCTCTTTCAAATGTCAAATGCAAGAAAGGTAAAAGGACTGAGGTATGACCAGAAATAGTGAAACAAAAACCACAAGAATTATCCTTTTTGGTATACTGTGTATCAACATAGAAACTATTGTTTCTATTTAATAATATGTAATGTGGTCTCTGGAACTGTGTAATGTGATAATAGCAAACGCTATCCTATTGTCATGGTGTCTGTCAAAAGCAGATTAGAAATCATTTACCTCAAGTCCACTTCCCCAGACTGTGATTATATTTTCAAAGAACAATCAGAAATGGTCTACATCCATTGTGTTCCTTAGCATATTAGTATGGAATCAATTTATGTGTTTGCAAGGACAGTATTTTTTATGTATTAAAAGCTAGATACTGAGGTTTGAACCATTCCTGCCATTTGAAAGAAGGGATAAACAACGTCGTGAACTATTCATGACAATTTTTTTTTTTTACCATCTAGCAAGAGACAGCTTCACAGAGCTATGCCCCAGGGACATCAATATTTCTAAAATTAGCAAGGGACAGTCACTAATCCTTTCAGAAAAGTGCTAAAGTTTGACATCTTAATCAAGGATTGAGTTTTAGAATTGCTGGAAATTACCAGGGCAAAGTTATGGATCTGAATGGGTATTCAGAGAGTAATTGAGAACATCCTGGACCCTGAGCTGTGATCCAGCCTATGCTAATCTTCCCAGCTGTGTAGGATTCCTGACAGCTTTTTAGCTGGAGGAAACAGAATCTGTTTAAATTGAATTAAGATATAATACCAAGATACATTAATATATAATGTAGGTTTGCGTAGTTCATCTTTGAAAATTAATGGGTGAGTTGTCTCCTGTACTTTAAATTACAGGGGGAATCTTTTCTTATTTCTCACTTCTACACATGGCTAGTGTTAAAAACAGCATCAAGGCAGCTGGCAAACAGACTTTTTACACCCAGGAGATCTGTGGCCTGCAGACCAGCAGTACCATTTTCATCCCACTCTTAAGCCCAGCTGAAGTCACAAGAAATAGCTTCCCCAGTTAGCTGCAGAGAGCAAATGAAAGCTGATAATTCAGGGTGTTAGCCTGGAAGAGTCATCTTCTAGAGGATTAACCTCTAGAAGGATTACTCAGAATATTTTGGCAGGCAAAAAACCTGGGAAACTGCCTGAACTGTGAGGGTAACTAGAAATTTCAAGCATCCATACAGATAGGCCATAGGATTGTGATGCATCAAAGAGATAGTATCCTGAGCACAACCAGCACCAGACTTTTCAGGAAAAGGTATGGCACACCTTAGCAGAATAATCCACTCATAGGCTGGAGGTGTATTTCTAAATCTTCTCTGTTGTTTGTGACCTGAAGCACGAGGGTTTATATCCCCTTTAAAAATGTTTTATCCTACCTGATGCAACTGTGGAAGTATTTTATGATTGAGATAAATCTACAGTCTTCTGCTTAGCTTTTTCAATTCATTGTAATTTTGTAGCAAAGAGTTCCATAGGCTAATTTTGTACCATGTTAAAATGCATCCTTATACATCTTACATACCCAAAGTACATTTGAAACCCAACAA
>NW_005054325.1:1700984-1711360 GCF_000277835.1 Geospiza fortis | reverse complement strand
GTGGGAAAAAAAAAAAGGAAAAAATTTTTTTTTTTTTTTTTTTTTTTTTTTTTTTTTTTTTTTTTTTTTTTTTTTTGTCACAGCATATAGAAGGGCTGATTTCAAAAACCCAGACTGATAAACATTTCTGCCTGGGTTCACTGGATGGTCTAGGGTGTCTGTACTTAAAAATGATGCTCCATTTTGACAGTCAGTGTCAAGCAGTATTGCCTGGATAGGTGCATGGGGAATGTCTTGCACTGATAGAAAGCATGTTTAATTCTGACATGTTTAAGTATTCCAACTCCACAGATCATTGAAGGAAATGGAAGATTCTTGTTCAGACAGAGAAAGCGTGACAACTCTGCTGGAAAACTGGATGTCCTTTAGGGATAGAAAGTATTATTCTACTGACTAATTCTAGGATTGTTCTAATTAAAACAAAGATCATAATCTTTATTTTGAATAATAAAGCCACAAATAAAAAAAAAATTGACATCTCTGGTGTAGTACAGCCCCCCTCTTTTCTGTCACCATCAAAAAACTCCTTCTTTCATCAGTATTTTATAATTATGTTTCCAAAAAGCAAATCTCTTACTTTTAGAATAAACCAGCAGATAGCAGCACTTTTAAAAGACTTTTGTCCTTATTCCCCCTTTCTGTGTTCTACTCAGTTTAAATATTTCCCTGGTTGGGAATCATGAGAAGAGGCAGCACAAATTACAAGGGCAGCTAAAAGCTAGGACATACTAAGATCAGAACTACGACTTGGTAGTTAAGCTGCTTTTTTCCATGAAAAAAAGGGATGTGGCCAGTGACTGACACGTCCATTTTGGGCACAGAGATGCTATTCTTGGTATTGACAAGGTTACTATTAGACAACTTTTGGTAAGTCTTTAAGCCTTCTCAGACCTTAGTAAAACAGGACCTGTTGTTGAAAATCACCTAGCCTGCCTTTCCAATTCAGTTACTGTGACCAGCAGATCTCTAATCAATCCCTTTCTAAAAAGCGCTGGATATTTAAACTGGAGCAAGGTATACATCCTGAGATTTGTCATCAGAGAATTTTTGGGTGGATGGCTGGGTACAGTCCTGAAGAATGTCCTGTTTATAGAAGAGGGAAGGATTTGGGCTGGGAGAGAGTAGAAATAAAATTTGAGCTTGTGGCTGCTGAAAAGCCTTTGAGATCACTCTGTTTTCATCTCTAATTATCAGGACAGCTTGGACTGAGCTCAGCCAGTCCTACCACATATGCAGGGAATAGTATAATATAATCAATCACAGAATCACAAAATGTTTTGGGTCGGAAAGGATCTTAAAGATCATCTCATACCAACCTTTCTACCATAGGCAGGGACATCTTCCACTAGAACAGGTTGCTTAAAGTCCCATCCAACTTGGTCTTGAACAATTCCAGGGATAGAGCATCCACACCTTCTCTGGGAAACCTGTTTTCGGGCCTCACCATCCTCACTGTGAAGAATTTCTTCCTAATATCTAATCTAAATCTACTCTCTTTCAGTTTGAAGTCATTCTCCCTTGTCCTGTCATTACATGTTCTTCTAAATAGTCCCTCTCCATCAGTCTTTTATGCTCCCTTAAGTTACTGGAAGGCTGCAATTAAGTCACCCAAAGACTTCTCTTTTCCAGACTGAACAACCTCAATTTTCTTAGTTCTTCCTTGAAGGAGAGGTGCTCCATCCCTCTAATCATCTTGGGAGCCTCCTCTGGACTCATTTCATGTCCTCCCTGTGTTGGGGACCCCAGAGCTGGATGCAGCACTGCAGATGCAGTCTCACCAGAAGAGAGGGACAGAATCCCCTCCCTCTCCCTGTTGGCCACTCTGCTTTTGATGCAGCCCAGGATGAAATTGGCATTCTGGGCTGCAAGTGCACATTGCCAGGTCATGTCCAGCCTCTCACTCAGCAGCATCCCCACATCCTTCTCAGCAGGGCTGTTCTGGACCTGATCATCCCCCAGCCTTTGTTGGTACTGGGTTTGCCCCAACCCAGTAGTAGCACCAGCACTTGGCTTAGTTGAGCCTCAAGAGATTCCCATGGGTCCAATTCTTGAGCTTATCCAGGTCCCTCTGGATGGCATGCCATCCTTCAGGTATGTCAATAGCACCATTCAGCTTGGTATCATCTGTAAACTTGTTGAGGGTGCACTTGATTCCTTTGTCTATGTCATTAATGGAGATATTAAATAACACTGCTCACAATACAGACCCCTGAGGGACACCCAGTGTCCCTGATCTCCATCATGGTCCTGAGCTGTTGACCACTACCCTCTGGATGTGACTGTTCAACCAACTCCTTATCCACTGAACAGTCCAGCAATCAAATCTGTATATCTCTAATTTAGAGAGCAGGATATTGTGGGGGACCATGTCAAAGGCTGTACAGAAGTCTAGATAAAGGACCTCTTCCATTGTCCACTGATGTAGTGACTTTGTCACAGAAAGCCACCAGGTTTGTTAGGCAGGATTCACCCCTGATGAAGCTGTGCTGGTTGTCCCAAACCACATCCCTGTCCTCCATGTGACTTTACTTTAGCTTCTAGCAGGATCTGTTCCATGATCTGCCCAGGCATAGAGAGGAGATCATGGAATAACCACATGAACACCCACAGCTGAGAAGTCCTGAGACGTAAGATTGATATGACCTAAGCTTTAGTTACTTATTTTCCCCTCAATTCCTACCTTGATGAGTCTGTGCTTGGTGTAGTTCTCTCCTTATCTTTGTCCACTGCCATTCCTGCCTCAGCCACCTTCTCCCAGCCACATACCTGATCCTACTCACTTGAACACCTGAAGCAATACCATTCTTCACCCCTCACAAGATGTTGCTGGACTTCCAGCAAATCTTGTTTCCTCTTTCAAATGTCAAATGCAAGAAAGGTAAAAGGACTGAGGTATGACCAGAAATAGTGAAACAAAAACCACAAGAATTATCCTTTTTGGTATACTGTGTATCAACATAGAAACTATTGTTTCTATTTAATAATATGTAATGTGGTCTCTGGAACTGTGTAATGTGATAATAGCAAACGCTATCCTATTGTCATGGTGTCTGTCAAAAGCAGATTAGAAATCATTTACCTCAAGTCCACTTCCCCAGACTGTGATTATATTTTCAAAGAACAATCAGAAATGGTCTACATCCATTGTGTTCCTTAGCATATTAGTATGGAATCAATTTATGTGTTTGCAAGGACAGTATTTTTTATGTATTAAAAGCTAGATACTGAGGTTTGAACCATTCCTGCCATTTGAAAGAAGGGATAAACAACGTCGTGAACTATTCATGACAATTTTTTTTTTTTACCATCTAGCAAGAGACAGCTTCACAGAGCTATGCCCCAGGGACATCAATATTTCTAAAATTAGCAAGGGACAGTCACTAATCCTTTCAGAAAAGTGCTAAAGTTTGACATCTTAATCAAGGATTGAGTTTTAGAATTGCTGGAAATTACCAGGGCAAAGTTATGGATCTGAATGGATATTCAGAGAGTAATTGAGAACATCCTGGACCCTGAGCTGTGATCCAGCCTATGCTAATCTTCCCAGCTGTGTAGGATTCCTGACAGCTTTTTAGCTGGAGGAAACAGAATCTATTTAAATTGAATTAAGATATAATACCAAGATACATTAATATATAATGTAGGTTTGCGTAGTTCATCTTTGAAAATTAATGGGTGAGTTGTCTCCTGTACTTTAAATTACAGGGGGAATCTTTTCTTATTTCTCACTTCTACACATGGCTAGTGTTAAAAACAGCATCAAGGCAGCTGGCAAACAGAGTTTTTACACCCAGGAGATCTGTGGCCTGCAGACCAGCAGTACCATTTTCATCCCACTCTTAAGCCCAGCTGAAGTCACAAGAAATAGCTTCCCCAGTTAGCTGCAGAGAGCAAATGAAAGCTGATAATTCAGGGTGTTAGCCTGGAAGAGTCATCTTCTAGAGGATTAACCTCTAGAAGGATTACTCAGAATATTTTGGCAGGCAAAAAACCTGGGAAACTGCCTGAACTGTGAGGGTAACTAGAAATTTCAAGCATCCATACAGATAGGCCATAGGATTGTGATGCACCAAAGAGATAGTATCCTGAGCACAACCAGCACCAGACTTTTCAGGAAAAGGTATGGCACACCTTAGCAGAATAATCCACTCATAGGCTGGAGGTGTATTTCTAAATCTTCTCTGTTGTTTGTGACCTGAAGCACGAGGGTTTATATCCCCTTTAAAAATGTTTTATCCTACCTGATGCAACTGTGGAAGTATTTTATGATTGAGATAAATCTACAGTCTTCTGCTTAGCTTTTTCAATTCATTGTAATTTTGTAGCAAAGAGTTCCATAGGCTAATTTTGTACCATGTTAGAATGCATCCTTATACATCTTACATACCCAAAGTACATTTGAAACCCAACAATAATAAGCAGGAAACCCCAAAGTACATTGTGTGTAAAATGTATTTTTTTTAACTATAGCTGTATATACAGCAAAAAGTGTTTGTCTGTATATCTAACCTGTAGGAATTATGTTATGAAAACTGGAAAGGGTGACATAAGTTGTACCAACCAAAGGAATTTTCTATAGTAGAACTGTATGCTGAATAATTTATCTTGCTCATACTCTTTTCTGATGCAGCTATGCTGGCAAAACTTTCAGCTATGGCACAAATTAGTATCCAATCTCCTTAATATGATTTGGCAAAAATAATACTAATAAAAATTTACAGTAGCAATATTTAAGTCTTCTTATGTACAGTCTTCTGCAGTAAAATAGTGTCTAATTACTGTGCAATTTAGGAGTGCCTTTTTAATATAATGTTACAAGAGAAACATTATTAGGAGAGAGTGGAGTAGCACATTCACAATTTAATTTTCTGTCTCATTATTTTTTACTTTGTCTTTTAGCATTAGCGTGTTCCCTTTGCTTGAGTAACCAAACTACTAACAATTTTTTTTAATAAATTCTGTTTTGATTTTTAAAATATATGTTGCCTGTAGCTTTCACCACTGCCTGTGCTATGGTTCCTGGGACATTCACTATGAATCATCCCTTGAGTTAATAACTATTACATACAGAATGAGATCCTGAATGAATATAAGTCAGCAGATAGACAGGTGTTATATGGCTTTGCATCTGATTACAGTTCCTGACGCAGGAGAAGTTCAGGATGGGAAGAGACATCAGGAGACATTAATGCTACTAGAATGCAATTCTATGGCTACTTTGGGCCATATGATTATAGCTAATATTTGGGTTTTTTTGGTGACTTAGTAGGTGATCCAAAGTCCCAACTCAAAATGTTGGAGGCACATAACCTAATGCCACTTTTGCCTTACTGTGAAGTACACCTTGCACCAGATCTTCATCAAACAGTTTGACTGTTCTGAACTGCTATTCTTGAGCCAAAACTCAATTAAATTCACAGGATATTTTGCTACTGATTACGTGGCATTTGCATCTCATATTTCTTTAGGGTGAAAATATATTGGGCTGCTTCCATGTCCAGCAGTCTCAAAAAGTGTTTACAAACGGTGGCCTAAATACTGCAAGTGAGTTTTGATTTTTGTTTCGGTAAGAGTAGTTTCAGTCAGGAAACAATATTCACTCAACCAGGAAAGTGCAGCTGACTCTTAGGTAGAATTTGGCAGCTTTGAAACAAGTATACGCCTACACCCACCCAAGAACTTATGGCAGGAAATGAAGAAGGATATAGCCAATTGTACCTGTCAGGAAATGCAGGTGAAGAACATAGTTGCTGAAATGAGATTTTTGCAAAGTTTAATACTTTTTCAAATGTGGAAAAATCTTTTCCTTCTTAAACAGGCCACTAATTTTATATCTCATACAAAACCTCTCATGATCACATCATATTGGATTCACTTATCTCATAAAAACTAATTTTATATCTCATACAAAAACCTCTCATGATCACATCATATTGGATTCACTTAAAAGCCAGAAGCTGAGGTGCCAATATCCCTGCTATTGTCTGTGTTTCACCAGACATTGTTTAGTGTAACAGTACAAAAAATGGTTGTCTTTTTTTCCTGAGAGATTACTATCTTCACTCTCCAAAATCACAATCTATAATTAAAAAAAATAAAGTAAGTATCTTCTTCAACAACAATCTTTGCAAATAGGGCCATGAAAATAAGGTTGTAGGTATACATAAATATTTTATGTATGTTTGTACAGACACACAAAAACATACATATATACATGAAAATAGAAAAAAATGTTTTAGTTTTTCATCCCAATGAATTTTCACCCACAGAAAACAATAGAAATTATCAACAGACATAAAACTTTAGCCTGCGTAAATTAAATGGTTCTGCTGCATTAACTTCATAAAACCATAATCCTCTCCTCCATAAACTATTACATGCACTGCAACATATCTGATTTATGGGGTGTAGAATCGATGGGAAAAAATTAATGCTTGAAAAACATATTAGAGACATTATTGAACAGATTTTAATTGAGATTTGATTTCAATACCCCTTATCCACATGATTAATGGGTCCTACCCCTTGACTCCAGCAGGCAGAAAAGAGAGTCTTTAATATGACAATTAAGTATCTGTCTTTAGGTTTTATGTAGCTCTCTCCTCAGATCACTTCATCAGTACAGTGTGGCTTTTGTGCAGATTAAATTGAGACTCAATTTTCTCTATTTTCCAGCACTTACTTATGTTTTATGACAAGCACTAAATCAATTTTATGCTATTATTGATTTTTTCTTAAATGGACACAAACCATTTCGCCTTTTGCCCTCCTTTTCTACTTTCCTTCTATTTCCTTTTTTCACTATATGCTTGATATACAGCCAGCTGAAGAAATTTCAAACGTTTCCTGAGATTTCTGCAGGTCATGCCAATTCATTCACTTTTTACAACATCAGAATTGACAAAGTTAACCTGGAATTCCATCAAAACTTATGAACTTGTATATTCCTTTAATGCAGCAAAGTTTACAGGTTGGGCTTCTTCCCCCACCTTATCCTCCAAAGAAAAATTAAAGAAAGACAGTGTTCAAGGTTAGTGCCTCCTCTTTTTCAATTAAAAAACAAACCAAGACAAAACAAACCACAACAGACAATCTTTCTAAGAACTTCTGAAATATCTGAACTGCAGCTTCAGCTATAATTTTTGAAACAGTCTGGAAATCTAATTAATACATCGATGTAGGGAGAACCTATTTCATGGCTTGCAGGGGAAAAGGGCATTATCTGCAAGGTGCAATAACTCCTCTGAGATGTGGCAACAGCTAGTGGTACACCACACAATTAAAAAGCTCTTGGTTCTTTTTAAAGCTCTATCATGTCTGACCTGTGGCAAAAATTAACAACTGCCTTGGGCAATAAAAGTTGCACAATTTGTAATCAGATAGCTTACTTTTTTGGCAGAGAATTATACATTAGGAAGGATCAAAGAGAGAAAGAAAAAATGTAATTCAGCTAACAAAATGGGCTACACTTTTGATTTTCTGGCTGTTTAGGGTCATGGAGGAGGTTATAAAGGATTTTCCTCTTTCTTTGTTTGAAGTCCAGCATACCTGAGTTCATGTGATAAAGCTGATCTCTAAAACAAGTACAGTAGCTTCATTTTGCTGAAAAAATATTAAATCCTTTCACTGTGTTGGGTATTTACCCAATAACATTTTCCTTGCAAACCCTCAACATCTTTAAAAATGTGTTTATAGATTTTTTTTTTCTTCTAAATAACACAAGCTTACCTAGTGAATTAAAAAGTGATGCTACCTGAAGGATGTCTGTCATGGCAACTTTGCTCAGCTGATGCTTCCTTCAACTTGAGGGGAAATCTATGCTGCCATGAATGACAGATTTGGGGCCAAATGGCAATTTTTTAGTTCTTTCTAAGTGTGATTCTACCATCTGTGCCCATTTGTGTTTACAGTTAATATATATACATACCGTAAGTGTAAGGTGAATGGAGATGTTTTCTTATGGACTTTTAATACCTTTCCTTGTGGGAAAAAAAATGCAAAAAATATTAAGGAAAAAAAACCACAAAGAAAAAAAACCCCAATCTGATTAAGAAAAAAATCTTAAATCACACTATATTAGAGATGCTGGAATGAAGTTCTCTATATGTAATGCAAATCAGATGGTGAATCAGTAAGTGGGAGAAAGTTTTGAGCTATGCCATTATGCTGTATCTCCCTTAATTTATAGAATGTTGTTTCCTTCATGCAAGAAGTAACAATGTCAACTTCCACGATTAACAGGAGACTTGAGGGTTTTTTCTTTGTTTCTTGGCCTTCTCCTTGCATTGAGATATGAAGACCAGTGCCACAAAACAACTTGCACACTGCCTTTCTACTTCATGTAATAAGAAAGCTTTCCTTGCAAGTGCCAGATGCATGCGATGCTGTGAATTCTGCATTCCTGTAGCAAAGAGCAGAGGTGCCCTGAAGTCTCTGCTCCTAGCTGGAATTCAGAGCCAGACTGCTCACATGTCAGTGATCCCTCAGCTGTAGGCTAATACAGAATGAAGACGCACCATTTCAATCCTTTGGAGAAACAGCTGGTTTGAGTCTTAGACTAAAGGCTCATTAATTTGCTCTACTTGGTTCTGCTTTGGTTTTGCCATTTTCTGGTTTTACTATCAATGCTGTTAATATTGACATTTTTAGTACTACTGTTACTATAATACTAATCACCATATTATGTGTACAGGAGTGTCATATACATACTGCAAACCAAGGAAATCCTGTAGTATCTTGTAGTTTCCTTTCATGTACCCAAAAGCTGGTGTGACTTAAGTTTCCTAAACCTTTGCTAATTTTATTAGCATCATTTTCTCCTGTGATTTATTAGTTTCTGCATCAGTCCTATGTATCCATTTTTTCCTTTTTAGAATTGGCTTTTTAAAAAGTAAATTATACAATTAAAACCCATTTAACAGCAGAAGCTGTTTTTCCAAAGAGACACAAATAATTTGAGCGTACTGTTTAAATGTTCCTAGTTGCTGCTCTGGCTTCTCCAATCTATGTCATTTTTATTAACCTTATTTAGTTATTTTCTGGCCTTGTGTTTTACATGCCTGTGGTATTCAGATGCATAGGTAAATACCAAAAAGAAACAGGGTACTACAGTACAGTTTGTGGGTTGCAGTATCTTCTCACACATCTGGTGAGATATTTTTGTCCAAGTGCCTAGTACAGCAGACATCGGCAAAAGACAATTGAGACACGGTACTTGTCACTGTGTGAAACAGCAACTGAAAAGAAAAAATTTAAAATCAGGTAAGCCTCTTTCTTAGAATATATGAGTTTGGGACAATGTGAGACCTATAAGATTTCCTAAAAAGGCTAAAAAAGCACAGGTGCCACAGAATTTCACTTAAATGCTTTCAGAGTGATAAATCCACAATAAAATTCCTGTATACAAAAAGAGCAAATTGCCCTAATTGGCTGATCTGTTGAAAAAAAAATCAACCTTCTTACAGAAACAAATGCTCTGTATATGAAATGTTAGTGCAGATGAGTACATACTCAATGAAAACTAATTTTTCTTGTACGTAAACAAATGGTGTTGCATGCTTCAAGTTGAACGGGATTTTCGGTTTAGTGCTGGAGACGACAGGTTTTGTTTGAAGACTCCAGAGTGCGTAAGGCAGCCCTTGAGGAGAGCCAGACAATGCACGGGAGCTCGCAGATGATCCCAGTGCGGCGTTATCGGCCGGAGCCTGCCGAGACCCGGAGACCTTTGTGTTTCGCGCAGGCAGCGAAGATTGCCAGCTTTCTGAAATGAGCTGCGGGCCTAATCTAGGATCGCACCCATTCCGATCAATAAACAGCAGCAGCCCTGCGCACCGGCCCCATCCACAGCCGCACAGGGCCCTGGATTTTTCCTGTTCATCCCGGCCTACAGCGCTGCGCCGGCACGGCCCAGAGGAGGCCCGGGGCTCCCGCTGTGTGCCCTCCAGCCTGGCTACCTGTTGGAAGCCAGGGCCGTGCCAGGCTGCCCGGGGAGCCGCGCAGCAATTACAATTTCACCTTCATCATGTGCATACAGCACGTTTGGGCTATCTGGGGCTAAGCAGTGCCCGGGCCGGGGTTGCTGCCTGGCAACAGGCGAGCCCGCAGGGCGCGACGGGCGGTGTTGCCGCCTCTCCCCTCAAGGAGCCCCGAGGGATCCGTTTGGAAACGGGCTGCTGTGCCTCCTTCTCCCGTTAAATCTGCACGGGTATGGAAGCGAAGTCCCCGCAGAGGAGACGGTGTCAAAATGAGAGGAAGGTAAAAAAAAAGAAAAAAAAAAAAAAAAGAATCAGAGGAAAGATTTAACGAGGTTCATGAAGTCCCCCAGGGGAAAGGGCGCTGTGCCCTGGGGTCCCTGCGGCACCCCCCCCCCCCCCCCG
>NW_005054325.1:1700317-1700974 GCF_000277835.1 Geospiza fortis | reverse complement strand
AGCTCCCCAGCTCCCCTCGCCTCGCCGTCCCTCTGCAGCGCCTACAGTAAAACACCTTAACTCAGCTCCGGGAGGGAGAGGGAGGGGAAGGGACCACCTTCAGAGTGCAGCTGGAACTGGAAGCTGTCTGCCTCAGCCGTTAGAAATATGTGGAGAAATTACCTATCATTCCCTGTAGAGACATCCAGCAACCATCCCAACCCAGCTTTTCAGTTCGGTGATAATATGCTCCTATCAGTTTTAATAGCCCCATGCTGGATTCAGGAGGTATTATGGATTGTACAGCAAGCATATTGTCATTAAATTAAATTTTCAGAACATTCCCCAGCTCATCACAAATACCACAGAGAGTAATCATAATCGGTTCTCAACACATGTGTAATTGCCTTCAGCTGGCGTTTTTTACAGTTGACATTGTTCAGCAGTGATAAGGTGATTGGTGATTTGAATACACAGCTTGTTTCATAGCTGCCGTAATTGAAATATGGTATGTGTGAATGGAAGATTACATTAAGACCTAGGATAATCACCTGACATGAGAGTAATTGAGTCTACAATCTGCCACTGAGTCTCTCAGGGAGGGCTGAAATGAAAAGAAGCCATTAGTAGATTATGCCACTGCTGGCTCGGCTCGGCGCTGCTCGGCTCGGCGCAGCT
>NW_005054325.1:1649386-1700217 GCF_000277835.1 Geospiza fortis | reverse complement strand
CGGGCTGGGCTGGGCTGGGCTTGGCTGCCCCCGCCTCGGGCCGGGCGGCACCGCCGGCAATGACACTCAACTCTTCCCGGGGGCGGACCGGGCAGGGAGGGAGTCGGGCTCCAGAAGAAACGCTTCCGGCTAACTTGGGAAATACCGCTTCTTTATCGTCCCGGTGGCGGAGACAGGGGCCCGATCCCTCCATGCAATCCCTTCAGGAAGGGCTCTGTATGTCTATGGAAAAAGTAAAGTACCCATCGTGATGGGTTCAAGCGTAAATGGCCAAACTCCAACTATTTTTTAGCTGCTTATAGGGGGACAAAGTGTGTGGAATCTGAAGGTGCAATGAAAAGAGTGCCCTTATTTTTTGGTAGTTTTCAGGATGTGGGCTGCAAAAGATACTTTCTTTAAAAATCAAATTTAGAAGTACACTGAGGTTAATTATACAATGGGTAACCAAGAGGAACAGTTGTAGCTAACCTTTAAATATAAATGTAATAAGGTGCCTGCAAATCTAAAACATATATTTACTCCAGGTGTCCAGACTTAATGGACAAAAGCATAATTGCTTTTTAAGGAGAATATTTTATTTGTTAGTCACTGAGGATTATTTTGTGACGGAATAGTCTCCCTTTCTTTCTTTCTTTCTCTCTCTTTATTTCTTCTTTTGGAAGGTGGTATGTTTTGTTGGATTTTTGTAGTTCTTTTTTTTCCTTTTTTTTTTCCCCAAATCTACTGTACATACAGATCACAAACCCTGAACAAAGAAGAATTACAAACCCAGCTGAGATAAACATGTCAGAATTACTGTTAAGAGGCTGATGCCCAGAGTGTTTAATGGCTTGAAAAGATGATCAAGCATTTATGCAGCTACCCCTTCAAAAATTATCATTGAGCCAATGATAATCCAGTTATAATAATGAGCACTGAGTCAATTAAGCTTAGCATGCTGAGAAACTACTTTTTATTATTAAATAACTCATTCTCTTCCATCTTTAAAAAAATAAAATTGGAATTATGAAACCAGATATTTACTGAAAAGCCATAACATTGAGGTTAGAAGCCTATATAAAAAGCTACCTCCAGCATAGCATGACTAACTTGTAGAGTGTGATTCCACCAGGATATGAGATTCTCCTTTGCGATATTGTGAATCCCTGTTCTCTCATAGTTTTACAGTGTATGGTAATTTTCAGAATCCAAAATCCAGCTGTACCATCTTGGAAATTGCTATAGGACACAGAGCTCAGCACACTGTTTCCCGCACACGACTGATAGCTAGTTAACAGTTGCCTGGCCAATTTCAGGTTTTTTTCCTTACAACCTCTTCAAAATAGGTTTTGTATCTAGCAGAAGTATCTTGCACATTTTTCTCCACTATTCCTGAAATCTGAACTCTCTCCAGCACTTGTTAGAACAAACCTAAAAATGCAATGGTAAAAGAATAGTGGTTAGGAATGTTTATATCTGGATTCCACTTGTAATAACATTAGGCAGAAGGAAATTTTTAGACAATTAAGGTCTATATAATCCAATGCAGTATCACTAAAAACAGAAGGATACAAGGCTGGATATAGGTGCAGTAGCGATGTACAAATGAGCAAATTGCTAAATAGTGCAGTATCTTCCTCATCGCACCATACACAGCATGCGCCCAGGGTTGCTGCTTTGAAGGCTACAGCTGTCCCAGTGAGCCCACACCTTGGCAGAGTCAAAGACTCTCTGATTTGCAAAAAAAAGTGAGTACCAGATTAGAGTTTGAATCCCAAGCTCTTTCTGTAGGCTTGCAGTTGAAAAGTCACCAGCTATAGAGAAAACATAACTGATTTTATCTGGAAGAAAAAATAGCGATGATAGCTACAAACATGGAATGGTTAATATCTTTTTAATCGTTTAAAAAAAAACCCAAACTATTTAAGGTTTTAAGGAACTGTAGCCACTTAAGATACCTGACCACAACCAGAAATTATTTAGAAGTTTTATTCTCATTTATGCAAAAATGCTTTGTCTTTGAAAATCTGTTTATCTTGATTTAAACAATGATGGTGAAGTCACTTGGATTTACCGAAAGATCAGAATATGAAGAATAATTCTCTAAGCAATCAACTCTAAGGAGTGCTTAAAAGGGACCACACAGTTATGCCGTGAGTAACCTGCATGGTTCTTTTTGGACATAAAATACTTCCTAGGCTTTGTAAAACTTGGTGGATTTTTTTTTTTCCAGCTCAAGAGATAGACAGCATTCAAGAGTATGATGAACTGTAACTTAAGAAGGTTCTGAAACTTAGTCCCATTGAAGAGCATTAAGCATCCTGAGCACAAGAGAACTTAACAAACTGGAGAGTTTGCATGAGGATCTGTTATGGGGGTTAAAGACCTGTAGTTGTACAATGAAAATCTTTTGGAGAAGGTTGAGGGATAGAGAAAAGAGGATCTTCATTCATTTCAGTGTAACAGGTTAAAAAAATCCTCCTTGAAAAGAGTGTCTGAAGATGATTCTGACCAACAGAGCCTGAAAGGACCCTTTTATCTCATTACTGCCTCCAGAGGGACTGCAAATTATTGTTTCCAGTAGCCTCCCAGTAGCTGATTATTTCACCTGATTATTTCTTTGGGGGTCAAAGAACCAGCCTCTACTTTTTATCTAATATCTCCTATGTTATGAACAACTCAGATGTTCTCATTTCTTCTTTTTGAGAAGTGTGTCTCTTTATTGCACTTGTCAGGCAACTCTTTGGTTTAATGTTGCCAATGGGCTTGTCTACTAAGCCCATTAAGAAAAGCTATCCCAGTCACAAGATTATCCCTACACAGTTATACACCTGTCCATATTACACGTATTTTAAAAACCATGGTTTCAAGCCAAAAGAAAAAATCCATCTTGCCTTGAGCTATGCTAAACTTTTCTCTGTTAAAAGTTTCTCTAACATATATTGAAAAATTTAAGACAAGTCCCTGCAACTTTGCAAGTAGGGCAGACAGTCACGACTTTGGTTTGTTTGACTATAAATTGCTGAAACAATGCAACTTAAAAACAATACAGTAGTACTGTATGACACTGTCAATATCATTTATAGCACAATTTTACACAAAGGCAGGAGTATCATAAAAAAAGAAGTAAGTCCTATCAGGTGCCCTAAAATACCTTATGTCATAAATAAGTCAGATTTCTTAGAGGAAAGCAATAAAGTTCCAGCAGATTCGATTTTTCCCACTAAATAATCACCCTGACCTTTTTCACTAACTTCACAATAACAGTTCTTGAAGAAGCAAGCAAACACAATGAGAGATTTGTATGGCACACCCATGTCTAAAGCATGAAGAGAATGTAGAAGAACATTGATGGTACTAGTACACAAAAGAACATGGAATATAAAGCAAAAAAAAGGATACTAATCAAAATCAATGGGCTGAATATTTATAAAGGAAAATATTGACAATATACTGGATGCAGGAGAAATTATGCAAAAGTATTTAGAGATTTTAAAAGTCTCTTGCAAGAGAAAAATACTAGGAACATATTCAACCCCCAACCCAAACTGTTTCATTAACTTAGGAAATAGTTTCAGTCACAGTTGTTTTGTAAAAGTTGATAAATTAACTGGTAAAATAACACCATCATAAATTTGGCACCAGAATATATTTTACTAAGCTATTTAATTCAGAATTCCTAAATCCTATGAGGTTTTTTGCTTGTTTTAACATAAAAATAATAACTTCTGTTGGAAATATTTTTCTTTATTAGTACCAGATAAATAATGTTGTCTTTCTGTTGTTAGATTTTCTCAAGATAATTCATACATAAGACAAGAAAAACATTACTAGAGGTTCTTACAATTATTTTATATCAGAGGATGAAGAATTAGATTTTTTAAAAAGCTACAACTAAAGTCTTGTTCTGTCACTTTTAAAATCTAAAAGGAAAAATAGTCATTTTACAAAGAAGAAAAGAGATCACAGGCAAAAAGTTTTATCACCTGAGCAAGGTACAAAACAAATAAGAGGATAATTGATGAAAAGAAATAAGCCTGTAAGTGTTGGTGCCAGAAGGAACTGAAATTGGTCTTTACTCACTGAAACAAAATCAAAGTATTCAAATTGGAAGAAAAAGTGGCACAAAGGCTCCAAGATCAGTACCATAGTACTTTCTGTAAATAAATTTGTTGCTGCTACTCTCCAGCTGGCCAAAACAATGAACATGCCAAGTGCTGTGCAAGCACAGAGGACTTCAACAATACAGAGGTGTATTACATTTTACAGACACACTTTAGAGTTAATAATTAAAATTTTTCCTTCTTCCTACTATCAAATTGCATTCACATAAGCAAAGATTCCTAAGAATATAACTCTCTGCCTTTAAATAAATATGTATAGAAAACTACAGTCTATTGAAGGTTGTATAATAAAGCATCAGCTGAACAGGCATCCTCAGGTTTCAAAATGTCTTTTTGTACAGATAAGTTGTGTGTAGCTTATTTGTGCAAATATGAAAGTACTTGTGTAATAAAACTAAAACCCCAGTACCTTCTGTCTTTCTGTAGCTAATACTCAAGATTTGTTGTTTTGATATGAATCTTTGTATATTAGCGCATGCTATGGCCTCCACAGTTCCACAGTTAAATGTTTATTATTTTTTTTCCTTCAACTCCATGCACAATCAGTAAAGCTCTTTAGTATGAGTTCTCAAATAGCATCCTCTGTTACTTCTTCATAGTATCAAGAGCATTTATAACTTTATAATTATTACAGCAAATATAATTAAAGGCTATTTCTAAATATGAGTTCTTACTGATCCTCAGTGGAATGCAATAGCTTTCCAGATGAAGATAGCTGCAATTATATTCTGAAGTTTTTGACTTTCAAAACCAGGAAATTTTACTTCCTTTATTGTCAGGAAAATCTGAGCAAAGAATATAAAAAAATCTTAGGAAAAAATAACTGAAGAATTAATCAATGGATGGGGTGCCAGTTTTAGTGCACTGGGGTATGTAAATATGTAAATAATGATAATTCTTCCTTCATCTAGTGTCAGATTTAAAAAACAACATCTTTCATACTCACACTGACTCTAAAAAGCAGGGTTTAGGCTGTCTCCTCTGTACATGGGAACCTGTTGCTGGTTCAGGTCTCCAACAAAGACCCAATCCTGTTTGATTAGTTCTAGCAGACACTTAGCAGTTGCCCACCCTAGAATAAGTTGTCATTACTCTGCCACCAGATTAGCTTTAGAGCTCGCCATTAAGAAGATGTACTTATTCTTACTCAGTGTTAGTGCCAACCCTGAAATAAGAAGCGCAGTACAATTCCAAAATGCCCCAAAGTTACTCTCTGGAGACAAGGCTGTTGATGACTTATCCTAGATCAATCATCATTGAAGGTCGCCTGTCCTATTTGGCAATATTTGTTCAGTAACTAATAAAGATCAGCCTGCAGTTATTTATATTAGGTTATCATCTCTCCAGGGTGAAGCTTAATCCATTTTACAATGTTTTTCCCAACAAGACAACATGAGTTTCTCTGTCTGAAAATGAATTAAGTGCATGGTTTCTAAATATGGGATCTGACATTGTTCTTGTTACAAAAAGCAATTTATTCCCCAAAAGGCTTACACTTCAAAGGTTATATAAAAAGGTTCAAATATCAGTGCTATCCATTTTTCAATTACTGGGCTTCCTAACACCACTAGCTTTTGGACAGATAAGCAGTGGTATCAGTTTTCTTATTCAACATCTCCAAGGTTTCCAATTCAGCATCCCAGAGAAAGCAAATTTATTGTAATACATTTAGCTGCTTTTGAAGCAGGAGTATCCAGATTGTTTCCCACAAGACTATATGGTATATCAAATAGTATCTTAAAGGGATGTTTATGAAGGACTAGATACTAATGATTGTGATTATTGCTGTAGATTAGAAAGCTTGACTATGGCCAGACTTTCTTATCAACTTAAAATTTTTAGTAATAGAGAGAAAATAGATTTCATCTACCAATGAAAATTGGAATACACTTGTGAAATATGACTGTTCCAAGGTGAGTCTGTCTCCAAACATCATTATAAAATTCAAACAAAAACAATGAGAATAACAGACAAAACTTTATCATAACATTCTGTGTGTTCATAGCTTTTGTAACAATTAGCAATATCAAATTGGAGGAAGATAACAATAATAATAACAACCATAATAATGGCTTTTAATTTTAAATAAAATGTTCTCTCTTGCCAAGATATCATTCAAGTATTAAGTATATTAAGTAGTATATTCAAGTAGTAAGTACATTAAAATAGTTTTTCTTTACAAATAAATAAAATTCCTTTTGCTATAATTTCTGACCATACATTATGGACAATACAGGCAAGCTTTGACATATTTTTATTGGCAAACTGTCATGGGAAATCTTTAAGAGTTATGGATCAGCACTGAGTCATAGCAACAGGTTTAATACTTGCTTCTGCCAGGAATTTCTTGGAGAAGGAAAAGAAAATATTGATAAATTCTAAACCTGAGTGGGAAGCTTGGTATGATAGAGCAATTACTAAATCTGCCAGAAATACTCATCTGATGCTGATTGCAGAAACTCACTGTTTTCAATCTCAGATGAAGGCTGCAGTAAGTGATATGTGTTGATCTGAATTTACTTCCAAATTATGTATTTTTAATTGTTATTTTGACAAAGCAATATTTCATTTTTCATTGGGCCAGACTGATGTTTTTAAGGCACTGGGAAAAAAAATAAACAGAGAAAGGAGAAAGGAACCACTACAGAGAAATTATTGAAAACCTGAAATGCTGTAATATAATGTAAACATAATAAATTAACAGTCATAGCTGGTACATAGCAGGAATATGCAAGGGCATTCTTTGATCAGAAAAGATACAAATACTGCACGTCAAAAACATCATGGCCTGTCCTGCCAAAAAAAAAAAAAAAAAAAAAAGAGAAAGAATTCATGGAGTAGATAGGATAATTACATGTCACAGGTAAAAATATTGGAGAAAGGTTGAAAGGAGAAACATATTCTTCTAGGTTATATTATGTTATCCTTTGGCTGGAGGAGAGCTTCACAATGCAAGTTCTGAAATTCTTACTGTCAGAAAGTGCATGAGTTTAAGAAATTTTAAGGAATAGTGAATTAAACTATGGATTTAAAAAGAAATTAGAACAGAATAAAATAAAGCATTGATTCGTGAGAGGCAAATTGTCCCAAGCTTCTTGGTAATACAAGTCGTATTTTACAAATATGAATCTAGTAAACCTTTGTAGATGTCAAAAGACAAAACATAAAGAAAAAAGGAGCACTATATGAGGAAATAACAGTACAGCTGGAGAAAGCAGAAAATGCCAGACATGGGAAATAGCAAAGGATCTAGTTACAGAAAGGCCTACTAGGAGTTGTTCTAAATGGACAACTATGAAAAGAAGGGATTCCATGGTGCCAACAAGGATTGATCTTGGAATTGAAAGCAGAGAGCAAAATGCTGTGAGAAACTGTAACCCTCAAAGAGGGCAGGAATTGAATATTAACAATCAGGTTATTTTCAGAACCACAGAATTAAACTTAATTTTCCAGGTGTTCTTGATATAGCTTTATCATAATTTGGTTGCAAAAAAGAGAAGTATGATTTTAAATTTGCGTGGAGGTTAATCCATTTGAGTTGAAGAATTGGTAACATCATGCAACAAAGCTGGGACACAACCTCATCTGGAATAACACTTAAACCAGTAATAGTTCATGCTCAGGACAAAGAATTAAAAGTGGAAAAGTAGAGGTAAGTCATTGTCATGAAAAGTAAAATCTATGAAAACTTAAAAGATATTCCACCTAGTAATAAGGAGGTTGAAAATATACATCCATATATAAATATTTTGTTTCAATCAATAAAAAAAGAGAAAGAGTTATCAAAACAAAAGTACAATTAAAAAATGTTAAGGATATAGAATGCCTATAAGTTCATACACTCCAGAAATAAGAAAGGAGATTCTAGCCATAAGACAAATAATATTATTTTCATCTAGGGCAGTGAGATAGAGAAATCAAACACATTTTGAGAGAGAGCTATTAAATTTGCTAAGTAATAGAGTTGATAGGCATGGTGAATGACCTAGACTCTACATTTCTGGTGAGAAAAGAAAACATGGACAAAATGGA
Organism: Geospiza fortis; assembly: GCF_000277835.1. Lineage (NCBI taxonomy): Eukaryota > Metazoa > Chordata > Aves > Passeriformes > Thraupidae > Geospiza > Geospiza fortis. The sequence goes on along the minus strand of NW_005054325.1, from coordinate 1,692,082 downwards.
AACAAAGCTGACATTAGTAGGCTATTTATAATACAAGATGTACTTCAAAAGATGTCATGCCAGAGATCATTAAGAAATTTTTTACCTGTTTCTAACATTTGGAATAGTGACAATTGATCCCCTCTCCTATTTTCCTATTCAACTCTTTCAAACTACCCTTTCCTGTGAATCTAAATCCTGCTTTTCTATAGAATAGATTTTGTAAGAGTATATGAGATTATTGAAATTGGGTGGCTAAACCTGCATTGCTTCGTGTAGCTCCATCAAAATATTTCCAAGACAAAATTCAGCAGAGGGAGGAGCAATACGTGGTTAGCCTGAATAAATGAATTCCAGTTACAGAACACTCTTATTTCTTTATTTGGTATTCAGCCTTACCAGCTTCACTGCAATGTGATACAGAAATACTGAGCTATGAAGGGTTTCTCTTTTTCTTAGAGTGAAGCAACTGAGTTAGCACACGGTTTAAGTGCCTGCTTGAAAGTCCTAAATTTGCTGAGAGTTCCCTCCTTTAAAATAATTGCAGAATTAATAGGATATTTGTAACTGCTAAGTTCATACTTAGGTAAGGGTGTAATTACTGTGTAACATGTATGCAGAGGTCATAGAACGAGGCTTTGGATTGCTTACATTTTGTTCCTGTGGGCAAAACAAGATTCTCAGCTGGTACTTGGGGGCTTATCTTAATTAATATCTTATATCCAGGTCTCACCTTAAAATCTATCCTATTGCAACTGATTCAGTCATTCACTTGCAGCATTTTGTTACTATAGCATCCAAAGCACTGCTACTGCTATGGTGTGGGATCAAGTAGTCAACATGCATCATTCCAATATTATAATTTACATAACATTAATATTTGATGTTCATATTCATGTATATTTCTTTATCATTGTATTTATGGAACATAGATGTGAGTATTGCATCATCTATTTCATGAAATTCTTTGAATTAGGCATCTTTGTGCTACTAGTAATGGTAAGATGAATACACTAGCTTAAATTAGTTATTTTCTTTCCTTCATTGATAATTAGCACTAGAGGGAATGAGTATGAGTTACCTATTAACTCCAATTGCTATGTTTAGCAGTGCATCCAGAAAAATACATTACCAGTCACAGTAAAATCCTGCTTCTTTTCTCGTATTTATTTTCAGAACTCATCAGAAAAGGGAAGATTACAGCTATGGCAGACCCTCACACTGCACTTTGTTCAAACCAATGTTTTTTTATGTTGTATATTTGGCATATGAATACTTGCATTACTGTTTAGCAGTGTTAATTTCTTCTGTCTATAAAAAGTGCAAGTGAAGTATTTACTATGATGATATCAGACTAGCACTGTACAATCTGTATTTATATAAACTATTTCTATAATACTATAAATGGAGTCCAATTTTACCACAATCAGAGATATAGGGTTAGCTCTATGGACTTTGGTAAAGTCAGGAAATAATTTGACCCTGTTATTTAAAAATTAAAGGAATTTCATCTTAGTACATAGCCTTACAAGATCATCACTTCTTCCATGTCAGATGCTACCTTCATGAAACAGCTAATATTTATTTTCATGTGGTTCAGAAACTCTTATTCTATTAGTGACTCCTATTGTTTATATGTATTTATGTAACTTACTGTGTTTGTAGCTTAAAGTGAACAAGTTCTTATTGTTCAGTTGATAAGTTATATTGAAATATGAAGCTTGTCATTCTGTAAATTGTTAGAAAAAATGAATAGTTAATAACATGGATTGGCACACAATGGTACCATAATTAATAGTGTGCAGAATATCTGGCCAAATAAAGCAACTATCTGCTCATAATTAAACTAGATACTCTTGCATCTTTTTCCCCTCAAGATACCTGACATCTCCAGTAGCTATAACTACAGGACATAGACATCAAAGTACAAGGAGAAGTACTTAAGTAAAAAGATATGCTCTGGTCAGGACTGAGACAAGAGAGTGGACACCTAGATTTTTAAAGCCAAGTGGTAAAAGATCTGAATGGAGACTTGATCATAACTGTTTTCACTCTGGCAGAAGCCTAGACATTAATCCCAGCTTCCATTTGTGTGGAAGAGAACTTCCTCTCCTTGTGATAGACTTCTGATACTGCATTTTATCTGCATATAGCATCACAAGTGTTACTGTCCTTCATATAATAACCAGAGCTTCTCTAATTACTACTGCCATGGAAAGTACTTGTGCATTTTGAAATTGAAATCAATCTCCTAGCCATTTTTAAGTGTGTTGGAGAATGGCCTTAGAATTCAGAACTGGTTTTTCCAAGTGTTTGACTGGAAAAGAAACAGGATGCAGTTGAAGAGGGGCACAAGGGAAATATAATGCATTTTGGGATAATCTGCAGCAGAAATAGCAGAATGGAGGAGGACTGGTTATTAGTGGCTCTGGAAAAGAGTCTAACTATCTAACTCATCAATGTCATACAGTTCCAGAAAAAGGAGTATAATACTAGCTTCTAAAAAGTATGATGTGGAATAGTCCCGTCACCATTCCCAGAACTGGAAAAAAACCCATCTTGGAATTGAAAGCAGAGAGCAAAATAGGTAGGTATAGTATGTAGTTTTGAGTAATGCACAGAAGACGTTCACATACTAGAAGAACTCAGACTAAACAAACTAGTTTGCAACAAGATTGTCTCAGTTTCCAGAAAGTGTGTGGTTGTTTGATCGCAAGGCAAAAAGAGTAGAGGAAAAACTATCAGCAATCTTTGTGTACATCAAGAAACTTCATACGTGGATAGAAAGGAAATAACATATATAAAATTCAGTGCTGTGAAATTTAGTACAAAATGTTTATCATGATCTTTTAAGGATATCTTTGATAAATTTTCATGAGATGACAGAATGTGGAATGCTGCGGGTCCATATTATTTTTCCTCATCAGATGGTGGATATTTGCTCTATTTTTTATTATGTGTTTTAAATTACAATTAGTTAAAAAGAAGGAAATAATTCCTGGTCAGTTTTGGTAAAAAAATCATGGAATATGCTGAGTTGAAAGGGACCCATTAGGATTATCCAATCCAGCTCTTGTCTCTGCACATGACATCCCAAAGAGCACTCCCTGGGCCTGAGAGCACAAATGCTCCTTGAACTCTGTGAGGCTTGGTGCTGTGACCACTTCCCTGGGGAGCCTGTTCCAGTGCCCAGCCACCCTCTGGGTGAAAAAAAATTCCTGATATCCAACCTAAATCTCCCTGACCCAGCTGCATGCCATTCCTTCAGGTCCTGTTGCTGGTCACCATGGAAAAGATATCAGTGCCTGTCCCTCCTCTTCCCCTCACAAGGAACCTGTGGACTGCGATGAGGTCTCTCCGCAGTCTCCTCCAGGCTGAATAGATCAAGTGATCCCAGTTCCTCCTCCTACCGCTTCCCCTCAAGGCTCTTCACCATCTTTGTTGCTCTCCTTTGGATACTGTCTAATAGTTTAAAGACTTTTTACTATTTTGCCACCAAAACCTGGCCCCAGCACTTGAGGTGAGGTTGCCCCAGTGCAGAGCAGAGAGGGACAATCAGGGCCTGCTTTGGTGTTTTGGTTTTCTGCCTACCAGGAAAAGAACAATAGCTAGGAAACTCAGAAGGAGGGAAGTACTGACTAGAGTGACAGTGTGCCAAGTCACATGCTGCTTCTCAGAATTTACTACTTGTTCCTTCTTCATCACCCTGCCTTTTTTGAATTCCACTGTGCATTTGTCTCTTTAATAGTAATTCTCAGCACTTACTTGCTTAAAAACACTTTGAAGTATCCATTAGCAGAGATGAAGGTATTATAAAGGGATTTTAACTTGCAGTTGTGGTATCCTCTCATATCTCCATTATGACATGGAGTCTTGGCGTAGCCAAACCACTTGGTGTCAGTGACTAGAGCTAAATCCAAGGATTAGCCTGGAAAAAATACTGATTTGAGATGTGGAGTTTCATGGCTTCTTGGTCAGAATTTTGCTAATTTTTTCAGCATTAAAGCTTTTACTAGTCAAGTTACTAGCCATTTCAGAAATCTATAGTTACTGTTATTGTATTTATCCTTCCCTCTCCTGTTTACCCTTCACACATACAGTGTATTTAGTGTCATAATTCAGAGTAGTCACCCCGTGTAGGGAACTTTAAAGTTATTAATTCCTGTCTGGGAAGAAGTTTGATTTCATTCTTAGATGTCTAATTCAGGGCTACTGATACCACAAGGCAAGAAAACCCACACAGTTTTTGTAGGTACATTCCCAAGACAATAAAAAAAATCTTCTGTCATTCTCATATCTACATGGACACACTCTTGAATTATGAAATTCAATTTACGAGTGCAAAGACAATAATGGTCTTCACTGAATTATGAATATATGCAATACTAGAACTTTTCTACACATATAGCCCAAACCTTTCCATTATTATAGAAAAAACAACATTGTCCATCACAATGAATGCAGCACTACAAAATAATAATTCAGAATGTGTTACTGGTTGCTAAGTGGATAATGCACAGCTTTTAATTAGCTCAGAAATGAGCTCTCTTGTACTATGAAACACACAGACGTGTTAACCTGAGCTGGAGGTCCTTCAGCAGACATACTGAGGAAACACTACATAATGCAATGAGTTGGATATTTGTATTGAGAATGAAATTCAGTACTATATTGTAAAACCAATGTAGTTTAATTTGATTTGATTATTTTCTATAGGAAGGTTGTGACATATATAATATCAAAGTGAAATCTTTCTATTCCTCATTTATTTAATAATCTCTTCTGGCATCTGTAAGGAAGATATTTAACTATTCCTCATTTATTTAATAATCTCTTCTGGCATCTGTAAGGAAGATATTTAACCCACACATAGCCAATGTGCCCGAGACACTGGACTTGGTGTGGAGCTTTGCTTGCTCGTTTGTTTGTTTTTCATTGAAAATTGAATTGTTTATATCACATTGCCATTAAAGGCAATTTAAGTTGCCCAAGTGTAGCAGATGGATTTGCACATCTGGAAAAAGACCTGGTTTGGCATGTGGAAGCTTTACTGTTTGTGAGGATGTGAAAATGTGGAAATTCAGACTGAAGTAACATTCTGACAACATGGTTGTAAACTGAGCGCATATGAGAAGTTTTGAGTGGCTGCAAGCAACTTTGGTCATTCTTCTGAAATCACTGCATTAGGCTTGATATCATTTGAGCCAGACAGATTCCTCTGCACCACTCGAAATATTGTAGATGTTAGAGATCCAACTCTGGAATCCTCTAAGATATTTGAGATTATTGACACAATAAAGTCTGAGGCAAGCATTTCTTCTGTACTTGAAATTAAATTAGTAGGCTGGCAACAAGCCAGAAGCCAGCACTGCACCAGAAAAGCTGTGCCACCTTCCATTTTGAACTGATAAGGAAAGAAAATGCCAAACTCAGTCCTCCTGCAAAAATCAGCTCATTGCTGTTACTGGGTTTAGAACTGTCCTGGATTGGTAATAGTTAGAAGTGTGCATCGTTCTGTTTAGTATCTGGAAGATAAAAAATTGTATGGCTCACACAGCAAACATTTCCTTACCAGTAATACTGTTAAGTAGCAACGTAAAGATGCAGGCAGTACCAGAAACAATTGTTAACTTCAGTCATGCAATGAATACCTTCAATTGGGTTTGGAGAGACTTAAGAAATGCCCACTATTTTCAGTACTTCAGGTAGAAGCTGCAGGCTGTTTTCTTAATGTTTATTATGTTTAACAATTTGTTGTTGCTTTTATGTTTTAATATTATATTTGTTTACAAGGATAGTATAAACTGAAAGCATATTTAACCCTGCCTGAGTTTGCTTGCAGCCTAGTGGTAATATGAAAATATGATGGGGGGATGCATAGGGGCAGGGAAAAAGTTATGGGGAGGATCACTGGATGTCTTGGTTTTATTGCATGCCTAGATAGTTTCATTGAACTTTCTTTCTTTTCTTTCTTTCTTTCTTTCTTTCTTTCTTGCTTTCTTGCTTTCTTGCTTTCTTGCTTTCTTGCTTTCTTCCTTTCCTCCCTCCCTCCCTCCCTCCATCCCTCCCTCTTCCCTTTTCTTCTTCTCTCTTGTCAGTTTCAGAATTAAGGTTATCCATAAGTCCTAGTAATATTATGAAGAATGTTTTCAGAGTTCCTTCTTTTTGAGTCCTCCCTAAGCCTTAGATTCACCACAAATTATTCTTTTTGCTTTTTAAGCCCATCATCTTCATTACCTCTGTTCTTTCCCCGTTTCCTTTCCTCCACAAGAGGAAACCTCCGGGGGAACTTGCAAGGTACATAGATGCCTTGGAGGGGAAAAGAGGAGACAGTTGTAGGTTATCTGAGGTGTGGGTTTTATGGGAATTTCCTTTCCAAAAGAGGTGTGTGTTATCTGAGTAGCAGGTTATAGACAGGAAAATATGGTAATATATAAAACCATTTTAGTTCTATCTATCTGATATATTTTTCTTGGCTTGTGAAAGGAAAGATTTGTTTTACTGAGAGGTGCATATCTATACAATTTCTTTTCTAATGTGAGAACAAGCATGTGCAACTGATAGGTTTTAGTGTTTATGCTTCTCTTTTATACCAAAATTTTGTATGTACACAACCTTTTGTTGTTGTTGTTGTTGTTGTTGTTGTTGTTTTATACATTTTAAGTTTTATATTGTGGCAGGTTAATTTTAGATAGGGAAATGAAAATTTTTAAATTGCTTTCTTTTCTTTTTTTTTTCTCAAGGAAGAGACTATAAAGATACTTTTAAAAAGCAGAAATGTAATCTAACAAAGAGTGTTTGATATTGCATCATGAATGCCCCAAAACTAAACCAGATAACTTCAGAAGTCATAGCTCTTGCTCCAGAAGACTCTGGGGATTATTTTCAAAAGTTTGATGTATTTTGTCATTCAAGCTTAACATTTACAACTCATGAAGAAACCATGGGCTTAAATATCACTTTGATAGTGATAGTGATTCCTTAATATTGTACCAGTAGGTAACAGAATGTTGCAATCTTCACCAGCAAAGATTTATATGTTGCAAGCTGACTAACTATGCAGTAAAATGGCCATCAGAAAAATATTTTATAGGCAATTATTAGATATGCCATTAAGAGTGATCTTTTACTTTATTATTTTTTTTTTATTTTGGCAGGGTTTTGTTTAATATAAATTAACAACCTTGTTTTCTAATGCAATTTTGTTTTTTCAGGTGGCAGAAAATAGTGTCTGCACTTTTCTTTGACATTAACTATACTATTATTGTTGTTGTTAATATCATCATTGTTATCACTACCAGTATTACTTTATCAATAAATTTTTCTTTGGTTTATTTCATTAAATCAGGGCATGTTCTACAAATGTATTTAGGAGTCTAACTCCTAATTTGTCTCCTTAAACATTGAAGGTATATAAATTCATAGTACATTAATACCATTGAAAGTATAAAGTATAAATGCCTGTTATTTCAAGTGAGAGAATTCAAACATCCATTATGTACTTAAATAAACTCCCATAGGCAATTGATAAGGGCAAAAAGAACAATTTATTAGTGAGAGGGCATTTTTCATTAAATGACTGAGTGAGGTTTATTTCTTATTTCTTAACCCTGATTCTTTAAAAAAATGTGGAAAAATGTTAATCAAATCCATACTAGTTTTATGGCACAATAAATTTTTCCAGTTTTCCTACATTCCATTCTTAGTTAACCAATCTGCCTGTCTCAAACAGGCTAATTCCATACTGATGGAAATCCAACGTTTCTCTCTACTTTCTACTTTCCTAAAAGCATTGCATATTCTGCTGGGAAGAAGAAACTCAGAAAGGATGAGGAAAGGACATGGAAGAATGCTGCATGGGCCATCATGCACTTCTACAAGTTGTGTCTCTGAGATCTTCCAGTTTTCTTTCTAGTAGAGTCTCTGTTGAACAGAGCCTTCTAGGTAACACACGCACAAATACATTTCTTCTCAGATGTAGTGTTCAATGCCCTAAAGAAAACAGGGATATTTTTTTCCTTGCAGTGAGAAATTTTCAATTTTGCTGAATGCAGCCTAATTTTATTGAATCTGACAGTCAACAAGACTGAATTACACTTTTTCCAATTTTTGTATTCAGAGTAGGTAACTGGGGCAGAGGCTGGGTGATAGTACGTAGATGAGCTCTTAGTGACCACAATGATAACTCACCTATATATTCTTGAATCTCATTTTGCAGTCCTGTGGATATGATGCTAGCCATCCAAGTGACCCTATTTGAACTCCATTTCTATGGCCTTTATTAGTGTGCCATCAGGATAATTATTAGAGCTTTAAGTATCTATTTCTTACAGAGGACATTGTGGTTTCTTATAAAGGTATTGTGCAATTTTTTTGCCTGTGTTTGATGAAATGCTGAATTTTCTGCTTTATTCTTTAACTCCAAATGCTTTTGCAAGGAAGAAAGTCGAATATCTTCCCTTGTCTTTATATAAAGGTGAGTATCCATTTCTAAAAGAAACATCATGTTAAGTGTAGTTGTTAAAGTAACAGTAGCATATTACATTGCATGTCTCCTTCCACATTTCTGCCAGGCCTAAGAGTGCTAGACACTTAAGCACACAGTGACATTACCAGGCATAAACAAAAGCAGCTGTGGCAGAAGATAAAGAACAAAGCCTTCTAACAAATTTTCCTAACTTCAAGGATGAGCAGAACAAGGAAGTAATTGCACTTACAGCGTTATTTAATGGCTTTTTCATTAAATCCAACCAAGAGCATAATAAAGAATCCAGGAGCAGTAAGGGACAGATTTCTATCTTTGATTCGTAGTGCTCATCTCAGCTACAAGATGATGTGTATCTGAAGGTACCAGAAAGGACTGATTATTATAATTTTAATTATTTGGAAAAATGATGAGTAAACTTATTTGCTGCAGCTTTGTGTCAGTAAATGAGAACTGATGCAAAAATAGACTTGCTTGATCCATACTGACTTCATGAACATTCCCACCAGGGCATAGCATTCCAACAGTGGTTACTTGTGTACTTCAGGTCCAAATAACCATGTAATCTAGAACCACACATCTGAAAAGAACAGGAAGAGGATACATTGCTCTAACAGTATGATCCAGTCTGGCAAGTTCTTCATCACACTTTAGGCAGTGTGAGCTTTCAGTCTTTTATATTGATATAAGTGATTTTTTTGGTTGAAAAACTTGATGACTTTGTAAACTAACTTAAGGTGGAAAAGAAATGCTGTATTTTAATTTATTTCTAGAAATAATTATTTATATTAGTATCTAAAAACATCATTAATTTAGGAGTTACTTGAAAGAAAATTCTGTCAAGTCTTCTAATACTTCAGGGTGGCCAGGAGGTTTCCTCTCCATAGTAGTCTTTGTCTACACAGTGGTATGGAAGCTTGTTGAAACGTACATTGGTGGTTTCATATTTTGACTTTAGTCTATCAGTTCCTCATCTTGAAAACTGTGGTAGGAATAGAGGTTATTTATTAAGCAGTAAAACATTCTGTTCCTTCTCAGAGAGATTTGGATTACTGCAAATTACATCTTTTTCTAGGTGTTTATTCTGTCCTTCAACAAGAGACTTTCAAAAAAATTTTCTTCCTTGAATAGTTCATGTTTCATAAATTATTTTCCTTAGACTGCACTCATGCACTGTAGAGAATTGAAGGGACATGTATTAAAAAAATGAAAGAAGAAAAAAGAAGAAAACTAGTGATCTATTACAATAAGACAGGAAAAGATAAAAGTTACAGAGGAGATATAAAAGAAAAACCAATAAAATATGATATTTCTAACAAGCAGTGAGTTTACCCAAGGTCAGAGCTATCAGTTTCAAACAGATGAAAATGTAAAGAATGATACTATTTAGATGAAAGCATTTAAAACAGCAAAAACAAACAATGAGGAATGTAATGAAAAAGATTGTGTACTAGATTTTCAAATGCAGGTAAAGAAAAGTGGAAGGAAACAAAAAGAAACTTGAAGAAAATTCTAAACAGGAGCAAGCCTAACAGAAAACTGAAATACAGTTCTACCAAGAATAACTGTACCTCTGGACAGCTTGAAAAGCATGTAGCTGAAAATGAGATAGAAGTACATATCTCCTATGAAAATGGAGCAAGAAACAGTTAGGACCACATCTAGCTCCCCATAATTAGTCATGGAATGGTTGAGATGGAAAGGGGCCTCTAGATATGGTGCAGTCCAAGACTTAAAGGGTCTGCTAGAGCTGGTTACTCAGGGTCTTGTCCAGTCTTGTTGAATATATCCAAGGACATTTCCACAACCTCTCTGGGTAGCTTGATACAATGCTTGACACTTGCACAGCAACAACAACACCAACACCAACACCTTCCCCTACATGTTCAAGTGGAATTCCATATATTTCAATTTTTGCCCATTGCCTCTCGCCCTTTCAGTAGGCAGCAATGATAAGAGGTTGCCTCTTTCTTCTTCCCTTCCCCACCAGGTCTTTACAGGCATTGATAAGGCTTCTCTGGTCTAAACACTCTCAGCTCTTTCACACTCTTTTCATGTGGCGTGTTATCCCTTCCCTGCCCACGGCTGCCATAAGGAAAACACTCAAAGACTAATCCGGTCATTCAGTTTTGCCCAAGATTTTTATCATTTGGCTGGACCAAGGCTCAGACAAAGTTTTCTTGTCTTTATGGGGGATGATAGAAAGGAACTTCCAATGCTGTATTTATAATAAAAGAAAATGCTTAATTAAGAAGACTTTAATTGTATTTATAGCTCAACTTCTATCTACAACTTTCCATCTATCTACATCTCTTTTTAATTGCAAATCTCAATTAGTAACCTGTAAGTCATCTATTGCTGATTTAAATTTTACCATAATGAAATGTACTTACTGTCAAAGCTTTGGATTTAATTTATTTATTTTAATAAACTGGAAAATAAAACTATTCATTTTATATTAGAAAATCCACATACTGCTTAAGATTGTAATTTGTTCTATAGGATATTCATGTGATTTCTTCAACAAATACACTGAAGATGCTGCTTCACAAAGGAATGCCACTGTATAAGAGATTGATTTGTTCAGTTACTTTTTCACTGCTGGACCTCATATTTGGTAATCCAGGCTCAAATTTCAAAGGGTATTATCATGAATTAGGGCTGGAGGTGTTACTTCATAAAGTCAAACGTGTGTGTCTGCTTAGAAGGATTGGGGCAATTTTCTTATTATGAGCAACAATTTTAATTTGAAGCATTCTGCTTAACTCTGGCTATTAGAGCACAGAATTTGGTTTTCAAGAGTATGTGAGTTTTGAAAGAAAAACTATCTACCTTATCTTTGGATTCAGGAGACATAGGAGTAAAGAACTGTAGAAACTACAATCAGAGCAGATTAGTTCTCAGGAATCAATCACAGTTTTACGTGTGTGTATATATATATATAACAATTGCAGTTGTTAATCAGAAGGTTGCATGACAAGAGTGAAGGTTTTTGGATTCTTCATCATGGCATTATGGTGAAAGATTTTTAAAGAATGGAAATTAGTTCTTGACTGGACCAAAAAAAATCTCTACCCTTTTTCATCATTATCAAAGATGTTTACTAATCCAGAAGCAGATAAGGTCTCTTGTATCTCACTGTGTAACATTCCCATGAAATAGCATTGGATTCCGTGCAAGATTGTTTTAAGGAGAACCAGAATGCAGATCCTTGTATTTAGTGAGAATTATTTTACCCACATATGCTCTTTTCTATAAAAATTGCTCCTCCACTCAGTTTGATTAGAGATGCTGTTGTTTAGCTCATTAGAAATGAATGCTTTATATTATGTCTCAAATTTTGGTACAGAGTATTAGAGATAAGCAGCATCTGCTACTTCTTTGACTCTTTGGTCTGTCATAAGGCCAAACATAACTTGGAATGGTAGAAATGCCACTGTGCAGAGATAGCTCCATCAGGAAAGATATTTTTTACCTTGGTCAGCAAATCTTTCCTGCTGAAAGATATTCAGAGTGGGAGGAAGAGACTGTTTAGTTTTTACTCAAGGCATGCCAGCATGAATGTGGGGGAAAATCAAAAAGAAATTTACTTTAGAAGAAGAAAACATTATGTATATGAGTAAAATTGTCAGTCATTCAGTTATTATATCTGCCAAAAATGATAGTGTATTTGGCTGCTCCAACTGTTTATGTTGGGTCAGTTGCCTGGTTGTTTTTTCAAGGAGAACCAGAAAAAACAAAGTGCTTTTTATACATAATGCTGAGACTGGAAACAGGAAGAATTACTAACTAAATAAATGCTTTTAAAAACTGTCAGTGAGAAAGTTGAAGGCTTATTTTATCAGTCTAGGCAAAATGAGATATTCTCTAAACATTTCTTAATTAAAGAAAAGGGGCTGTTCTGGAGAAGATAAGTGGTAGACAAAAGAATCCAGAGTGTGCTTCACTGCTACCCTCCTCTCCTGTCCTCTTGCAAGAGTATGTATGTTAACACATACAAATGTCTGCAAATAGAAAGGTAAGAGCTCGAAAGTGCCATCATTTTTTCTGCTACATTGTTTCTACTTTATCAAGTAATCTTATCCATAATTTCGGTTAGAGAGAAAATATACCATAGATTTGTGGCAGGGATAAAAGACCACAATGGCTTTTTTACTAGGTGTGAAGTGTTTTCCATATTTGGAGGAATTTAAAGTCAACTAGCTTTGGATGTGAAAATGATACTGAGGGGTCTTGTGAACTCAGACTGGACCAAACCTTGACTTCATCCCTCACTCTTGGGCTCCACAGGAAGTTTTGAACCTTACATTCAGATGTACAGAATTAGCTTATTTGCATCTGTCCCAGCTGGACTACACGAGCATGCAAAATCTTGGTGTACCAGCTTCTGCTGAAACTTAGAACAATAACAGACCTATGACTGCACAGATAATTCAAAAATGTTTATATTTGACCATTCAGACAAGTACTCAGATGCCTAAATTATAATCCCAAACTTTTTGCTCACATGGTGAGGGTAAAATACCATACGAAAGAGCAGCTACTGACACCTTGGTGCTATGCTGAAATCCAATTTCAATTTTTGGTGTGTTTTATAGAATTATATGTGTTTTATAGAATTTATTTAATTAGGTCCCTAAGTAACCAGTATGAAATCCACCTTCTATGACAGAAAACGGGGAGAGTTTATACCCGGAAGAGTTTAAGAGTTACCAACACAAGGAGAACTTAGTACACAGGTGAAAGGCCTGAACATTTAGTTCATCCTGTTTGGTTGGAGGCAATACATAATAGGTTTGATGCACTCACTGACTGGGAACAAAGTATAGTGCATGTCATACAAACAGATTTCTGGTTTCAGTAGTTTCTTGGTTTGTCAGTTGTCAACCTAAGTAAGACTAAAGAGAAGTCAAATACTATGGTTTTGTATTTTAATTGTCCTTTGTTTTTCATAAATGAAAAACATTTAGAAAATGGAGATGTTACTCAGAAATACTTTCAGAAGCAATCTGCACAGGCTCTGGGAGTCCCAGGAATTCACAGGCAAATTTTGACTTTCCCAGAAGTGATATCAGTTAGGAAAACAGAGCAATTGTTGGAAGAATGTGAAGGTTATCATGCAAAGCATGTTTATATGGTTTAAGTGAGAGGAAATGATGGCAACTCCCAGAGTTGTGGGGGAACTTCCTCTTCGGAATATCCTGAATTTCATTTCCCTTGCTTAAAGCCACATTAGTCCTGATCATTATCAGAAGAATCGGGAATATTGTCAATGCATAAAGGTAAATCCAAAATAAATCCTCCACAAGATGAACATATGTCTGGTTATATAATATATTTTTACTAAATAAAATACCATTTAATTTTTTTGTCTCTACATTTGTCATCTTATTCTTAAAATAATATTTCTTTCACTGTGATATTTTCAATATTTTAATTTTATTTTCCCTTTGTCTTTCTGATTAAATATTATTCCTAAAGTCCTGTCATTTTGCTTCGAAGTCCCAGTTCATAACCATTACTAATTTCAACATCAGCTATCCTGAGAAAATTCATCTTAAGTCACATCTTCTAAGGCAGAGAAAGTTCACATTAATTGGAACCAGCTCAGGAACTGGTCCTAATAGCTACACCAGCTCATCACGATTCCCTGTTGTCTTCAAAGTAAAGCTTAACTTTCAGTTTTACATTATTAACCTGCTTTGGTTGGCTTTATCTAGCTGCTCCTTCTAGATTGTGATGGTATTTTTCACCACCTTCCTGAGCTGGCAGGCACACAACAGCATGAGCAGTTAAAGAATATTTTCTTTTGCACTAATATAAATAAATAAAGTATGTTCTTCAAAGTCTGCAATGTTATTGGATCAGCACATCCTTTAATACCAAGAAAATATGTTGGCAGGATGATTATTTGTCACTTGCTCTCTGTGTTGTGGCTGGTCTACAGTAGACCCAATTGTACAACAGGCAACACTCAAAACCCTGCTTAGAAATAAATTCCAGAAGCCCAGATAGATCAGAGATGTAGAAATCTGAGAGCACAGAAAACAAATTCTGTTTATCCAGATATAGATAAATGCTTCAATGTAAATTTCAAAATGTTTCTGTGTTTAGTGATACTGGCTTATCAAGGTCAGTAAGGAACACCCTGGCCCTTTCATTCTAGCACTCATCCCTACCATTACCCATACCCATACAAAAAAGGCCTTTCAGTTTTCTCAAAAGTGTACGTGTGCCAATGGAAGTCAGAGGAATAGCTTAATTCTTCTGCAACCTATGTGTAAAAGGGGAGAGAGATTGTAGAACTCTTTTGTTCCTGTACTTAGTAAAATGGTAAATACTTTTTTTGTTTTAAATGGAATTGTATAAACCTCGCTGAACTGAAGGCACCCAAGTGTCCCACAGCAGTAAACCTGCTCTCAGCTTCCTTGGCTTTATCATAAATGAACAAGGGTCTTAAGCATTAGATCCAGGAATCTCAAATCAAGTGAGAACTTGAAGTTTCACATAAATGCTGTTTCCAGCTGCCTTTTTTGGTCAGGAAAAGCTCAGATGTGCAAAATCAAAAAGCTTGATAGTCATAAAGCCAGTAAAATACCCCAAACTTTTTATCATTTGAGAACAAAGTAACGGTTATTTTTTGAAATGTACAATTTGCTAAACAGCAATATGAATATATTTGCACGTACTTTTGCTAAATAATGTTGGTTTAATCTTTCAGAAAATGCTGCTGTAGTATTTATTTCTTTGTTATAGATGTGAGGTGATGGGATCCAATGTCTTCCCCTGAAAACAAATGTTTACAAATATTCAAGTCCATAAATCTGTAGGAGAAACAAAATACAGAAAATTCTTGTTAATGCAGTACATTTTCTGGTAATTTTATAGGCTAATTTTCAGTGGTTCCCTACAGAATGAATGCAGTTCAGAAGGCAATTCTATAAAGTACTTTGTGGATAACTATTATCGGCTAATTATTAGAAATTGCATGTTGTTGTTAATTGCATAAATAAATTGTTTTATCTGAAAGCCATTAAAAAAAATGTTGGGTCTTTGAAGCATATATGGTTTTGATGTTCCTGTATAAAACATTTAACTGTTTAGCTCTAAAATAATGGTGTGGTGCTTTAAACCGTTTTTTTTTTTTTCTCTAATGTATTGAAAGGGGAAAAAAACTCTGATTTTCAAAGCTTTTTTTGTGAAGTGTAGCCTGATGAACCTTACACTGAGAGGTAATAGAAATGCTGATGCTTTTGGCAAATATCGAAGGCATTTCCCTCTGTCTTTTTGAAATAATGAAAAATTAAAGTTATACAGAGGTATATTCATTGTCTTATTAAAATTTAGAGTGCAAACATATAGAAGATTGAAGAGACATTATGATATTTATTGTGAATATTCAAATTTAAAAATTAATTATACTTTTTTGTGAAGATGTTTTTGTGGGTTTGTTGTCAGATTTGAGGCCATCCTTAACAAACTAGAATCTTCAGCTGTTCTTATTTTAAATTACTCAAGGTATGTAAAGGTATTTTTTCCTAGCTAGACAAGTTGATTATGCTAATTATTTTAATGTTTGTCTTGGTAAAATCAAGAGCTATAGAAGTTGCTCTCTCTGAATTCCTTCAGCTTTGTAAACTCAAGAACAACAAGTGTCATCTGAGTCAGAATGCTATATGGAATATAGAATTGCTCTATTGCTCTAGTTGGAGCAAGCAGGTTCTGCTTCTGTTTTGAAGTAGTCAGTGCCAGTGGCACAGGAAGAAAATACGTTTTACCCAGGAAAATGGCATTGCCATGTCTTGGCATTTGTACAGTTATTGGGCTTATGCTTAGTACTGTAAGCAACAAGCTTGTCCAAAGAAGAGTAATCTTGAGCAAGATATGAGTGTTATTGCACATGATGGATATTGCTAAAATCGTTATTTTGCACATAAGAAAATGGGCCAAATCTCACTTGGTTATAGACAGAAAGACTAGGAATCCAGGACAAGTGGAGAATGGTAATACAGGACAAGTAGGTACATGGGGCAGAATGTTTCTTCTTGTGGCTGTCCTTTTGCATATTAATGCTGCAACCAATGGGGCAAAACTAGCACTTCTAACTTGAAATTCATCTCTTTCTAAAACATACATTATAATCTGTGCCTTCTATGATGATCCTCATAGGCAAATTCAGGAAGTGGTGACTGGATGAGTGTCCAGTGAAGAGGACTGAGAACTGGCTGAATAGCAGATCCCTGGAGCTGCAATCACTGGCACACGGTCTGGTTGGAGGTGTGTCACTGTATCTGAAGGGAGGGTGTCAAGGGGATGGATCCAGGCTCTTCTCTGTGGGGCCAAGCAATTGGGCAAGAGGCAATGGGCAGAAAATTATGCACAGGAAGTTCCATCTATATATGAGGAAGAACTTCACTGTGTGGGTCACTGAGCTCTGGAACAGATCGCCCAGCAAGGTTGTGGATTCTCCCTCACTGGAGTTATTCCTGAACTGTCTGCATTCAATCCTTTAAAACGTGCTCTGGGATGACCCTGCTTGAGCTGGGAGGCTGGACCAGATGACCCACTGTGGTCCCTTCCAACTTTACCCATCCTAGGATTCTGTGATTCTATGATTCTGTGAGCTACCTTTTGTGGGCCATTCCTAGTCGAGGAATGCAGCTGATAAGCTGCAGGACAGGGCTGCTTTTCAGACTTTTGCAGAAAAGGACCTGGAGGTCCTGGTGGACAGGTTGAATGTGAGTCAGTTGTGTGCAGTTGCTGCAAACAAACTCAACTACATAGTGGACTGTATTAGCAAGAGAGAAACCTACAGTTTGAGGGACGTGGTCCTTCCTCTCACTGTGGCATTTGTGTCCAGTTTGTGACTGGCTTCACATTGTCATGTGGATGCTCTGGCAAGTGGAGGACATGTCCAACGAGAGGAATTGGGAGAAAGGAATTTATTCAGCACTAGTAAGAGGAGCAGAGGGAGGATCATTGCGCTGTTTACAGACACTTAATTGGAGGGCAGAGAGAAGATAGAGATAAACCCTTCTAGAGGTGTACACTGATAGTGACATACTGAATCTAGGGAAATTCTGAGTAGAGATCAGAAAATATTCCTTCACCATGAGGATGATCAAATGCTGGCGCAAGTGTCCAAGGGAGTTTGTGGAATCTCCATCCTTGACAATACTCAGAACTTGACTGGACAATATCCTTCACAGCACGATCTAATTAAATATGCTTTGAGATAGATTTGGAATAGAGATTTCCAAATGTTCCTGCAGCTAAAAGTTTTCAATTCTATGCTAGAAAGCTGAGCCTAGTTTTAACATTTGCTTCTACCCTGTAAAAAATGGGTGAGTTTTTTTTTGAGAGAATTAGTTGCCATTTAGTAGTAATCAGCCAGCAATATTATCTTTGTAGCTGGGTGGATTTTAGAAGTATAAAATTGTTTCCTGGCATGTCACTTGGTGGGGGCAGGGAAGAGAGGAGAAGAAAAAATATTTAAAAATGAAATAGTATGACTAAATGCAGTAGGATTCAGAAAGTACCGCTGAACTGAAATTAGTCAGTGATGACTGCTGATACTTTCTCCCAAGTTGCCTCCTGGTGTCCTCTGTGCTGATTCTTATGTAAGTCACATTGAACCCATTAAAAATTATGAGTATTTGTAGAACATAACATAAAAAGTCATATTACAATTGATGTAATCTACTGCTATCTGGGAATTTTCATAAACTATTACAGTATAATGGTGCCTTCTAGCACCGCTATAATTAATTTAAGATAGCATTTCTACTAAACCCCCTTATTTTCCAGAACTTATGCATCTGATAAAAATTCCTCCCAGGCTGAAACTAGGTACACAGAGTCTTGACTGTGAAATTAATTTTTCACAAAACATTAACAGAAGAAAATATGATAATTTCTTATGACATTTTAAAATGGGCATTGTTTTACTAAAATAAATGCAGCAAGTGGAAGCTGGGAGTGACAAATGGCTGCTAGCTTTAGCAGGAAGGGGTAAAAAAGTGTTGACAGTGATACTCGGAGTTGCACAAAGAGATTGAAACATCGGTGGATCACACCTCCTTTTCTCTAGCTATCCAACCTCAACAAAATTTAACATTGTAAGCCAATGCTTCGGTTTACTGTATCTTTCTTTTTGTGCTTAACAAAAATATGTCTGTGGATTTTTCTTCAGCATACAATAATAGTCAAAGAGAAATGCTGTTAATGTTTCAAAACCTTTTTCTTTGGTTTCAGAATTTCAAATTTTCTTTTCTTGATCTTTATTTTCTTGCTTGTAAGTCCTAATATCAAATAATTAAGAATCAAGTAGTCATTTTACAGGAAAAACGAAACTTTATAGTCCTTTTAGGAAAAATAACAAACCTCACCAATAATTCTGTTATAGTAAATTAAGATAGAAATGTTGCATTGGAGGAACACCAAATATTGACAAGTAGAGTGTCATTTTGAACAAAATCTCTTCATATGTTGCCTGCCGGCAGAATGTAACACCCTTCCAGCTTCAGCCTCTTCCAGTCAGTAAATGGGCCTTTGTTACTGTTACATTAATAAGGATTCTCAGGCCTCAAGTTTTTACCAGTTTGTCTCTCCACATCAAGTCCATTCCTTTAGACATTGGTGCCCCTCACAGCTATTCTCTGTAATGGATGACAAGAAGAAAACATGGAGAGAAATTCTCTCAGCTCATGCATGAAGTGTAGTGGGGGGTTCACAGATGGGCATTGGTGAGGACAGGTTAACATGGAAAGGAACAAAGGCTGTAGCTGAAAAGATGATAGGCCTTCTTTTAAGACGTCTGGGCTTGGAAATTCATTGCTCAGTGAGACAGGAGTCAATGAACTTGCAAGAGAACAAAGGGCAGTTTGGTCATGGTGACTTGGGGCAATCAAGGGACTTGGAACACCTGGAATCTAGTGAATTAAAACTCCACAAAAGCACATGACTATCAGAAATTTAACAGTGTAATGCAATAATTCAAAATACATGATTCGTAGAATGTCAGTTGGTTTTGTAATTGGAAATTGCTTCAGCTGAGATCTATTTTAGGGAATGAATGCAAACAATGGTATTTGGATCTTGATAGATATTTGAACTTCCCTAGGAATCAGTATGATGCATTTTTTTGGTTTTTTTTATTTGTTGTAAAAAGCTTTTTTAAGAGATTTCCCCAGTTCCTTCTTGCCAGTACTCCTACTACAGATTTTAAACAAACTATGCAGAACTTTTGTCTTCCTGCCTTTTCTAAATCCACCATCATATTCATGTCCATATTCATTCTGAGAAAGCTTTGTGTTGATTCAGTAATCACAGTGATGCCTGGTCAAATCAGTTGAGATTCACAATTTTGATTCAATAGAATCAAATAATTTTTAAATATGTAATGATTTTATACATTAATATGAAATTTTGGAAGAATATTATGACTGCACACTAGGGTTTTTTTTCCTAAATATTTTAGTAATTATATGTATACAAGTTTGATAAAATTTTAAAACAGTTTTATAGGAAAATGAGAGAAAGATTCAAGCTTAAATTTCATTTCAATGACAGGTTGCATTGCTTTCAGGTGTTCTTTTCTTTGTCACCTATACTTCAGAATTTGAATACAGTAGCAATAACTTCAAATGAAGCCTGTGTTCTAAGAAAGGATTCATCACTGCAAGGATCTAGAACATTAATAAGAAAACTTGTCAAATTCTAGATGATGTTGAAAAATAATACAATATATATTAGTATAATTTTGTTCAAATTAATAATATTTGCTTCAGGGACAGTTTTTAAAAAAATCCCCCTTCAATTTTGGTTCAAAGACCATTAGCTACAAAACCATACTTCATGTTGATGTACAAACTAATTTTGAGAACATGAACCATAATTCATTTAAGTATCAGTCAATAATCATCGTACACTGTGACTGATTTGGGTGTAGTAAGCCATGTTTGAACTTGCTAATCAGCCAGTACCAGGTAAATTGTATTTTGTTTGTGAACATGACTGCCAAATTCAAATGTTATGGAAAAGACCTGATACATGGATAGGAACATTTAAATGGAATTCACTACTCAGAACTTTTGTTTGAACTACAGGATTTATACACCTTAATGTTACAAGTGGATTGTTTTGTAAATCTGTTCTTGCTCCTGAAGATGTGACATTAAGGTTGAACACTTTTTGTATAGGTCTTAATGTCTGGACATGCAAGAAGATTCCAGGTTTTACCCACCCTTTTGGATATATTGTGTAAATATTACATTTGCTTTAAAATAGAGACCTTGATTTATTAAACTGGTCATAGTGTTTACTCTAAACATTGTTTTGGTGGCTATGATTGACCAGAAGATTTTGCCAGTCTTAGGATAAATCTGAAAATGAGGTATGCATTAGCAACAATTTTAGCATAGTATTTTGCACAATGTTTGACAGTTCATAAAAAGAGTCCAGGCTATCTCCTTTTGAGATGACAGAATAGGTAGGTACTGAGCATTCTGATTTGAATTTTACGTATAGAAAAATCATAAAGTACTGTCAAGGCAGAATGAATCTGAGTGTTTTCCTTCATTTCATCATGAAAACGAAAAAGCTTTTCCTGGTGAAATGTTGATGTTGAATGCTTTTAATTCTAATTCTAGATTACAGCTAGTTGTCCAAAGGCAAAATGAAATAATTTCCACATTTTGAGTCTGAGCAAGTATCAGTCATGTTTCACAGCCTGAGAAACCACAGTTCTTCAACTGATTTCACTGGAAAAACAGAGTTGAAGGTTATACATCATTCCACCATTTTCCTTTATTTCAAGGAGCAACAAACAAAACTAAATAGAAGTACAGAATGAGGTGGATAGCTACTACTGGGATTTATACTAGAATATAATCCCTATTTCCTTTTCAACACACATGGGGTCATTAAAAAAATAAATAGGCTGGAAAAGACCCCAGGAGGTCACCTGCCCCATCTCTCATCCCCAGGGCAGAATCAACAATACATAAACCCTTCCTTACAGTATTTGTCCACTTGCTTTTAAAAGCAATGCAGTGACAGAAAAAACACTATCTTCCTAGGAATCCCACACGGGTGCTTCCTTTTCTTACTATTGTGAGGTTTTCCTAATGCTTAGGTAAAGTCTTCCTTGTTGCAGTTTAGTCATACAAGTGGCAGTGAAAATGGAGAGCAGTTTATTGCATTCCTCATTGTGGAAGGCTGTGGAATATTTGAAGAGGAGTATGTCTCCAATCAGCATCCTCTTCTTGATTCCCAGTCATCATGGGAGAAAGGATGTAGCAGCCACATGAAGAAGTAGCTAAGGACCATTCCATTTTGTGGTGGCACAATTTTATGCTACTTATAAGTGACTGGGAAACCACAACTGACAAAATCACAGATATTCAAATTCAGATATTCCAGTTGAAGTGGAATACACATTATAGTCAAGAGAAAGACAGAAAATGGATCTCTAATAAGTGAAAACAAATGTCTGACTACAGAAAATATCCTAAAATAGCTGTAATTTTCCAGGTAAGTATCTAATTCTGCACAAAGCCCCAGTTCTGCTCAAGAGATATCAAAAAGTAGCTGGAGATCATCTCCAGTATCTCTGAATAGTCTCAGTAAGTGATGAGTATATTAATGCCATATTTTTTAATGTATGCATCACTGTTAAACAACCAGAACAAAATTACTATTTATATCTCACCTACATGTTTTTGATTCAACTTCTTTATTACAGTTCATTCTGGCAGAAAGTGTTGAAAAAAGTTATAATCAAGCTTCCGTGATAGCTCACCCAGGAGACTTTGAAATGTTCTTTCATAAGACTTTTTCTACAATGAATCTTGGTCACATACCAGTTGATGGAAAGTGAGCCATAGTGGGATGTGGAAGAGGGGCACTTCAAGAAGATTGATTTAAAATGACAGTGTAGCTATGCAGACGATGATTTAAAGTTTTTCTAAATTAATTTGCCTTATCAGGAACTTCACTGAATCCCTAGAACATTATTGGCAGGGCATGACCACTGACATCTCTCGTTGTGTGTTGCTCTTGTGTAATTGCCTTGTTTCACTGCTTCAGCTTTGGTTGGAAGGCGTTAAAAAATTTAGTAAGTACTGCTACATAATCTTTACTTGGTATCTACTTGCTTTCAAGAGTACAGTGATCTCCTATTTCCTGCCTGGAACTTTTTAATTTTGCACCTGGCTTGTGAAACAGATTCCTAGGCAGCCTTAATTATTTAACAAAAACACCGACTTGGCATTCTGCAACATCAGGGTCTTTTGTTAAATAAAATGTAACTGAGTAAACATGAGACTGTCATCCCTAGTCTTCTCAGTTCTTTTATGAAAGATGAGAATAAATGAATTGACCTTTCCTGCTTCCAGTACAAGCACAGAACAGTTTGTTTCTAAATTTTCTTCTTTGTAATGAGGGAATTTTTACAATACATGCCCTGATAAATCAATAAACTGAGGCTTCCTTTTAATTTATTTGCAAACAGCAACATTGCCTCCAATACATTGGAGGCTATATGGATATTCCACTGTGCACAAAGTTTATGGCAAGTCCTTTTGTTTTGGAAGATGAGTTCCTTTTAGTAGGCATGCTTCCATTTAATAATTAGAATTTCACTTCCTGTCAGTTTGTATTAAATATTTCACAATCCATATGGAACATGAGAATGATATTTAAATTGGAACAATTTAAAATGGAAAATATTAGCTAAAAATTCAGAAATGAGAAATGTTCTTTTTTAATCAGGAAAAAAATATCATATTTCTGTAATTCCAATTAATCCTAAAATATTATAGGTAGGCTGGGTAGTATTGCTGATTACTAGGGAGTATTTTGTGCCTTCACTACCAAAACTCATTGTCCATAGCTATGTGTTTTCTCAAGCCGGAATGCTTTCTCTAGAACAGATAAAGAAAATTACTATAGGATTGTATAAATAAAAGTAGAGCATTAAAGGCTATTTTGCTTGAGAATAGGTCTGGGCAGCAGAAATGAGGACAGAGCTTGCCTCTCCTATGCCCTTGGCTGTCCAGCTGCTGGACCTAAACAAGCACCAGAGGTGAAGAAAAGGTAGATCAGGGAGCAGACCCACCTGGAGGGGAACTGTCGGGAGGGTGTTATAATGACTTGCTGACAAGGGGGAGGTAAAAATCATGGCTGAGAACAGAGCAAGGATGAGGCAAACAACATCTTTCCTGTTTCCTCGTTTGTTTTTTTTATGGAAGGCTGTTGGGACAGGGAAAGAAAAGGGAGCTACTGATCCTTTGTAGCAGACTTGTCACAGTAATGTAAAAAAAAAAATGTAAACAATATACCTATAACAGCATATCTAAAATAAGGGATCCCAGTGGCAAGTAATTAATTTAAGGCCCTTATCTTGCTTACTGGCAAATTGCAGAAGTATTTTGTCCTCATTTTCTTGTCATAACAATTCCAGCTCTATCCTCTGTAATGATCTCCCTGCTGTTTTGGGAGACTGCTCTTCACTGCATACAAAGGTTGTCTTTCTTTTCCTATCAGTACTATCCCAAGGTACAGCAACTGGTATCAGGAGGGATAAACTACTGACTTTTGCTCCTGCATGTATTTAGAACATACAAGACAGCACTACATCCCCCTCATCACCTAGCCTAGAATATTCTCAAGATGTCGTATTTTTAATGCTGAAAATCTGGAGTTAAATGGGGAACAAAACTTTGATTTTTGAACCCTGACATCAATTTATTAACTATTAATCACCAAAAATCAAGTAAATAAATGCTCATTTTAGGAAAACCAAGCTACAGGCCTTGAACAGGTAAATTGTCAGTGATTCCTTTCTATAAGCATATGTGTGTCTATGTAAAGATATGTGGGGAAATGTTCTCAGTGATTCCTGCTCCATAGAATGGGTAAATTTGTGGTTTAACAGAGATTTGCTGAAGGAATGTCAAGTTTTCCAACTTGTGGAAAACATTGCAGTAACGTCTTGCCAAACACACTGATAAAAATCAGCTCTTGTGTTTCCTTATTTCAGGACAAGACTCTTTAGGGATTGCTGGATTGAGAAATGACAGATGTTCCAGCTCTTGCAGTTGTTGAAGAAGGATTGAACAGGAGAATTAAAAATAATATTTAAGTGCCTAAAGAGAGGATGGCAAACAGAATGTGATCTTTTATATAAAGTCTTCTGCAGCAGGGGATGAAGAGATTTGTTTGCCAATGTAATAAACTAGCAAATGAACAGGACTCTGTTCCTGTCAAAGGAAGTTGGAAGATTGGTCAGTTCAAACGGAGATACTTAGATTTTTAATCCCAACATTCAAATTGTGTTTTGCTAAACCATCACACATAAAATGTGCAATGTACAAGGCCAATGCGTTTTCCCCAGGTAAGGGAAGGGTTATATTTGAACCTCATGTCAAATTTAGATGGCTGTTCATGATTTTATTAGTGCATTTAATATAGTAAGTTTATGAATCAAAATGCTAGGTAATAAAGAAGAAAAATAAAATTATGAACATATTTTCACAGCTTCTGGCAACTTTCCAGTCATTCATTGCAGGTGTGATTATCAAAGCACTGCAGTCTTGGGCTACTGCTCCCATTGTCACTGGTGTTTGTCCGCTGGAGGGGACATCTCTGACTGCCCTGTTTTTGCAGATGGGACGATCCAGGCCTATCACTTTGCATCCTTTTTCACATGCCCATTTTTGGACTAGCCACAGACTCAAAGTGTCAGGCATGAATACTAGAATATACACCCTATTGTAATAAAGGACGCAGTTATGCCTAATTTGCATAGCCTAATTGTGTTTGAATGCCCTTACAATGGCATATAATAACCACTGTAATGAAAAAATCCTAAAAATACCTTTCCTGGGCAATATTCAAGTTAGTTAAATTTTTAGAGAGGATCTGTACTATAGGATTCAGAGCTGGATTAGACACGTGGGTGGCACAGGTCTATAGTCTATCCTATTGATCCAGTCTTTTGACAGGTGGTAGATGTCCAGGCTAAGCTATTGCCTAATTGCTATTGACACACTGTGGATAGGGAATGAGCAGATGCAGCTCTCCAGGCAGAGGGATCCATGGGCTGGAACAGAGACACCCTCTCAAAAGACCTTACAGATGACAATGCTTCAGCTGCAATTTGTGTTATTCTGTTTATTGTTTCTTTTGTTGATAAGGCTAAATCCTGGGAAGAGTTGGAATGTGCTGTTATACACAGTATTTACACCATCTTTTCAGGGTATAATGAATACTCATTGTCAGAGAGGCTGGGTAAAATTATGTCACCTCCAAACAGAGGTGGCTTTTTCTTGCAGGCACACTTTTGGAACTAACTGAGGCATATCCAAGGGGCAGAAGTGTAGTGCTGTTGTTGCTTCTGGGGTTATTTTTCCCTTCCCCCTTTTTTTTTTTTTTTTTTTTTTTTTTTGTTTGTTTGTTCATTTTTGTTTCTTTCTTTCTTTTTGGATTTTTTAAAAAATAAATAAATTAAAAGGAGGATATTTGAGATTTAAAAATATGTTGTAAATTTTAAACAACCTCTCTCCATAATGAATTGTCTGTTACTTATTGATTTTTTTTTTAGCTACACAGTCTGTAAACATTTCAAATTAAGTGTGTCTTGCCATGCTGGTCCCCTGCTTGAAGGGAATGCTACCAAAATCCCCTCCAAAGCCACAAGCAAGGGCCATTGCTGAGGTGCTTTTGTGTGTGAGGAGGCTGCCACCAGCTCTTCTCCATGACACCCAGTAGTGCTGTGCATATGGAAGCAGAAAGAGAGCAAGGAGGCTCCAAATCTTTTTCTTGCTCTTCACTGCATTAGCTTATCATTTTTTGTCATTTTTGCCCTTTCCATCTTGCCTGTACCCAAGAGGTCAGCATGTGAAAAGCACTATATAGTGTAAACATCGCTGTGAAATAGCTAATTTGCCACAGTGGCAGGGGGTCTCATTGCTACTCCTCTACCTCCTTTTTCTTTCAAACATTTGACAGCACTTCCTCCTCCTGCCACCTCCTGACCTGAATCAGGGACACAACGTGTGATCATTTGTTCATCAATTATGTAACATCAGCAGGACAGGAGGTTTTCCGGGGTCTGGATCCCCCCCACCCTTTTCCCCAAACCTTTCCTCTCTTCTAAAACTTTACCATAACACAAGGAAAAATAACATTGACACAAGTCAAGTCGTGCCCAAAGCTCATGTGAACATACTGAATGAGGGCAGCGGGAATGAGAGATAGTGAACAGAAGGGTTCGGATGTTTGTGGTTTTAACCTTTTTTTTTGGTGAGTGAGTGTTGACTCCCATGTACTGTCTGCACTGAGTCAGTGCAAAGCCTCAGTGCCAGTTCTTAGCCCTCTAGTGCCTGAGTTTTGTCACATCCACAGTTTTCTTTTATTCTCCTGTAGCTTTTATGTGACCCCCGAGCTCATAATATTCCACACGCTGAGTGTCAGCTGAGTCCAAACAAAGAGACCTTTCTACTCTGGCAGAAATTCGTTAAAGTCTCCAGCATCAGAATTTACGGCAGCTTTCTTTTGAAATGCTTGACATTTCCTCACAATTTCTTAGATATACTTGGTGGGTAAAGTGCGTCATCTTTGTTTGAATTTATCACACATAATAAGCCATTTTCTCCCAGTTTAATGTCATCCCCTCGGTAACCAGGAGGTCGGAGGCAACAACGCAAAAACAGCAAATTTGTCAATGGAATGTGTAAAGCTTAGTATAAATTTATCTTGTCCTAATCCCTTGGCCCCTTTTCATACCATGATTTTTCATATGCATATGAGAATTTTCAGAGTATTGGTTTCTCACACATTTCACTGCCTGTGGACAGAGCTGAAATACAGGCTGAGCTGTCAACTTCCATCAAGGCAAATTAAAAAAAAAAAAAAGGTTCCATACAGTAAACTGTGTTTCACCCTCCCAACCTCCTCCACGCTCTTTGAAGCTGAACACTGTTCCCTCTATATTTTTCTACTTGCATAGAACTCTCCAGATTCTCTACAGAAATAAAATTAAATAAATGCGACTAATTAATAACTTTTTCCCTTCCTGAACTGAATTGAGTTTCACTGAGGCCCAGAAGTCCTGTTTTCTAGAATCACATTTAAATAGAAAGAAACAAAGAGAGAAAGAATGAGAAAGGGAAAAGAATCTCAGTTTATGCTTCAGGTCATCCACGTAAAGACTTCAGATGGCAGTAAAACTCACAGAGCAATTCTCTTTTCCTGGGTGCTATCTGCCTGCACCTAGCCACTGCTGTGACATTTCAAAGTGAAGATCTGCTGTTGCAGAGGTTACCTAACTGTTTATTCTTAAAATAACTTTGAAACTTCAGGCCTGCTTCTTAGAAATTGGGAAAAGGTCAGTACATTTATTAAAGGGATAAATAGCTGATGTTAACTCTTAAAACAAGGTATCCCTGAAGACATTTACTGTAACCAGGAGTTACACTGAATTTTATTAGACCAATTTTGTGTGTTAAAGGAATCCTGTGATACTCCTGAAGTCCCAGGTTTAGTGTGATTTTTCAAGAGGATTCCACATGGCCAGGAATAAACAGAAACAATTCCATAAATATTTCTCTAATTTATTAGCTTGGAAAAAAATGAATCACAAATTTGATCAAAATAGAAAAAAAAAAAATCAAGCATAGTGATTTTCATTATTAATTTATTTAGATATGTTGCTCATGAAAAGTTGATGGAAACAAAAAAAACCCCAAGAGTAAAGCTATCCTTTCCAGGTTAATTAAATAAAATTTTCCAGTCTAGCTGAGGACTTCACCAGGACAAGTTCTTAAATGTGAATTTATCAATTTGGAGTCCAAAGGTAGTAGCAAAGCAGAAACACATGCCTCAAACATCTACATCAGGTATGTTAATAATCTTATGTTACAATCTGAATGTGTTGCACCCAAAATTTTCAGGGGTGGTGGGGTGGGGCTTTTTTCAATTTTAGATTCTGCGTCGACAGCATCCTGTTAAATGGATGACAGATGATAATGCCAAGTAACTTTACAGTCTTAAGCACAATGTGATAGATAGACATTCTCTGCTACATAACTGTTAGACCGCAAATATCTTTTGGGTAATCAAATGTTATTTGTTATATGTTTTCTGGTGGGAACAGCACAGCAGTAATGGTTCAGTATAATTTCCTTAGAAACAGCAAATGAGGTTTGAAAGGGTCTGAGACCCAGACAAACTGTCCTGTTTCTCTGTTCATTTCCAGTCTCTTAACTACAAGCACAAAATCTTGTCAGGGCAGTAATATTTCCGTCCATGGTCTGTTGTAGACCTAGGAGTGGTAAAGAGCACAACAGTTTAATAGGAAGGAAAAGTTGGCTGAGGAATCACAGGACTCATTGCTTTGGATTCTTTCTGACACTTCTTGTCATTCATTTCTTCTGTGACGCAACTCATCCAGCTCTTCTTTTTCACTCTTACATCTCAGGCTGTATATTTAAAGCAAATGAAAGGAACTATTTATTGACACGGCGTGTAGACATCATGGTGTTTGGTGTCAGTGCAGCTCTCGACAATTTACTGGAGCAGGATGGAGAAGACTGCAGCTTGTTTAGACTGCCATCATTGGTGACTGCATAATCAAAACAAGTGATAGTCAAATTCAGCACATTCATTCCCCCGTCACAGGGGATCAAAGACTTGCCCTGAGAATCAGAAATTAAGGCATGCCATTTGATGTACTCTACAAATAGTCAAGTACCCCAAAAGATTTTAATCCTATCCTGCAGCACAGGCACTTTGCTTTGCTGGAAGCAATACTAGGAAAAACTGACAATCTCACCTGTTCTGGAAAGTCTCATATTGCTTTTAAGAATGAACCCACAGATCACTGTTTGGGAGCAAGGTTCTGTCTGGTGTTTGTGTTGCTTGCTTCCTTATAAAAGATTTGTAATAGCTGATAGGAAAAAAAAGGATAGTTAGTGTAATTTCACTGGATGCTTTAAATATAGCTTTAAAAGAGGAACACTGATTTTTTTTCTAAATATGTCTGACCAAAATCTCCAGAAGGACCATCAAATTTTTTTTCTGAAGTGGGTGGGGGAACTTAGTGGTATGGGACACACAGTGCTTTTTTTTAGTTACTTAAAGCATAGTCCTACATGATCCTGAGCTACTACCTTTCTCTTTTGTCAAACTATCCTATAAAGATATAAATCAATTAAATTGGTCTGACCATGTTAAGAACAAAACCAGAGAACTAGAATTGACCAAACACCTTATTTTCTATTTTCTTAGTAGTCTTTTTTTAGTTGAATCATCATATTTAATCAACTAACACTGATTATGTGGATAAATATATATGGTACTACTATTATGTGGATAATATATATGGTGTTATGCTATACAGGTAGTATACAGTTATTCATATTTCAAACAAATATTTTATCACCTGGCAGTGGTTAACGATCTGAAACTCTCTTCGTTATTCACGGCCTTGTGATCTTACATTGCAACAGGCCTTACTTATCTTTTGAAAATGTACAGAAATCCAAAGGAACTTGATTGACTTAAATTAGGTAAATGCAGTAGGAGACTGGCAGGAAAGCAGGATGAAGGAGTGAGGGTCCACTGATGACTTCCCAGTATTTATTTTACCGATGGCTTGAGGTTATATTGAATTGTGCTTACCAGGTAAATTTGTGGTAACTAAGGATACTTAGCACTATGAAGACCTTTGTTCTCTTGCTTTCTGTGTGTTTAACCAGCTCAGGTTTTCAGTTGAGTTTTTTTGGTTGGTTGGTTGGTTTTTTTTCTCAAAAGCCTGTCGCAGAAGACCAAATCCATCCCTTCATTGCATTGTGTGGTCATTCCTACATAGCTGATGGCACTTTTACTGAAGGAAGATAGAAACATAATATGTGGAAAAATACTCTAGTTATATTTCTGTTGGTTTTGTCTGTATTTGAGTTCTCATTGAACAATTTTCAGACACAGAACTGAATTTGAAACATTACTGATGCTACATTACAGAAGTAGCTTTGGAAAACATATGGCTGATTGGGCGTCAAGAAGGCCAAATATAAGGTCACTATGAAGAAATGACCTCATGCCACATCTGAGCTCTTGTCAAGGTCTCACAGCTAAAGCTCCTTTTCAAAGCCTCAAATATGTTTTCCTTCCTCTGGTGTCTAACTAAAGGTAGAATTTTCTCTACTAAGTTCCTCATGGCTCTGTCATTCTGTAGCTCTGTTACTCATCATGTACACAAGCAGGGTCCTAAATCTGTGGCCGTTATACTGAAATTGATTTTTCAGTAAAGACAGGAGCTGTTGTATTCCACCCACACAGAATAGAGATTTCTGTACATAAAGTGAGAATGTGCTATCCCAGCAATACATATTTACCTTCTATTCACGTCATTCTGTGGTCAGTGAGAAGACAGCCACTTCCTTCTGGAAAGACTGCTTCAACTGAGCATTCTGATGCAAATTTACTGTAAATAAGTTGCTTATGTTTTTTTGGTTTTTTGGTTTTTTTTTAACATGTAGTCTATTTCTGCATTCATATAATTTTCAAAATGTCTTATATATTTGTATCATTTCCACTGCTATAAATTAATGTGCATATTGTAGTTGCAAAGTAGTAGATGAAATTAGATGCACTGTGGTGATTACCTTAAGTAAATATGTGGGAGACAAAGGCTGTGGTAAAGTATTAGTGTAGTATTAGTGAAAAATCACCAAAGACAAGTTACTCTGAGGTTGACTTGAAATATGAAAGGTTTGTTGAGATTAAAACTTAAGAATCTTAAGAAACTTAAGAATTGAGTCCACTTATTTCATCAAAAGAAAAGTTGAGAGGTGATTTGGTTCCAACATATAAGATGACAGAGAAAAAAAGACAAAAAAAAAACCAGCTCTTTCACCTACTGAAGAAATTAATGACCAAAAAGCTAATGGATGGAAGCTAATTAAAAAGACAAATTTGAATTAAAAATATAGCATGCATTAATAAAATTTAAAAGCTTAAAAGATGGGACTATCAGTGGAAAACCTGGATTTTCCATCTTTTAATTCCTCCAGATAAATACTAATTTCTTCTCTGTAAATATGCATTTGTCAAACACACATTACTGCACTTAATACAGTGGTAATTAGGTGACATCTATTATCTGTGATATATAAGAATACATTCAAATCTCTGACTCAGAGCATTCATTGTGTATCATTTCAGAAATTAAAAGGTAGAAGAAAAACCACAAAGTTAATACACAGTCTGTCCTGTCCTTTTATTTTGACACAGATGCAAGTGCAAAATATATATTTGTGCTTACCATCAGTGTTACTTGATGGTAACTCTGAAGGCATGTGGTGTGTTCAGAGTTTTGGTGTCTTTTTACAAATGAGAGAAATGACTCTGCACCTGATGTTGGGCTTACATGAGAAACTGTGACCTCATCTGAGTTAGGAGTTTATGGTGTGATCTGAAACTAGGCAGGTTTTCTGTTGTTCAAATTTAATTTTAGATGTTTTGTGGAATTCTAACTTAAACTAAGCAGAAAGTTAGCTCCATAAAGATCCTAAAATAGAACTTGATTGTTTAACTGATAGGTCCTTGTTGTTAAGGGCCTACTTTTATAATATTTTTATGTTACTGAATTTATGAATGGCAGGCATTAAGAAGCACGATAATCTAGCAGAAAAGGATGTAGCATCATCCAATGGCTGGAAGATGAGACCAGTAAATGCGAATAGGAAATGAAGCATAATACAAGTGAAGATTGGCATGTCCAAAGGAGGGCAAGAAAGTTGAAGTGCCTGGAGACTTAGCAGTGCTGCATTAACAGCTGGACTTGATGATCTTAGAGGTCTTTTCCAACTTTTATGATTCTACAGGATGTTTGCCCACTGAAAGTGAATACCACTAGAGGTAGGATTGCTCTGCTTCTTGTTGTCATCTTAGAATTGGGTTTAGGCAAGAGGAAATTCCAATGTTAATGTAGGGACAATAGAGTGAAATTTACTGCCCTAGATATCAAGTCATACAGGAGCATCTTATGATTCCTTTTAGCTGTAAAGTCTTGGAATCTACCCTGCATACTAAGCCAACTTTGTATGTTTGCTTTCCTACCTTACCTGCCCTGTTCTACTTAGAAATGTCTTCACTACTTTATTCCATTCAGATTATTTTGATCAAGGGAAGAGAGCCTAGGTAAAATAGGAAATCTGACCTCCCAAGCTCTAAAGCAGCTGGCTGGTAACATGTGAGAAGTGACAGCAGAGGAGAAGGAAAAGACACGAAAAATTTGATTTCATGAACTTCAGATTTATAGATAGCAAGAAGTCAGAAGTAATTATGTATTACTCTGCATCTATTACTAAATCCTGTAAGTGACAGTCAACCCAGAAAATATGCTGCCATTTTTAGTAAATGAAATTAAAACAGAAACTGAAATAAGATACTGAGAATAATCAACGAGATCATGCTGTCATACAAGTTATAATAATGGTACCTTTCATTCTTCTCTGGGGTGCTGTCTTTTCCTTCCCTTCAGCATATGTGCCCCAGAACAGAGATCTCGCATCTCTATAACAGTAATGCTGTTTAACCCAGAACATATGATTAACTGATTCACCTGCTAATGTTCTCAGCTGGACCTCCCATAAATATCTCCTCCTCTTTAGGGACATTGCCTTCTAGAGAAGAATACTAGATAAGGAGGTGGGGGGGGGGGGGGGGGGGGGGGGGGGGGGGAAGAGGTTGTGATCATGTCTTTTGTGTTTAATAGACAGTCTTTCCATGAAAATGACTATATTTTGTTCACTGTTTTGCCCATAAGTCTTCATTTTGGAGCTTCACCTTCCTATTTACAAGATAAAAGAGTGGCAGTGTGAAAAAAAAAATGTATATTCATATCTGAAAGTGGAACAGGCATATTTTTCCTTGAAAGTCTTAAAAGGGTTATGGTGAATGGAGTGACATCAAGCTGGCAACTAATGGGGTTTCAGAGGGCTCCATCCTCAGCCTTGTGCTTTTCAACATCATAAATTATTTGATGACAGGACTGGAAGGGATACTAAGCAATTCCACAGATGATACAAAACTGGGAGGAGCTGTTGACTCTTTCAAAGGCAGGAACTCCCTGAGGAGAGACCTCAACAAATTAGAGAGATGGGCAGTCACCAACCATATACAGTTCAACAAAAGTGCTGGGTTCTGCACCTGGGGTGGGACAACCCTGGCTGTACATACAGACTGGGGAAGGAGATGCTGGAGAGCAGTGCCATGGAAAGGGACCTGGGGTCCTGGTTGATGTCAAGGTGAATCTGAGTCAGCAGTGCCCTGGCAGCCAGGAGGGCCCCCTCTGTCCTGGGGGGCATCACGCACAGCATCACCACCTGGGCAAGGGAGGGGATTGTCCTGGTCTGCTCTGAGCTGGGGCGGCCTCACCTCCAGTGCTGGGGGCAGTTCTGGTGCCATAATGTAAAAAGGACATTAAACTGTTAGAGAGCGTCCAAAGGAGAGCCGTGAGGACAGTGAAGGGCCTTGAAGGGAAGCTGTGGGAGGAGCAGCTGAGGGCACTTGTTCTGTCCAGGCTAGAGGAGATGGAGGGGAGACCTCATCACAGTCAACAACTTCCTTGTGAGGAGAAGAGGAGGAGCAGGCACTGGTCTCTGTGGTGACCAGTGACAGGACCCAAGGCAATGGCATGAAGCGATGTCAGGGGGGTTTAGGTTGGATATTAGAAAAAGGTTCCTCACCCAGAGGCAGGTTGGGCACTGGAAGAGGCTTCCCAGGGAAGTGGTCACAGCACCAACCCTGACAGAGTTAAGAAGTGTTTGGACTGTGTGCTTAGGCACATGACTCCTGGGGATGGTGCTGTGCAGGACCAGGATTTAGACTCGATTCCACCCAACTCAGCATATCCTGTCATTCTGTGATTCTGTAATTCAAGATGTGACCACCCTCAAAAACTAGGTATGGAAATTACACCTGGCTTTATGTCAAAGCTCTTTAGGCTGGTGACTTTTTATTGCTGTTGGTAGAGTTGGTTTCTCAATATCCTTTGACAGACATAAATCAGATTTTATAGGAAGCTCAGAAAAAAAATTGCAGTAAAACATAGAATAAATTTCTATATGTTACTGCCAATTTTATCATGATGCTTTGCCAGGGACTTCTCTCTGTGAGTCACTGCCATCAGTTTACTTTTCACTGTCTGCCCAAATGTACATATTGTTATTCAGGTGTGACAAAGAGAGAGGGTGAATTTATCAGACAAATTCAGTAGCACAGGCTTCATCTGTAAGAGACAGAAAACACAGAAAACACAAATTAATGGATAAAGAGAGGTTCATATTATCAAGCCATTATATTCTTATAATTTTACTATTTTCTTCCTAGATATTTCTTTCTGTACTAAAACTACAGTCAGGTTGAGAAATGAAGAAAAATGAGGAGTGAATGAAAGTTCTTTACATTAAATGGGTAAAGAAGCCATGTTTTTATATGCAATGATTGATATCACAGAACATTCTTCCATGTGCCATGCACAGAGAAAGTTGGACTTCACAAAAGCATGTCAAAGTTGCTATCATACCTAAGTCTACAGTTTTGTCTCAGAAAAATAAAATTGTCAATAAAAATCAAATTCTGATTTAAAAATACTAGTAGTATTTACTAGCAGTAATAAAAATTTAGTCATTAACTACAAGTTTATCTAACTGCAAACGGAGTCTGCTTATTAGAAACGAAAGAAAAAGATACATGTGCAGGGAGAGCTGTTCAGGTCCTCTGAAATCTGCACTCTTGTGTGAGAAGAGGCACACAGCCACCTTTCTTGACACATGTCCTGTCCCCCATTGTCTGTTAGAAAAACAAAAATAAAATTTAAAAAAACCCCAAGTGATCATAAAAATGGCACGGTTTAAGTGCATGTGAAAGGCTGCTTGTACCTTATGTCAACTTCCCCCCAGCCTCTAAACACCCCCTGCAAGTCAGCATCTGATGTGTGAACCTTTTTCAGCCTTGACATGCTGGATATATCAGAGACAGTTTGATGTATTTGCAATAAAAAGGGAACTGCAGCAAGCTTGGAACCAGTGAAATTTACTGTTGTGAAAATGATGGCATTTTGATCCTGTGCAAGCCTCTAGCCTCTGCCCCAGTCATCCAGAATAGCAGAAAAACAGTTGCTGTATAAAGTTTATGGAGGCTTTGGAAAGCATCTGTAACTTCTGGGTGCTGTAGTTCCAGTCAGTCTACTCTTTGTGAGAACCCCCAGTGACTCAACAGTAAACGACAGTAAGCCTAAAATACAGGCTAGCCAGGAGTTTGGAATGCTGTTGGACACATATTTCTTCTATACCAAGAAAGAAAAGCAAGATCTTACAGAGGAAGAGTACAGATTTTGTTATAGATTCTCCCATATAAATATACAGTCATTTAAAAGGTATAAATATTGCAGAAACCTCTCTCTGTAAGAGCATGCATGGGTAACAAATTCTATCTGATAACAACAAAATCAGAGGACAAGAGGTCCTCATAGCCTAATCTACAAGTCTCCCTATTTTAAACCCAGGACTTTACTATGTTTGTTTTCAAACCAGGTATCTACAGTTTGTTAAATCTTGAATCCTCCTTCACCACTCCCATGAGAAGATTGCTATTAATCAAAGATTAAGATTTTGCAAAAAGACAAAAAACCACAGATTTGATGCTACTGATTAAGGCCAGATGCTGTGAGTTTTAATCCAGCTGAGTAGCACCTTAGGCCATTGCGAGCAGGAATATATGATGGAAATTTAGTTCAGGATCTTAGGTATGACTCCTAATTTCTAAGCCTGAAGTCTAGAAATGGAATAGGGAAATATGAAGAAATAATTTAACATAAAACTTTGACTGATGGTTTAGTGCCTACTGCATTTTATGCCTTTGGAAAAATGGGGAAAATGGCCAGAAAATGTTCTTTGCTTACAATAAATTTTACCATTATTTTATCCATGACCAGTGAATTGTTTCAAATACCTGTCCAACAAAGCTGGTCTGGATTCTGAATATGTTTTCTACTTAAACTGTGTCATGTGCACTTGCCATGTGAGTGCTTCTTTTTCAGTGTTATATTCAGCTGCAAAATGAGCAGAACAAATAATGCCTCGTTGATTGCCCAAGAAATAGAGGTGCAATATCCACAAATACTTCCAAAGGATTTTTTTGTAGGCTATTAGATAAGGAGATTCTAAGGTTCTGCCTAATTTCTAATTTTAAATCATCCATGTGCACTGCAGCAAAAAAACAGCTGAAGATCATGAACCATCTAGTTAAAACAAATCAGAATTGAAAGAGAAATGTCAAAACTAGAATAGGTTTAAGATATGTTTCGGACATGCTGAATCTCAAGTGTCAACCTAGGCCATGCATAAGCTATAAAAAAAAACCCAAAACAAAACAAAATCAACAAAGTATGTTTTTGTTCAACTGAAAAAAAAAAGTATGACCACTATTGACACTCAATTGACTTGTATATATTGAGCATCATTTAAAAACTGTGCCAGATAATGAGCTGGGAGAAAAAAAATTGAGATCTCTCAGCTGGCATCAATGTAAAGTAGCAGTGGCTTTTCAAAAAGGGAAAAAGAAATTCCTGTATTTAAAAAGATTCAATAGAGTTTCAAATGAGTGCAGTGTCATGAAATCCACAGCTGAGACCTGTTTTAGATCCTGCTGCTGCTGATGCTTAAGGACTAACAGGCATACCGTTCTGGCTGCTAAATTATAGCTGTTATACCATCAGAGCTACAGCTACTTCTATATTTCTACAGTGTGCATAGGATTCAAGGAGAAATATGGGGAGAGATACTGGTTTATTCAAATATTTGCACAAGTTACAGAACCACAGCAGGGGTTTTTCTGGCCATCTTAAATGGCATTTTTCCTTTTACTATACATGCTAAATACATATAGGTGGTGATAAAAAGCAGCATAGAAACTTATGTCGTTTGGAAGGGCCTCATCTCTCAGTGTAAGAAAAAAAAAGACTTTTATCTTGGTGGTAAGAGGTCTGCTGAGAAATGTAGAACAAGACAGTTTCATGAGAATGTATTTATTTCAACATATTCCTTTTTTCTTTCTTAGATGTAGTTATGGAGTATTTGAATGCAGCAGGTGAGAAGGTGGCTGACCTCCAGGATCTGAATGGTTTGGGATCTAGGTATTTCTCTAGTAAGGAGTTGGACTTTAAAGAACACACTTTTCTGTGTGAACAGAACAGTTGGTTTCAATGCTGAGTAATTTCATGTTCAATCCACCTATCTTAGAAGATTTATGCCTAAAAAGGGAAGGTCTTGGCCAGAAGAGGGTGCAAAATTACCTAGCAAGCTGAGACATGTTTTTGTGTATTTTAAAGACAACTTTATGGCACACAAAAACATCGAGGAAAAGTAAAAGTTGCAGTATGCTTGCCAGAAATCTCTCCCTTAGCTGAGAGGAGCTTTCTGTGCAACTATACTTTTTGTATCACAAAAAACATCAAGACCCAATGTGATAACACCAAAAGCTGTGCTCACAATAAAAAACCTCTCATTGCTAAAAAAGTTGTCAAGAAGATAGGCAATACTGATACAGTCTTCTGTGTGCTACATAGGCTATTTCTGACTGATACATGAATGACATGGAATACATGTCTGGGCCTTTTCAGGCAGATTTTAATCTATAAAAATATTTGTATAAGTAGATCTCTCAACATCCTGTGATATTTTGTAATAATGTTGTCATATCTCCAAAGTGACAGTATGATAACCTTCTTCACACTGAGAATATACCTGACAGTACCCTGTGACTCCACCACATAACTAAAAAAAAATATATTTTAGAACAAAAGATGATATTTGGCATAAATCAAAATGGCAGCCTGCTCCTCACAGGGTGAACACTGGGGAAACCTACAGGAGCATCTCCATCATGTCAAAATGACAATGTATTTGGAAAAGTGCCAAATAATTTTCAAGAATATTGAAAATTATTTGGCACTTTTGAAAATTAATTTTCAAACAATTAATTTTATTCTTGATTAATTAATTTCTCATATTCACTGCATCATCCAAATAAATTTAAGTTACTTACTGAACAAAAGTGCTAACAGTATTTTGACCTGAGACTCTCCAAAGAGGACGTTGTTTTGAGTCTGACATTCAGACTTTGAAAGCCAACCTCTTTTGATGGGATACCTCTACCTTCCCTTCATGTGAGAAGGCATTTCAGAAAGAATTGCTTTCAGGGTAGCACCAGTTCTTAATTCATTAGCTAGGGAGAAAGAAAAGACAGACTATTAATACACTGTAGTGGTTTAGCCCCAGCCAGCAGCCAAGCCCCATGCAGGCGCTTGTTCCCCACCAGCAGGACTGAGGAGAGACTTGCAAGGGTAAGAGATGGAAAATTCATTGGTTGAGATGAAGCCAGTTTGATAGGAAAAGTAAAAGCAACACCCAAAAGCAAAGCAAAACAAGGCATTAATTCACAGCTTTGCATGGGCAGGGAAGTTTCAGCCATGTCCAGGAGGGCAGAGTCCCATCATTTGTAATGATTATTTGGGAAGAAAAACACCATCACCCCTTCCTCCCTCCACTTTATTTACTGACCATGATGTTGTATGGTCTGGAATATCCCTCTGATCAGTTGGAGTCACTTCACCTGTCCTGGCTGGGTCTCCTCCCAACCTTCCAAGCACCCCCACATTCCTTGACAGAGTGGCAGCATGGAAAGCAGAAAAGGCCTTGGCTCTGTGCAAGCCCTGATCAGCAATAAGAAACCATCTCTTTACTATCAACCCTGTGCTCAGCACAAACCTAAAACACAGCCCCATACAGCCACTGTGGAGAAAAGTAACTCTATCCCAGGAAAACCAGCAAAATCTTTTTTTTCAACATATCACTACAACTCCAAAAGTATATTGGATGTAATACACCATTTAATTATAGGAAAAATGAACCTAAAGTAACATATAATTTTCCCTCTTTTTCTTGCTTTTAGGGTTTTCCTCTGGTATGAAAAACCAGGAGTGATAATTTCAAAGTTGCATTACAGCAGTGATGGAAAGACAAGTAGATATTAAGGAGGCTGTAGCTGAGATGTTGATCATACAGTATTTACAGAGAAGTTCTTAGGTGGCTACAGCTGAAGCAGAATAAACTAGTCTAAGCCCTAACTATATGTATGTCCGAGTAAGATATCATAGTCTAA
Source organism: Geospiza fortis (assembly GCF_000277835.1). NCBI lineage: Eukaryota > Metazoa > Chordata > Aves > Passeriformes > Thraupidae > Geospiza > Geospiza fortis. The sequence continues at coordinate 1,652,385 of NW_005054325.1, read as the reverse complement.
GATAAATAAAATACTTTTGGGTTTCTCAGAAAGATTCCTTCAGTAAGTGGAGTACCAGCAATCATGAACTGCAGGAAACATTAGCAGCGAATTCACATAAGGTAAGGGCAAGCAGAGATTTATTTCACTTTATTTCACAAAGCAGACTCTGGAGGGTTAGTATTAAGGTAACCAAAGATCCTTCCTGATTTACAAGGAAAAATGTAGTGCAGCAATTTTAATGTTTTTTACTGCTTTTGCAATTTTTTTACTGTTTTTTATCTAGCAGGTGAAAGGTTAAAAGCAGCTCCGTACCCAGAGAAGAAAAATACTTGCAGAAGAAATGTATGAAGGAAAGTGTGCTTGAATTTTTAATTCTTCTTGGTACCTTTTCAGTTTTCTTCTCCTGTAGTGGAAGACTGCTGATGAGACTGCCTGTATTTTTGTCCCCATTAGACCCTAGGCAAAAGTGTTGTCATTTAAACGTATCTACCTCAGTTTTAACCAGTGGCCATCACAAAAAAAAAAAAAAAAGTCTGGTTGCCCTGAAGTGTTCTAGCAGCATTGTTGTTTTTCTGGAAAACTCATAATTTCCTAAAACAAGTACTTAGAAACCCTCTAGAAATGGTGTTACTCTCCACTTCTAGGTTACTTCTATTTCTTTTGATATTTAAGTATATGAAAGAGTCGGAAATAAGAAGACTTGCAGAAATGAGTAGTTTCTGATGCTAAAAGTACATAATGCAAAGATGTGTTAATCTGTACTGAAGCCTCCAAAGAGATCAAATCCTGCCACGACGTCTGCTCTGAAACAGAACCCTGCAGGGAATGAACAGGCAAGTGGCACTTAATCAGTGGCTTACTGTACATAGGTAGATGTGAATCCAGCATGCTGTTGTTTTTCCCAAGTATATTTTTCTTGGATGGGGAAGAGGATTTGTAATCACACATCCTTGTATGTGATTTCCTATCAAGCTGATCCCACAGAGCAGATGCCTATCACTATCCCCAGCCTGTGGATTTAGCTCCAGATCTTAAAAGTCGTCTGAGTAAATAAAATAACAGGAAGGGATCCAGAAGGTTTGACATGCAGTGTCTCTTTTGAAGTTATACCTCATGTAAAATTTCTCTCAACAGGAGTCACATTGTTACTAAATCCTACCTCATCTAAGTTTGACTCTCAGCTCCTTGAAAAGCCACTGTCTATGTGTTGGTGCTTTTTCATCAGAGTCAGTCTTACCACAGAATCTGAGCCTTACAACTAGAGATTGTGAGGACTGATAACAGTGAAGCACTGCCAAGCCTTTTCTCAGCTCAGTGCATTAGATCTGTCTGATCCTGAGAAGTTGTGTTACCTGCACACTTCTTTCCCTCTTTTTTTGGTTAGGTATTTCATATCCAAGACAGACTAAGCTGATGTTACACCTCTCAGGTCCTTCCAAGGCACCACTAGTACCCTGTCTCTCTCTGTCTTCTTCTTGTTCATCACAGCCTTGGAGAAGTGAGCTCTGCTCTTCCATTGGCTCAATTTCCCCAGGGATTCTTGCTTATTGAAAACAGCCTGTGCTTGGAAGGGCTCCAGGCTTGCTTGCTTGCCCCATTGAGAGCTGCCCTTTTTGAACTTTACCTGTGTGCAAGGTAAGAACAGGGCACACATGAAAGCGCATTTCATGCATCAGTGTCCAAGAAGCACGGTGGAGAAACTTTTGGAAGGCAAAAAGTTCTTGTCATAGATATGTGTCCTACTTGGGAAAATATTCCATGGTACCACACACCTTTTATTTTCCTTCTGTATGCAGTCAGTACTTGTGGAGATTCTCAGTTCAGTCGAAGAGAATTCTCCCAGGCTTCAGATCTGGGAAACTTAGTGAGGAAGAATGAAAACAGTTATTATCTCCCTTTCTGTTAATGTTGTTTATAGATATGTACCTTCAGAGTGTACTATTCGTAGTTCACCAATAGCATGAAAGGTTTTTACTTTGAGACCAATCGAGTTTCATCTTAGCAATCCTGGCTAGAAATCCTGTTAATAAAATCTCTCTTTTTCGCCTTCTGAACCATGGAGTCATTTTGTCCATCCCTGACTCAACAGCATCAGGTACTGATGTTCATTCTGCAAGTTCTCACTCTTCGGGAAACAGGATCTGCTTGTGTTGCTCCTGCTACTCTCTGTGGCTCTGTGGATATTCTTTGCCAGACTGCAAGGAATGTTTTTTCAAGCTGAAATGCTTTCTTCAAACAGAAGAAGAATCCATGGGCCTGCTCCTGGCTACACATGTACATTGTGTTAATATTTGTGAGCATTGGCCCTGAAACAGAATCAGAAGAGTAACACAAAATAAAGAAAATTATACAATTTTTTTTTAAATCTCGCTCCTGCTTGTAACCTCTCTGAATCCTTGAATATGTTTTGGAGATTAAACAACAAATAACATTCAAATTTTTGAGTTATTTGACTCATGGTGAGGTAGGGAATAGACTTAAATAGGCTAGTTCTGTTATGTTCTGTATGACCCAGGTCTGAGGGCCCTATCCAGGAGAGAAGCTGTCTGCAGTGCATGCCCCAGGCCCATCCAGAAGAGAGAGTCAGAGAAGGGCACAACTACAACATTGCTAAAGCAGAGACTGAATGCTCTGGGGAAATGAACAAGTATTTTTCATCTCAGAAAGTTTTGCCACCATTTAATTCTGGACCACCTCCTGCTCCACACCGAGGGCTTGATCTTTGAGCCAAGATCTTCGGTCTCCCAGTTTCAGAAATGAGACAGTTTGCCACCCTGTGGAGGCCCAGCTAAACTGGATAAACATAGACGACTCTTATAAAAACCACAGTATCCATGTACTTTTTGCAAATGTGTTTACTGATCTCAAGAAGATCCATAGCTCTCATTCCCATCAGAAAGTACATGCCTCCTTCAAAAACAGCGAAGAGCCAATGCCCAGGCTGACAAAATTGCCCATTCTGTCCTTTCTCCAGCACAGGGCTGGAAAGAAATGTCATTTTTAAGGATTTCATCAAA